>NC_071994.2:652500-972500 GCF_028885655.2 Pongo abelii | reverse complement strand
CTTTCTAGTATTCTCCCCTGAGAAGCTCTACAAAAAAAAAAAATGACACCCCAGTAGTAACTACCACAACCAATGCCCAGATCTTGGTTTCTAAATACCATTTTCCAATGAAAAGAATCAGGACTCCTTAGAGAAGTAGCTGGGTCTCTGGGGAAGGAAATTACAAGATAAACCTGGAGCATTTTGTGGTGTCAGAAAATGAGACAGGGCTCAAAAACAGATGGGGTGAAAGCACACAGGAGCCACTGTGAACGGGCTGCCATGGCCAACACTGGAACAATTTGAGCAATAAAATAAAGATAATGTTGGATTATAACCCAAATAATAAAATAAGTATCTACAAACCCATAGTGAAGTAAATAATTGCACAAACAAATAAGAAGAAACAGCTTATTTTAATAGAATTCCAGTTAATTAATGCAGAAGAAATGAAGTAAATAGAAAATCACCATCAGACACCACAGGATTAACAGCTGTCTACAGAGGTATGCTAAAGTCAATAGGCTGAGGTTAGAAGAGAAACAAGTTATTTACGTGAATTCAAAGTATCTTCCCTAAGATATTTATTAATTACAAAGTCGCAAAATAGTAATGTTGCAGTGCAGAGACCTGGCAGACGCCACCTGAACCAAGGGGTCAAGGTTAACATCCCCAGCAATGGGACAGGCAGCGTCATACACTCTGATAAGCTACATAAGAGCACATGGCCGGGCCCACTGGCTCACACCTATAATCCCAGCATTTGGGGAGGCCACGTTAGGAAAACCGCTTGAGGCCGGGAGTTCGAGACCAGCCTGGGCAACCTAGGGAGACCTTGTCTCTGCAGAAATGCTAAAAAAAATTAGCTGGGCACAGCGGTGCATAGACTCTGGGGTTCCCAGGGGCCTCAGACTCCACCCCAGTGGGGCTGGACCCAGGGTGTGGCCTGTGCCGGATGTCCTCGCTGGCTGACATTTGCTTTCTTTATTACTCCCTTCCTTTATTGCACCGTTTAATTGTATTAAATGGTGCCCAAGGCGTAAGGTGCAGGATTTTATGGCCTCGGGGTGACCCTGCAGTGAGGCCTGACCCTTTCCATCTTTACTTTGTGAGCCCAGGGCTGCCCTGCCCTCAACGGTGACGCTAGGGGAGCCCTTGACTCATGTGCCAGGAATTGGGAGGGACACCAAAGGCAGTGCTGTTTTCCATACAGAGCCGTGGCACTCGTTACAGAAATCGGAAAACACAGAACCGTCCATGGGTGGAAGAAAAATGTCCCTCTCCCCCTCCCCTGAGAAGCCTCTTAATCGTTCAAAATCTTTCCCACCTTCTTTGCAGTTCTGGGAGATTCCTGACATTGTCCTGGGCATTCTTGGGGACAATTCTGTAGCCGGAGTCTTTTCATTAAATGACATTTGACATCTCCGAACATAAAGCAATACACGTGCACTGAGGGCATGTCCAGATGCAGAGACGTGTTCGAAAGCTCTAGCGCGCCCCATGTCAGCGGCCTGGGGTCCCCAGGCGGCAGTATCGTTTCAGGTGGGGAGGGGTCCCAGCTGCTGGGTGCCGTGGCCTGGCCTGGGCAGGCACAGTTGCTTATCTGCGATGGGTTCTGGATGGCAGCACCCTTGATGGTTATGGGGGTGAACAGTGTTCGTGAATCTCTGCCGGGCATGGGCACCCATGGGTGCTCCTAAGTTCTCCTGGTTATTACCGCAGATTGTTTTATAGCCTCTTTTCCCCCACAATATACAGCGGAAATGAAACATTTGCTGAGAACATGATTATTTATTTATTTATTTATTTTGAGGCAGCGTCTCGCTCTGTTGCCCAGGCAGGAGTACAGTGATGCAATCTTGGCTCACTGTAGCCTTGAACTCCTGGGCTTAAGCCATCCTCCTGCCTCAGCCTCCTGAGTAGCTGGGACCACAGGTGTGCACCACCAAGCCCAGCTAATTTTTTAGTTTTTAGAGATGGGGTTCTCACTATATTGCCCAGACTGTTCTTGAACTCCTGGTCTCAGGCGACACCCCCACCTTGTCCTCCCACAGATCCAGTACCATCTTCCCAGGCTTTCTGTTTTCGTCCTAGGAGAGCTGCGGTTAAGGGGTCAGCCCAGCCTGACTGTCGTTCTGCCTCTGCTACTCATGATGGCGCCCGCATCCCCCTCGCCTCTGATGGCTGAGAGCCACCGCCCGGCAGTCCCAGGTCCCCCTCGCCTCTGATGGCTGAAAGCCACCGCTCGACTGTCCCTGGTCCATTCTTCCCATTGCGACTCTTTTCCAGCTGAGTGGCTGTGGCTCCCACTGTGAGGTCTGTGGCCCTCAGAGAAGAGCAGCCCAGGGATCTGTCCCCATTTCTATCCCCCTCACTCATCTAGTTCTCAGTGTGGGGAAAGGTCTGTCTTCTGGACCTTCTGGTGGGTGAGGAGGTCTTAAGTGACAAACCCACCCTAACCTTCCAATCTCCCTAGGCCTTTGCATCCCTTCCTCCACAGTAAACCAAGCCAGGTCTGGCATTTCCAGTTTGATGTGACCCCTTTTCTGTCTATGTTGCACCCAACGGAGCAGCCGGCGGTCAGCGCCCTGCTAACTCCCTGAACCACACCTCGAAAGGCAGACTCTCTGCTTGGTGGGCACCTGCGGCACATTCAGCGTGACCCCTTCGTGGTCCTACCACACCCCTGGACCGCATTTCTGTCTGTGCGGGACGGACACACCGCGCTGCCATTGCCATGGAGGTCACCTCTGTGGCTCGCACTCAGCCTCGGGCTCTGGGGCCTGCTGGACTCGAGTCAGCACCTGCGACCCCATCGGTGAGGATCAAACCCTTGTTCTTACGCACATGTTTTAGGGAGGTTACACATTCGTCGCTTTTTTTCTTTATCATTTCTTCCTTTGTTTGTATGCTTAGAAAAGTGCTCCTCCCTAAAGATCAGATAAATATCTGACTCTATTTTCTTCTCACTCTTTTTTAAATGATCCTCCTTTTCCCTTATTTTTTACCATATAAGCATTTCTCATGTTAAACATTAAACATTATTTTTTACTAAACATTATTTTACTAAACGTTATTTTAAAATTTTAAATTATTTTAATGATTTTTTTGTGGGGCTTTTTGTGTTTCTTTCTGGGTTTTTTCGTTTGTTTGTTTGTTTGTCTCTGCCACCCAGGCTGGAGTGCAGTGGCGCGATCTCAGCTCACTGCAAGCTCCGCCTCCCAGGCTCACGCTATTCTCCTGCCTCAGCCTCCTGAGTAGCTGGGACTACAGGCAGCCATCACCACGCCCGGCTAAGTTGTTGTATTTTTAGTAGAGATGGGGTTTCACCATGTTAGCCAGGATGGTCTCGATCTCCTGACCTCATGATCCACTCGCCTCAGCCTCTCAAAGTGCTGGAATTACAGGCGTGAGCCACTGCGCTCGGCCTTTTTTTTTTTTTTTTTTTTTTTTGCAATGGAGTCTCACTCTGTCACACAGGCTAGAGTGCAATGGCGCATTTTTTGTGTTTTTTTCTGGTTTTTCTTTTCTTTTTCTTTTTCTTTTTTTTTGTTTTTTGTTTTTTTTGTTTGTTTGTTTTGTTTTTTTGCAATAGAGTCTCACTCTTTCACCCAGGCTGGATGGAGTGCAGTGGCGCAATCTCAGCTCACTGTAACCTCCGCCTCCCAGGTTCAAGAAATTCTCCTGCCTCAGCCTCGCGAGTAGCTGGGATTGCAGGTGTGCCCCACCACACCTGGCTAATTTTTGTATTTTTAGTAGAGATGGGGTTTCACCACGTTGGCCAGGCTGGTCTCAAACTCCTGGCCTCAAGTGATCCACCTGCCTTGGCCTTTATTTTAATTGTTTTTGAATAGGTAAAGAATAGATCATGAAAGCAAACCTCCCTCCTGCCTGGTCGCCCCAGCTCCCTTTGCCCTGCCCAGAGATGACAGATCGCCATTCTCTATACTATTTTTATCAGGATTCTACGAGTCTAAAATGATTTCATGATAAGAAGTCCGTGATGATGGCCGTTATGGAAAACAGCATGGAGGTTCCCAAAACACTGAAAACACAACCACCATGTAATCCGGCTGTCCCACTCCCGGGCGCGACGCGCGGAGGCCGCATCAGTACGCGGAAGGGACACCCGCACCCCATGTTCACTGCAGCGCCGTCCACTACGGCCAGACATTGAACCAGCCTCAGTGTCCAGCAGCCAAGGAAGGTGCATCCGCGTCAGAGAACTGTTCCTCCACAGAAGAGGGAATGTGTCATTGGTGCCGACATGGATGAACTGCAGGACTTTATGCTGAATAAAGGAAGCCAGGCCCAGAAAGACAGACACTGCATGATCTCACACATAAGTGGAGCCTAGAAAAGTTGAACTCACAGAAGCAGAGAGAGGACCCAGGGACATAGGGGCTAGGAACTGGGGAGGGGTTGGTCCAAGAGTACAAAGTTTCTGTTACAGACCACGCACAGAGGCTCATGCCTGTAATCCCAGCACTTTGGGAGGCTGAGGGGTTAGGAGTTCGAGACCAGCCTGGCCAACATGATGAGACCCCGTCTCTACTAAAAATACAAAAATTAGGCCGGGTGCAGTGGCTCATGCCTGTAATCCCAGCACTTTGGGATGCTAAGGCGGTCAGATCATGAGGTCAGGAGATCAAGATCATCCTGGCCAACATGGTGAAACCCCATCTCTACTAAAAATACAAAAATTAGCTGGGCATGGTGGCAGGCGCCTGTAATCCCAGCTACTCAGAAGGCTGAGGCAGGAGAATCGCTTGAACCCAGGAGGCGGAGGTTGCAGTGAGCCGAGATGGCACCACTGCACTCCAGCCTAGCATCAGAGTGAGACTCCGGTTCAAAAAACAAACAACAACAACAAAAAAATTAGCTGGGCACGGTGGCAGGCACCTGTAATCCCAGCTACTCAGGAGGCTGAGGCACGAGAATTGCTTGAACCTGGGAGATGGAGGTTACAGTGAGCCGAGATCACACCACTGCACTCCAGCCTGGCGACAGAGCGAAACCATCTCAAAAAAAAAAAGTTCCGTTAGACAAAAGGAATAAATTCAAGAGATGCACTGCACAGCATGGTGACTACAGTTAATAACACCATATTGCATCCTTGAAAATCATTAAGAGAGAAAAAAAAGAAAAAATAATTGCCAGTAGATTTTGAGTGTTCTCACCACAAAAAAATGGGAAGTATGTGAAGTCATGTGTGTTATGCCGCTTGATTTAACCACAATGTAAACACATTTCAAAACATCACATTGGACATGATAAATATATACAATAAAAGAACAAAATACATCTGCAAAATGAAGCATTATTATTGTGCAGGCTCTGCTGGTCGCCTGGTCTCAGTTCTGGTCTTGGCTGGACTCTGGGTCTAGTCCTCTCTCCGCAGCGATCCGGTGTCCCCTGGGCGGACAGGATCCCCGGCCCCGCCCACTGGACAGCGAGCTCACATTCTCTCTGTCCATTCAGTGGGAAGAGAGACCCCTGGGGACAGTCCCAACATCGAACTCCACATGGCCAGCACCTCGACCCTGGAGGGAATGCTCCTCCCTGAGGAAGCAGGACCTTCAAGCTAGAGTGAACGGCAGCTGTGTGAGCAGGCGGCTGGTGCAACAGGGACAGTGGCCGTAATTCCCATCCGTCATTCCCAGATACCATCGCCACAGAGAAGCGGCACCGGACACGGATGGCGAGCACCTGGTCTGTTCTGCGGGGTTGCACCCGTCCTTTCGGAGGGCCTCCTGGCCGGCGCCATAACTGGTCTTCAGGGGCCGTCCCACGCTCTATTAACCCGCTGCTCCTGGGAGCATCTCCTGAGCATGGGATGAGTCCTGCTGTGGGAAGCAGCATCGGTGGGGGTGTGATGGACAGTGGGGTGCTGTCAAGTCCGTGGACGAAGCCATAGGCAGAAACAGCAGGTCCACATTCAGAAAACTGCGAGGGCCTCCGTGACAGCTGACAACCTGTCCCTGTCCTGTCTGTGGAGGGCCGGCGAGGCAGGCAAGGACCTGTCCCTGGGAAATGGCACCATGAGGGGGCCAGATTGCTGCCCCTGGAGTCGGCAGGGCACTTGTGCTGTGGGGCCGTGCAGAGCCCCCATCCCGCCACATCCCACCTTCCTCTTGGGCCCTTGGAGCCTGCCTGGCATGGCTGCTGTGTGACCATGGGCACTGACCTGTGACCGTTGTGAACACACCACGGGCCACACTGGCTCTCCTGTCTTCTACATCCCTCCATGTCTTTCACGCCCTTGACACTTTTGAGGGGCACGGGGCAGGTGTGTGTAGAACCTCCCCTTGTTGGAGACGTTGGATGTTTTCTTATGATTGAGATTGGGGTTATGCATTTTTGGCCAGGAAACTGCAGAAACCACATGCTCTTCTTTATTTTTGTTTTTATTTTATAGAGACAGGGTCTCACTCTGTTGCCCAGGTTGGAGTGCAGCGGTGCCATCACGGCTCCAGCCTGAGCCTGGAGTGGGGACAGGATGACGAGAGCCCACCGTGCATCCCAGCGGCTCTCCAGGGCACACTCTGGCTGTGGCTCGGACACAGACACCCTGGGCCCCAGGGGAAGCCTCAGCTGCATTCTGAGCTCCCTTCTGAGGACAGAAGTCAGAGGACACCAAGACCCCTCCGGAGGTCCCCTAGGGTAGGTGTCGCTCAGACCCCTTCAGCCTCTAACCAGACAGGAGCTGGGGCCTGGGGTCCCCAGAGGAAAATGAGGGGTGACTAATGAGGCTCAGGAGACTGGGGTGGGGGCATCTGACGGGGATGCAACTGGCACCTGGCTTCAGGGGCATTCGCTGATCCACCTGGGGCACCCCAGATTGACCCTGGCCCTTCTTTCCCCTGGAGCAGCGTCAGGGAAGGAAAGGAGCTGCCCAGTCGGGCCACGCTGGATCCGAGCACACATGAGCACAGTGAAGAAGCCAGGCCACTTCTCAGTTTTGTTATGAAGATCGTTTAGGGCCCATGGTCTCCCCAAAAGGATCCGAGGAACCTCCAGGGACCCGTGGGCCATGTGGGAGAGCAGCTGAGACAATTTATCACCTGAGACAATTATTAGTATCACCAGGTGAATATCGATGCCTGGGTGGGGAGTTCCCCGGAGCAGGCAGGTGGGAGCTGGAGGAAATGCTGTCAGCATCGCCACCCTCCTCCCCTTCAGAGCTGAAATTGTTACAAGAGGCCACTCCTGCCTTTCCTGACTATCAACTTCCTCTGTCCAAGATGAGGCTGGACCCTGGAGGAGACTCACCTGGCCCAGTCCCAGCGCAGGTCAGACAGGCCCCCTGCACCAGTTCCCTGCCTTTTTGGGACCTCAGTTTCCCTGCCTGGTCCCCGGTGGCCTCTCCAGGCTTGCAGCCTGCTGCTGGATGGAGCTGGTTTCGGCGGGGTGGACAGCAGGTGCGACCCCCAAGCCTGCAGAGGAGCTCACAGGCAATGCACCAGCTCCTTCAAGAAACAAACAAAGGCTGCGGCTTCCCAGGAAGAGCCGACAGCTGCGGGCCACGGCGGGGGGTGGGAGGGGAGATTGTCCACCAGGAGGCTCAGCTGCCCACCCCGCAGCCTCGCCCTGACTGCGTTTATGGCCAGATCCTGTTGTGGGCACAAGTCCAGCTCCACCGCCCTCCCTCCTGCTGGCATCTTCCAGGAACTGGCAGGGGCAGCAGGAACCTAGGGACCCGGGAGCCAGGAGACGGCCAGGATCAGCATTTGCTTCTCATTACCGGAGATGGAGGAAATGGGCAGCTTCTCCTGCTGTCCAGATTGTAGTACTGGGGCGGCATCATCAAGAGTGGAATGTGACGTCCTCCAGTTCCCCAGACTCGGCCCTCCTGGAGTCCAGGGCTGCCAGGCTGCCCTCTGGCCCAGGGGGAAGTGCCTGGGGAGGATGAAGGAAGACAGAGGGTGCTGGGGCCCAGTGGCCATGCATCTGTCCATCGCATTCTGCAGGGAGCAGCCTCCCAGGGACCCCACTGCCTCCCGGATCCCCGGGGGAGGGGTGGATAGGGGCCAGGAGGATGTTTGCCAGGTGGCATCCGGTAGGAAGGTTAGGGTGAGGCTAGCGGTTAGGGATTAGGGCTTGGGGTGTAGGGCTGGGTCTAGGGTTAAGGTGTTGGGGCTAAGGGGTTTGGGTGGGGGCTTGGGGTGAATTTAGGGCAGGGGTAGGCTGGGGTGAGGGTAATTTGGGGTGGTATGTTAGGGTCAGGACCCTGGGACCATGCTGGGTCTGACGCATTCAAGGGCATTTTGTCAGCCATCAAACGGGGCAAGACGCTCCACCTGGGTGACACAGAGCCGCACACCCTGCACCTGTACCTACACCTGGGGCCCCTCCTGTGCCCACAGGGCCTCCCCTGGTCAGCTGGGAGGGCTCTGCTAGCTGCCTCCTATCCCTAAGTGGACACAGTCCCTGGATCCTTCCCCCAGGGCTGGCCACACCCAGCTGACCACTCCCCTCTGGGCCCAGGCAGTCACCAAGGGGGTCAGCTGTCCTCAGTCCTCTCAGCCTCTCAGCCACACAGGCCTGGGCCTTGCGTAGGGCTGCAGGACACATCTCCCCTACAGCTGGGCAGGTCCATGGTGTCCAGGCAGCCTGCCGTGGCCCTGCCCCAGGTGGTGCCTGGCATGCAGAGGAGGGGAGGGCGGCAAGACCCCCACTGCCAACGCCCCTCTCTGGCCCAGATAAGGTTCTGGGGAAGTCATTTCTTCCAGGCCCAGCTTCGGCAGGGTTGCAGTGTCCACACACATCTCCCCCTGCAGCTCAACCAGGCGCCAGGGGAGGCCCCCAAACAGCTGTGGGAGCTGCAGGAAGGAGGCGAGGAGAGGGCAGGGAGTGGAGGAGGGAGGAGCTGTCCAGGCGTCCCCTGCGTAGGGGTGCAGGCTCCTGGGGACGCTGGGGACCCCGGGTCCTCACTGGCCCTTCCCGGCTGGCCTGCCTTTGCTCTGCATACAGCTGGCGCTCAGCAAAGCTTGCCGCTGCTGATGGACAATTCCATGGCTCACTCCAGCATATCTGTGCCCCAGGAGACGGTGCCCTCCTAGCCCCAGCCTGTGCCGTCTGTGGCCCTCGAGGGCCCCGCCAGGCCTGTGGTCACAGGCGGGGCCGGTGCAGGGAGGAGGCCCTGACCACAGCAAAGGGGTCCGCAGCAGGGGAGGCACCAGTGTCCAAGTGCCCATGCCCAGGGAGGTGCCACCTCTGACACGGACAGGGCTTCAGGCTTGGGACACAGGTGCCAGGGGAGCAGCAGGGACAGGGAGGGGGCAGGACCCTGGCAGCAGGTCGGCTCGGTGACTGCACACCCCACGGGGGTAGTGGTTTACAGGGACCCACAGCCCAGGAGGGCCTCACCTTCGGCCCCTCCCAGCAGTAGCACCAACTGCCGTGGCCGCCCACACCACCCTCGTCCCGACGGCCGCCCACACCAGGCCCTCCGTGGCCAGCACTCCTGTCATCCACATCCCCATCTTGCTGATGAGCGGGCAGTGAGGACACAGGAAAGCCAGGCTGTCACCTGCCCAGGGCTGGAGCCGGGATGGGTCCCCCAGGTGGGAGAAGCCTGGTCTCACCCCCAGAGTGGCCCACCCTGTCCCACAGCCAGGATCTAATGCCAGCCTCCCAAGGAGTGGGCACAGGGGGGTGTCTGGACCCCCTTATGGGGAGGGAACTCTCCATGGGGGGCCGGGGGCTGGGGAGCCTCAGGGGTCACGAGAAGCTGGTGGAGCCAGGGAGCCGCGGCCATGGCGTGGGGGCAGGTGCCCCAGGAGGGGGAGGGGAGGGCGTGGCCTTGGGTGCTTCCAGCCCCCACACCAGCACTCAGGCAGCATGGGGTCACATTTTGGGCCTGGGGGACTGTGCCATCGTGGCCAGGAGCACCTTGAGAAGCCAGGAGGGCCGGCCAGGGCGGGGCAGAGCAGAGCAGGGCAGGGACAATCTGCCCAGACGTCTCACCGCCCCTCAGACACCCCCAGACTCTCCTGGGCCAGGATAAATACGCAGTTCTCGGCCCAAGGCCCTGAATTAGGTACCTGGTGACCTGCATGTCTGGCCGGGTCCCCTGCCTCTCTGTGCAGAATCCTGATGCCCCCTGGCAGGCCTAGGGGTTCAGCAGAAGCAGGTTGCAGCCCCCACACCCCTCTAATGGGCCACATAGAAGGTGGGCCAAGGGCAGTGGGTGCAGGGCCTGGGACACAGCAGCTGGGACGCTGCCCCAGGACCAGGGTCGGGTCCAGGAGTGGAGAACCCAGGGCAGTGACAGGGAGATGCAGACAGACCTGGGTTGAGATGGTGTCTGGGTGGGAGTCCAGGGGGCCGGGGGGCCCAGCTTCCCAGGTGCCAGGGGAGCCGCCACCCCTGAGTCCTTGGTGAGCTGAGTCTCCAGGGCGTGGTGCTCCCAGCGTCCTGGCCAGGCCTTGTGGCTGTGGAGGGACAGAAACGAGGCCCAGCTTCCTGCTGGGGGGTCACCTCTCCCCAGGGGTCCAGGACACCGCTGCATCTGAAAATGAGCAGGAAAGGGGTGCTCAGTGCAGCCTCAGGGCCTTGGGGACCCCCTTGGATCTTGCCAGCTCCCGAAATGCAGAGAGAGAGTCGGGCAGTGGGGCCAGGGCTGCAGCCCCCATGTCTCCTCCACGTCTGCCTGGCTCTGTCTACCTCAGAGAGCCAGGGCTCCTCATACTGGATCTGGCCTCTACCCGCCCCGGGCGCTTGGAGCAAAGTCTGCGGTTCCAGGCTCCCCGACAGCGGAAGCTTCCCTGCCCATCCCAAGCCGTCTGCAGCCAGACCAGAGGCTGGTGTGGCACCATGGAAGGTTCCGGAGGGCAAGAGCCGTGATGCTGTAGCCCGCCAGCAGGTGGCACCTGGTGCCCGCACCACAGCCAAGAGGAGGGCTGGGCAAGGTGTGTGCTCAGGGCCATGTGGCCCAGTTGTGTGCCTGTGTGTGCCTGCATGTTGGCAAGTCCAGTGCCCGGGTGGCTCTCAGGCATCTTGGGGAGAACAGTCAGCCAGCAGCCGGGCCGGAGCCCTCTGGCCCCATTGATGGGAGGCTCTGGGACAGACAGCACTGAGAGGGGAGAGAAGCTGGGCAGGTGGGGCAGGTGGGGCCGCCAGGCAGGCGTGAGGGTGACCCTGCCAAGTGGCACAGGTACGATCTGAGTCCTGCAGGGCCCGGCAGCGCCTGAATAATGGGAGAAGCTGTGTGAGCCCGAGTGTGAGCCGTGCACGGGTGCGACAGCGAGGCGGGCGGGCGTGGGTCCTGTACACACGGGTGTGGGTGTGGCTGAGCGACCACTCACCCTCTCACATCCCCTGCAGTGAGCATGGGGGGCACCGGCCCCTCATTTCCCAGCCCCACTGGGCCCACCTCCTGCCTGGCCCTCCTGGGGACTGACCTGTGGCCTCCTACCCCTCGAACCGCAAGGGTTGCCTGTCCCCACCTTTGTCCCTGCACCTTGGGCCCGTCCCCGCCTTTGTCCCCGCACCTTGGGCCCGTCCCCGCCTTTGTCCCCGCACCTTGGGCCCATCCCCACACCTCAGGCCCGTCCCCGCCTTTGTCCCCGCACCTCGGACCCGTCCCCGCACCTCGGGCCTGTCCTCGCCTTTGTCCCCGCAACTCAGACCTTTGGTGACACCTGTGGGCTCAGGCACCACGTCGGGCCCGGGACACTGGAGGCCACAGCACACTGGGGAGGAGAGGCTGCAGTCTGGGCCCAAGGGCATCCAGCCTCTCCACTCCCTCCCTGGTGACCTTGGGCAGGCCGCCCCCTCTCTGTGTCTGTTTCCTCACCTACATGGGCACAGAACCCATCTCCACCTGCAGTAAATCCCGTGATGGCGGAAGTGTCCCTCCGGCCGCACTCTAGGACCCGTTTGCTGCGAGGATGGCACTGGGGGATGCCCTGTCCCCAGCTGGCCGGGCTCTGTCACAGCCTGGACCCTCCCTGCGTGGGCACCTCTGACCCAGCAAGAGGGAACGCCACCAGGGCAACCCCAGAGGCCTGTCCAGCTCGGAGCCAGCCCCTCCTGCACCAGGGTCCCCTGAGATTCACCCTGACAGGCAGCAGGAAGGCGGGGTGCCTGGGGGCCTCCTTCCCCCAGGGGTCTGGGGAGGGTCTGGGCTGGGCTCTTCTTTGACAGGCCGCCCGGGCCCCACCTCAGGCCTGGAGGAAAGTGGAGGGGTCCACACCGTAGCCGACCCTGGGACTGGAGACACATGGGTACCAGGACATGCGAGGCCCATGGGGGCTGGGGAAGTCCCCAGAATCCCCACTCACCACTCTGGGGTGGGAAGAGGCAGGGCCAGCCTGTCGACATGCATCTCCTGCTGTCCAGAGAATGCTCCCGACGTCCCCATTTTCCTGCAGAAGGGGATGTCCTTGCTGGGAAGCCGGTGGCTGCAGCCAGTCAGTGGTGACTCCCAGAAGGTTCCAGGCCCCGCCCAGCCAGAACCCCAGAGCCGGACCTGGGGCCACAAGGCATGACGCAGCTCTGCCTACACGGGGACAGGCAGCTGCCCACAGCCATGGGCACAGGCTTTGAGGAAGCGACAAGGCTCTTGCACCAGCAGATTAAAATGCTGCCAAGCGGAAGAGTCAGTAAGAGCTCTCAAGGAGCAGCTGGTTCAGGGCCAGCAGGTGCTGGGGTGGTATGGGGGCCCCTTGGCTGCTGTGACGGTGCCTGTCCCTGGCTCCCAGCCCGGGAGCCCCAGCAGTGCCTTGCACAGCCGGCCCAGACATACAAAGGGCCAGAGCCCGGCACGTGGCAGTGTTGACTGTCATAATTGTTATTGCCATCATCATCATCATCATCATCATTGCTATTATTATATTATCACCAGGAAACTCACCTACATTCTGCAGGCTGTGGGTGAGGCCAAGGAGCAGAGGGCTGGGGGTTGATGTGGGCCGGCAAGACCCAGGCCAGGAGGGTCCATCCCAGGGATGCCAAGATCCAGCAGAAGGTTAGCAGGGGAGGAGAGACCCTTACCCCAGGGTGACCCCACGGCGGGGGCTGCACGTGGACACCAACTGGAGGCCTGGGGGAGGCAGGTGTGGCTCGGAGGCTCTTTGGCAAGGTGGGATCTGGGGCTCCCTTAAGAGATCCACCTTAAGAGGTCCTCCAGAGTGACCCAGGGAGAACCATTCTCCGTCCCACCCACTCCTGGATCTCAGGCTCCCAGGACACAGAGAGACTCTGAGCCATCTCCCGGGTTGTGCTGCTTTGGTTATGGTGGCCCCAGGAAAGCGAATCAAGAGTTGTAGCAATGCTGCCCAGCCCCACGGGCAGGGAAACCAGAGCCAGGAGGCGGTACTGGGGGCTGTGGGTGGGTGGACCGCGGGGCTGGGGTGTGTTCTCTTCCTGCTACTCTTCTACATTTTTCCAGGTTTTATTTAGTGACTGTGTTCCACTCTGTATTGAAGTATCAAGATTCCATTTCATCGAGGACTAGCATTTTTAGCAAAGAGAGTAGCAGAGGCCAGATTTAGCAACTAAAAGACTCCAGGAAATATGGGAAACAACAGCTGTCAAGACAGTGGACATCAGGCGACAAAGAGAGTGGTTCCAGAGAGACAGCGGCTCCCTCCAACCCGGCCGCTATCCGGAAATGCCACGGCTTGAGTGGCATAAAAGCAACAGACACGCATCTCCACGGCTGCGGAGGATGGGACGTTCAAGATGGATGCTCTGGCAGATTCGATGTCTGGTGAGGCCACTCCCTGGTTCACGGACGGCCCCTTCTCGCTGGGTCCCCTTCGCCTCTGGTAGATGGGGTGGGAGAGCTCTCTGAGGTCTCTCTTTTTTTTTTTTTTTTTTTTTCCTAGACAGGTTCTCACTCTGTCACCCAGGCTGGAGTGCAGTGGTGGGATCTCGGCTCACTGCAAGCTCACTTCCCAGGTTCAAGTGATTCTCCACCTCAGGCTCCCGCGTAGCCAAGATTACAGGCACCCACCACCACGCCCAGCTAATTTTCATATTTTTAGTAGAGACAGGGTTTCACCATGCTGGCCAGGCTCATCTCGAACTCCTGATCTCAGGTGATCCACCTGCCTCGGCCTCCCAAAATGCTGGGATTATAGGCGTGAGCCACCACCCGCCGCCTCTGGGATCTCTCCTGTAAGGACACTAACCCCATTCTTGAGGGCTCTGCCACCTCCCCAAGTCCCCACCTCCTAATATCGTCACCTTGGGCACTAGGATTTCAACACAGGAACTGGAGGGTGGGGAAGACACAAATGTTCAGTCCATGGTAGACTGGAAACAGCCCTAAACTGCCCAGGTCACCGCCTGAGGGTTTCCAGGACAAGGGGCCAGGAAGGCGAACTCAGGAAGAGCTCAGCTGGGAGGCTAGGGAGACCACGGCAGCTGGAGTGCACAGGACACTGGCAAGGAGAGAGCTGCCCAGAGCAAAGCCTGGAGACCTGCAGAAGGTCCGTCTCGAGCGTTTGGCAGAGAACCCGCTCAGCACATGCCTGGGAGGAGACTAAGGCTGGCGAGCAACGACCCGAAGGATTAGAAGGAAGAGCAGTGGAGCTCACACAGGCTGGGAAAAGCACTGCTCCTGCCAGCACCACCGAGAAACCTCGCCACTCAAAGTTCACAGTGCGGTGAGCAGAGTGCCCCTCAGGGTCTTGCCTCAATGGTGAGGAGTAGTTTGCCCTGGACTCAGCACTGCTCTGACCCCACCTACAAGCCACACGAGGCCCAGGAGGCCCAAACTCTCTCCAATCCCTTAATTATGTCCCAGAACAAAGCTCCAGGACACCAAAGTATACAGCAGCCCAAGAGGTAAAATTCACGAAGTCCGACATCCATTCAAAGAGTACCAGGCAGGTAAAGAAAGGGGATAATTCCACCCATAATCAGGAGAAAATTCAACTAATCCAAACCACAAAACCAACAGAGATGTTGGAATTAGCCGACAAAGACATTAAAACGGGCGTTACGACAGCATTCTATGTCATCAAAATGCTATGCTAGAAATTGAACGTATTTAGTAAAAAACATGAAACATATAAAAAAGGATCCAAATTAAACATCTAAAGATGAAAATGACTCTGTGTGAGATGAAACACACTGGACAGGATTAACAGTGAATGGGACACCGCAGAAGAGGAGAGCGGTGAACTCGAAGACATGATAGAGACACAGAAAGACAAAAGAATCCAAAAAATAAACAGCTCCTTAGTGAGCAGTAGGTGGCAAAGCTTCGTGCAGCCTGACACGTCTGTAAACGGAGCCCACGAAGGGAGAGGAAGACAGGAAAAAATGAAGAAATCATGGCCAAAATTTGTTCAAATCTGATGAAAACTTGGCCGGGCGTGGTGGCTCAGGCCTGTAATCCCAGCAATTTGGGAGGCCGAAGCGGGTGGATCACCTGAGTCAGGAGCTTGAAACCGGCCTGGCCAACATGGTGAAACCCCATCTCTACTAAAAATACAAAAATTAGCTGGGCGTGGTGGCACATGCCTGTAATCCCAGCCACTCGGGAGGCTGAGGCGGAAGGACTGCTTGAGCCCCAGAGTTTGAGGTTGCAGTGAGCCGAGACTGCGCCATTGCACTCCAGCCTGGGCAACAGAGCAAGACTCTGTTTCAAAAAAAAAAAAATTAATGAAAACTAAAACCCAGAGATACAAGAAGCTCAGTGAATACAAAGCATAAGAAACATGAAGGAAATGACACCAAATCCTAATCAAACAGAATCAGTGTAAAAGAGAAAATCTTAAGTTGTGGGCTGGGGGCGTGTTACAAAGAGGAAACATATTAAAATAACAACAGATTATTTTGGCGGGGGAACTTCTGCCAGTAAGAAAACTAGAACAGCACCTTTACAGTACAAACAGAAGAAGCTGTCATCCTAGAAAAACATCTTTCAAAAACAAAGGCAAAAGGAAGATATTTTCAAATAACCATTGCAGTGTCCATTAAGAAATGTTAAAGAAAGCCCTTCAGGCGGGTGGAAAAGGAAATCAGATAGAAATGTGGCTCCATGGCCGGGCTCGGTGGCTCAGGCCTGTCATCCCAGCACTTTGGGAGGCAGAGGCAGGCAGATCACTTGAGGTCAGGAGTTCAAGACCAGCCTGACCAACATGATAAAACCCCAACTCTACTAAAAACACAAAAATTAGCCAGGAGTTGTGGTGGGTGACTGAGGTCGCAGCTACTGGGGAGGCTGAGGCAGGAGAATCACTTGAACCCGGGAGGTGGAGGTTGCAGGGAGCCGAGATCGCGCCACTGCACTCCAGCCTGGGTGACAGAGTGAGACTCCATCTCAAAAAAAAAAAGAAAAGAAAAGAAAAAAGAAATATGGATCTACACGATGGAATAATGCATTTGAAATAGTAATTGTATGGGTAAATATAGAAGTTTTTTTTACTATTTAAGCCTCTTTAAAAAATAATTAATTAAACGAAAATACCAGCAACGCAGTGTGGTGTGAATTGTGTATAGATGTAAAATGGGTGACAAGAATTGCACAACCCAGGAGAAGGGAGCTGTGAGGCACTTTTTTTTTTTTTTTTTTTTTTTTGAGATGGAGTCTTGCTCTGTCACCCAGGCTGGAATGCAGTGGCACGATCTTGTCTCACTGCAGCCTCTGCCTCCCGGGTTCAAGCAATTCTCCTGTCTGAGTCTCCCGAGTTGCTGGGATTACAGGCGCCCGCCACCCCGCCCGGCTAATTTTTGTATTTTTAGCAGAGACAGGGTTTCACCACGTTGGCCAGGATGGTCTCGAACTCCTGACCTCAGGTGATCCTCCCGCCTTGGCCTCCCATAGTGTTGGAATTACAGGCGTGAGCCACCATGCCCAGCCTGGAAGGTTCTTATTCTATATATGGAATGTGATAATATCTTTGGAAGGTAGACTATACTAGGTTGTAGACATACTATAAACTATAAGGCAACTACTAAAATAATAAAAAGTTATGGCAGATAAGCAAACAATGAGATAAAATTGAACTGTGGAAAAATAGTCAATCCAAAAGAAGGCAGAAAAGAAAAAGAACAGATGGAAGGAACAGAAAACAAGTAGCAAGATGGTAGCTTTTAACCTGGCCACATCACTAATTACATTAAATGTAATAGTCTAAACACCCCCAATAAAAAGATGTGGATTGTCAGACTAGAATAAAAAGCAAGATCACTCTATAAGCTGCTCAGAGAATCTCACTGTAAGTAAAAGACACACATTAGTTATTGAAAGTAAAAGAAGAGGAAAAAACACACCGTGCTGACACAGAAAGATCAAGTGGATATATTAACACCAAGGTAGACTTTAGAGCAAGGAACTGGCAATAAAGAAGGTCTTTTCATAATGATAAAATCATGACCTTGGATTAGGCAAAGATTTCTTAGACACAACACTCAAAGCATGATGTGTAAAGTAAAAATTAATACATTGGGCTTTGCCAAAATTAAGAACTTTGGCCAGTCTAGGTGGCACACGCCTGTAATCCCAGCAGTTTGGGAGGCCAAGGTGGGTGGATCACCTGAGGTCAGGAGCTTGAAACCAGCTTGACCATCATGGTGAAACCCCATCTCTACCAAAAATACAAAAATTAGCCAGACGCGGTGGCGCTCACCTGTAGTGCCAACTACTCCGGAGGCTGAGGCAGGAGAATTGCCAGAACTGGACGGGCAGAGGTTGCAGTGAGCCGAGATTGCACCACTGCACTCCAGCCTGGGCGACAGAGCGAGACTCCATCGAGAGAGAGAGAGAGAGAGAGAGAAGGGAGGGAGGGAGGGAGCGAGGGAAGAAGGAAGGAAGGAAGGAAGGAAGGAAGGAAGGAAGGAAGGAAGGGAGAAGAAAGCAAGAAAGGAGGGAGGGAGGGAAAGAATGAACTTTTGCTCTTTTGAACAGAAGTTTTGACACTTAATAGTATCTTCTGACACAATTAAGAGAATAAAAAGACAAGCCCTGACTGGGAGAAAAATCTTTGCCAAGTATGTATTTTTAGTGAAGGACTCGAATGCAGAATATATAAAGAACTCTCAAAACTGAAGCAACCTAATTTTAAAATGGATGGACAAAACATTAGAACAGACACTTCATCAAAGAAGATACATAGAGGGCAAATAAACGCATGAAAAGATGCTCAACGTCATTAGTCGTTAGGAAAATTCAAATTAAAACCACAGTCAGATAGCACTGCACGCCTGTTAGAATGGCTAAAATTTTAAAAACGGATGACGCCAAGCATACAGGAGGGTGAGGAGGGGCTGGAACTCACATCATGGGTGGGAGGCACAATGGCACAGCCATGCCGGAAAACAGTTTGGCAGTTTCTGAAAAATTCAGATGCCAACCACGTGATCCAGCCAGTCCACGCTGGGAGAAGTGGCAGCACATGCTCCTCTGAGACACGGACACACGTGTTCTAACTGCTTTGTTTGTAATTGCTGAAACTGGATGAGCAGATGAACAGGCTGTGCTACATTCACCACCGATGGACATCTGGGTCATTTCCAGTTTGGGGTTGTTACAAACAGCTCCTGGGAGCATGTGTGCGCACGCATCCACCTCAGGCACTGGCCATGACCCCAAGAGTCGGTGGCATCATGACTGGAGGCCGCTGCCCACTACAGCGAGGGTGCAACTTGGCCACCAGTCTTGAGCCAGGCTCCGTGGGTAAGCTGGGGGATGCTCCTCGGCCGCCCTGCTTGTGCTCCCATCTGGGGGAGGGTTGGGGTTTGGGGGACCCCCAGGGAGCTGCTGAGACAGTGGACATGGGCTGCTCCGATGACCGGTCTCAGCCCCGATCAGCCCTGATGCCAGCTGGGAGGGCCTGAGCCTCTGGCTTCCCGGGGCCCCGAGCCCAGCTGTAGGGCCACGTCTGTGCCACCTGGGCTTCTGCCAGGCCTACCTGCTCTGGGCCCCCCACACCTGACTCTGCGGGCCACACAGCACTCACAGCCGCTGGGCAACAGATCAGGCCCAAGGTTCCCTTGGGCCGGCACCTTGTGTGAGCGGCCGGGAAACCCACCTGTTCCCGTCTGGCCTCCACTGTGTTTCCCCTGAACAACACCCAAAGAACCAGCTGTGGTGAGCCTGGGCACTCCTCGACTCTCTGCAGGCCACGCCAGCCATGCCAGTGTCCCCCACGACCCTCTGGACCAGGACCTGCCCCACCACCCCTGCTTGCCTGGGCCTCAGTGGCTGTCCCCGCTGCACATCCCACTGCCTGGGATGGGCCCTGGATGTGATTCCTGAGAGAGACTCGGGTCTGGCTGCAACACCTGGAGCTTTTCTGGGGAAAAAAAGCAAATTCTTCAAATTCTCTGCAGGAGCTGTGGCCCCAACGCCATTGCTGGCAGAGGTACCTCTGCCAGGGCACCTGCCCAGACTCCGCACCAGCACACAGCACCACTGCCCCCAAGGCTGGCTCAGGGTCCCTTCCCCACCCCCAGCTCTGGTCCTCAGTTTACCCACCTCTCCCAGCTCACTCTAGGCCAGGACATCTTCCAGCCTGGTCTCCGACACCTCCTGGTGACCTGGCCCCACCCCCCACCCAGTCCTGCTCCTCACCTGGGGTCCTGGAAGCCCTTTGTCTCGCCCTGGGCTGCCCAGGGCCCCCTTGCTGTGAGCTGCACCTGCCCTCAGAGGCCATTTGACTTGTGCTTTTGGGGCCCTGCCAGGCTCCCCAAAGGGACTCCTAAACGTCACCCCCATGACAGGGATGAGGATTCCTGGGAGAGAGGTGGTCTCATGAGCCTCAGCTCCAGCTTGACCTCCACCCCCACTTGACCAGCAGCCTCCAGTCTCAGAGTCGGCAGCCCAGGGTCCCCCCCACCCTCCTCAAAGCCCCCTCACCAGCCACCCTTGGAGAGCAAGCCCTTGCTAACTCCCCATCCAGCTGCGCTCACTGAGGGCAAAAGGCAGCCCGATAACCCCTGGCCCTGGGCAGTGTGGCACCTCACGGCTGCCAGCCCGGAGCAGTCCAGGGGGCCTAGTTCCCAACAACCTTATCTGTTTGCATTTCACTCCGCATCCGCTGGTTATCAGCTCCAGAGCCCAGGCGGGGCAGTCGGCCGGACACCCAGCCATCCCGGCAGCCTCTCCCTGTGCTCAGATGAGGGCGCCTTGGGTTCAGGTCTGGAGTTGGCAATGCATGGACATCTCCCCCAGGACATCGGAGGTGCACCCCAGCCCTCAGGATCCTGGTCTTCCCCTCGGGGCTGGTGGGGCACAGCCACCCCCACTCTGAGGGCCTGGCAGCGCCGGCCTGCAAGGAAGGCTCTGTCCCAAGAGGGCCTGCCCAGGGCCCCATGCCAGGGGGGCGAAACTCTTGGGGCAGGGAGCAGCTGGGGGCTCTGCACCCTCACCTGTGGCACACAGCCACCTCCCGTGGGATAGGAAAAGGGGAGAAGGTATTTGGGATGCCAGCTGGGGAGACGACTCGGCCACCTACCCTGGGGCTCAAAGGTACCAGAGTCATGTGTGAGAGCTGCTCAGGCCAGGGCCCTCTCCTGGGTGCCTGCCCAAGGCTACCGGCCGGCAATGCTCACCCGGGGAGGTGGGGGTCCCGCCCCAGCTAAGCTCCCACCTGGAGGGAGGAGTGGCCTGGCCGGGACCCCTCCTGTGGTGCTGCCTCAATGGCCCCAGTGGCCCGTATCCTGCCCCCGCCCCAGGCTGAAACGTGCCCGCTCCTGAGGGCCCCAGCCTACTCTGACCTGCTTCCTGCACAGGGCATAAGTAGACAAAAAGGACAAGAGCCCCTCTCTGGAGGAGGGCAGGTGGAGAGCTCCCCAGCCCTTTCCGGAACATGAGTCTACCGGCCTGGACTGAGCCTAGCCTCAGGCAGTGGTTCCTGCTAGCCACTCCTCAACCCACCCTGGACAGGGGGGCCAGCCCACCATCCCAGCCACCTCCAGGCCCAGCAGCTACCAGGACCCCTCCCACAGCCAGACGAGACCTTCGGTCCACTCGAGGCCACACAGTAGGCTGTGGGCAGCGGACAGCACAGGGCTGGGGCTGGGCTGGGGGTGGGGGCTGTGCGCATCTGAGTGTCTGGCTCCCAAAGGGAGTCCCAGGGATATGGGGGAAGGGCAGTACCCCCAAATCCCAGCCCAGGCACCAAGCAGTCAAGTCTGAAAGTGCAGACCGGTGGGTGCCCGGTGAGCCCTGGCCCTCTGAACATCACTGGACAGGGGCTGCGGGGTCTCACTGAGGGTGGGCTGGTGGTTGCCCAGGTGAGCTGCACTGCCCGGCCCTTGCAGCTGCCCTCCCGGGGTCACGCTGCCCCTCCCCAGGCCTTGGGGAGGGCCCTCACCTGTGGCATGCAGCTGGCTCTGTTTCTACCTCTGGCAGGGTGGACCCCAGCAGCTGGGGTGGGGGGGGTCTGCAGGGCTGGTGGAGAAGCAGGAGTTGGCCGGGGGGGGATAGAGGCCAGAGGTCAGGGAGTGTCAGAGCCAGGCAGGGCCTCCTCTGAGGTGCTGGGGAGAATAAGGGGGCACCACACACTCGGGGCTGCAGGGCGGGGGCCACAGCAGGCCAGATTCGATGGGGGTGGCTGAAGGCAAGAGCTAGACTAGGAGCGTTTCAACACGCTCAGGAGGCAAAACCGCAGGGTACTGGCAAGCTGGACAAGTCCATGGGGAGGTCACCAGTGACGCTCAGGGACGGGGGAGAGGGAGAAGACCCAGGGCCAGCCCCACCCAGCCACACAAGGGCCTTGGAGGGAGGTTGGGGCAGGTGGCCTCCCCCAGGCCTGATGCCCCTTCCCTGCCAACCCCCTGCGCCTTGGGGGACCTTGCATCCAGCCGCTCTGTCCCCAGGGTCTCGGGGTTCCCACCGCCTCCCCAAGCAATGGGCTCCAGGACCTGGCACAGGGTCAGTGCCTCCCAAGACATCGGGCATCCGGATCAACAGGAAGCCGTGACGCGCCCCCTCGGGCATGCACCTGGGCACTGGCTGGCCATGCTGAGCTCTGCCGGCCGGCACTGGGCCCGCGCCTCGGATGGGGAATGGCAGCGATCCAAGCCCGGGTGCATTCCCACTCCCGGGGTTGAAATCTTTCCCAAACACTCCCCAAACCCACAGTTTTCAGTCCTTTGATCTGATGGGGACCAGCTGCCAAGCCTCAGGGGGTGAAGCCCCACCTGTTCTCCTCCAGGGGACGTCACACCTGACCACAGGGCCCAGCGGGGCAGGGGCGGGGAAGGGGCTGGCCGAGGGGCGGGGGCCACCAGTAGGTCCATCCCAGCGCCTCTGTGAACACGAGTCCCAGCAGACCCAGGGCCTCAGCTCCCTGTGAAGGGAGCCAGGCCCGAGTCCGTTCCAGAGACTTCAGGAGACCCCTGCAGGGGTGAAGGCCTCAAGTCCAAGCGAAGGTCTGCTCACACCTGTCCAGGGAGCCCCGCGGGTCTAGGAGCCAGCGCCCACTCTCACAGTTCAGCCAGGAAGCTGGGGCCCGGGGCCCACCCTGACTCCCGCTTCACAGCCACACCAGGCCCGGAGTGACCGCTGTTCAGGGCCAGGCCACTCAGATGGACGTAGAAGGCGGGGCCAGCACAGGGCATGAGAGGGGACAATCACCCACTTGTCCAGTCCTCAGGCCCTGTTCTCCAGCCGGGCCCACAGGACATGGCTCCTATCACCAGGTTGCTCCAGGAACAACACCTCGCACGCTTATCTCCCCCACTGCTCAGCACATTCAAGCACTCCCCAGCCAGGACAGAAACGCTGCTCCCAGCCATTTGCCACCAAGCGAGTACATTGAGAGAGAGGGACCCCCAGGCTCTGGAAGCCTCATGGTGCCACGATGGAGCCCCCACCAGGGCTCGGGGCCAGGGCCTTCCACACACCCCTGCGTGGCCCTGAGATCATGGGGACAATAAATTCTGGGAGGTGCAGCTTTCACCAGAAATTCAACATATACACACACGCGCACACACATGCATACACACAGCCACACACAGGCACACACAGGTACACACAGGTACACATGCACACACACAGGCACACATGCACACACACAGGCACACACAGGCACACACAGGTACACATGCACACACACACAGGCACACATGCACACACAGGCACACACAGGTATACATGCGCACACACAGGCACACACAGGTACACAGGCACACACACAAACACATGCACTCACAGGCACACAGGTACACAGGCGCACACACACGCACTCACACAGGCACACAGGCACAGGCACACATGCATGCAGATAGGCACATACACACACGCACACACATGTACACACATAGGTACACAGGTGCACACACACAGCCACACACGTGCACACACAGACACATGTGTGCACACGCACACACAGGTACACAGGCACACATGCACACACAGGCACTCACATGTGCACACACAGGCACACGTGTGCACACACATGCACACACAGGCACACACGTGCACACAGGCACACAAATGCACACACACAGGTACACATGTGCACGCACACACATGCATACGCACACACACACGCACAATCACCACACGCCTGCAAGCGGGCATCTTCACCACAGGCCCAGTGGGCAGCCCCATTGCAGGCTGGTGGCATCCAGCCCCCGCCCGCCCGACACCTGTGCAAGCTGCAGGGATCCCCCAATTCGAGAGGACGCTGGGGACTCACATGCTGAACATCACAGCCATAACTGCCCTTCAAGGTCAGGGTCTCTGCCACTTTACAGCTGGGAAATAGAAGCCTCAGTGGCCAGGACCCAAAGCCCTACAGGCCTGGCCAGGCAACCAGTGTCCACTGGCTCTCACCCCCAACCCATCCCTGCCCCTACATTCAAAGCTTCATAGGATCCCTCCTGAGAACCTGAGCTTGGTTCTCACAAGCCCAGACAGGCAGGCAGACAAGCACAACTGCCGGGCTGACGCGGCCACAGGGCTCCCAGCCATGCCACCTGCCCATGAGGTCCCTTTTGGCACCGGCTGCCCTGGTGCAGTGACCCACCCAGGGAAGGAGGCCCTAAGATCTCTGCCCCTCATCGTCCCCACCTCGAGCCCGGGCTGAGAGGCCCCACCTCAGAACAAGGGCCAGCTGTGAGCCCTGCGTCCATCCAGCCTCTCAGCATGATAGGGCAAGGGCCTCACTCCTGTGCCTCAGTTTCTCACCTGAACCACAGGGACCACTGAGCGTGTTAAGAAGGGACAGCCAAGGCCGGACACGGTGGCTCACGCCTGTCATCTCAGCACTCTGGGAGGCTGAGGCAGGAGGATCTCTTGAGTCCAGGAGTTCAAGGCCAGCCTGGACAACAAAGTGAGACCTCATCTCTACAAAACTGAAAAATTAGAAAGAAGAACAGATGAGAGCAGAACACCCAGAATGCCTGGCGTGGGGCTCCTGGTGGGGGGCAGCACACGTACAGCAATTTCCTATGAAAGCAATTTATTGTAACTTCAAGCAACGTTCTGCAAAACTGAAGCTGATTTAAGTGAAACACACGACACCTACTGCGTGTGGCACGCGTGGCCCTGGGGCCTCTTCCGGGGGCAGGTGGGGCGGCTCCCAGGCGTGTGGGCACAGGTGGGACAGAGGCGGCAGGCCCGGGTCCCAGCCAGCGGACTCAGCTCACCTGTGGGACGGAGGTGCAGCCCCATGTGGGGAGCCCAGCCCAGAGAAACCAGGTGGCCTCGGGGTCCCTCCCGGCTCAGATCGGGATGCTGACGTGTGGTGGGAGCAGCCCCGAGGCCAGCGAGGGCTCCTGTCAGGATCAGGGGCCAAAATCCCCTTTAGGAGGGGTCCCTGGGCTGCCAAACGAGGCTGGGGCAATCCTGGCGACTGCTCAGACCTCTACCTCCCTCCTCCACTGCCAGCCACCGGCACCACCCCAATGTCACCAGACCTTGCCCTGGCCCCGGCCCCTCAGGCGTGGCACGTGCCTCCACAGGCGAGGCCCCCTGGTCATCCCAGTCCCTGCCCCTCTGCCTGAAGGGGTCAGGAGAATACTGGCGACCCCACAGCCCCGCAGAGATGCCCCAGCAGACGAGCAGCCCCCGAGTTCCTGTGCCCAAGACAGCTGCCAACAGCGCTCGGAGGGGGAAGAAAACAGCTGTGGAGGGGTCTTCAGGAGCGAGCCTGGGACCTGGCAGGCTGCAGAGACACAGTAGCACCTCAGGCCTCCAGGGCAGCCCGTCTGAGCCCCAAGGCCGCTGCCTGTCCCAGATGGTGGAGCCCCTGCTCCCCAACACCCCCTGGCAAGGTCCCTCCCTCTGGGTGATCTTTCCTGCTGGGCAGGGAACTCAGGGTGAGGGGTGGGCCCAGCACCCCTCAGGGGGTCCTGGGATTCAGGGTGAGGGGTGGGCCCAGCGCCCTTCAGGGGGTCCTGCGATTCAGGTGCAGCAGGGTTCCCCCCAAGCTGGGTCAGCACTGGGCTCCCCGGAAGGGGCAGAGCAGGTGCCCCAGGGCCCCGACCTCCCCCAGCAGGCCCATCCCGGCCACCAGGCGTGTGGCTGACAGTGCCCACATTGACCCAGCAGCGGGCAGGGCCCGGGCCAGGATGGTCCCCATGCAGGGGGTGTTTGCAGGACCTTTGGGGGCGTGCGTGCGTCAGCCCCCCGCTGGGAGTGGGTGATAATGGGGCCGCTGCCTGCAGGATTTTCCAAAGAAAGCCGAGTCCTGATAAAGCAGGCCCAGATCCTGTTTGGCCACCACTGCGCCCGCCGGCAGTGGTGATTAAGGGGCTGGACCGTGGGGCGCAGGCAGGTGCGGCGGGGGAGGGCCCGCCACCCCATATAAGGCACCCAGGACCGGCCGTAGGAGCCGCTCGGGTGGCAGCAGCAGGCCTGCCGGGCCCAGCACGAGCTCCTCTCCACTGTGCACCATGCTCCGGCTGTGGCTGCTACTGTCCTGCTGCGGAGCCCTGCTCAGCGCTGGTGAGTGAGGTCGAGGGGCGCCGGACACTGCGGTGCCCTCAGAGGGGCCCTGTGTGCGGGGGTCTCTGGGCCTTCTTGCCTCGCCAACTCGGCCGGCCCACATGGACGCTGATGGACGGGAGGCCCCACCTTGGCTCCGTGACCAGCCCCCACTGCCAGGCCCAGGTACCCCCAGCAGCCGCGGCGCTGGGCTCTGCCAGTTGGGGTCAGGAACCCCATGGGGCCTGGGCAGGGATGCCCTCCTGTGAGCTGGCACAGCGGCCAGCAGGGGGAGGACGCTCGGCTGGAGTGGGGTCCGGAGGTCCCGCAGGAACAGCGGGCAGATGTGCTGGTGCCCAGGCCTGGCGCTCTCCCTTCCCGAGCGGGGTCCTGAGTCCTGAGAGGTCTCTGGGTGTGGGGGACAGAGGCACAGTCTCTGCTGCCCTAGGCCTCTGTTTCCTAGTCTACAGAAGTGGGGGACACTGCCTCCCCTGGTGTGGCCGCCGTTGGGGGAAAGGAGGGGAAGGTGTACAGCCATCCTGGGCTCAGAACCGCCGCAGGCAGCCTGCCCTCTCCCCCACGCTCCCCTACCCAGCTCAGGCAGGATCCAGGAGAGACTGACATCCTGGATCCTCTGCCAACCACCTGCCCTGCGGCTGCTGCAGGTGGCCACCAGTCCCACCCCAGGCTCCCAGAAGGAGCCAGCCCCAAGGGGTCCCTCTGTGGCCACAGCCTAAGCCCTGGGGAGACCCCTCTTGCCGACCAAGGCACCAGCCCAAGGGCCTCTGTGTTCCATGCTCCTCCTTCCTCTCCAAGCTGGCCCCTGACCCTCCTCCACAGCCGGGAGCCCCCTGGGGTGGACGCTGGCGGGACAGAGCTCGCCCTCAGAGCTGCTGCCAATCTGGGTGCCTCGGGCTCAGAGCACAGTGGGACCCCCCAAGGGTGCCCCACTGTAGGGCGCCCCAAGCCCACCCCACCCCCTTTCCCTTGAAACCCCTTCCCCACCATGCCGGGCACCACCTTTCAACCGTGGGAGATGTGGGGGTCTCTGAGCCCGCTCCCCACCACGCCGGGCACCACCCTTCAACTGTGGGAGATGTGGGGGTCTCTGAGCCTGCTCCCCACCACGCCGGGCACCACCCTTCAACCATGGGAGATGTGGGGGTCTCTGAGCCCTCCCAGTGGTGCCCTCTGCTTGGGACCCCGGCCCCCACCTGCACACCTGGCACAGCTTGGGGACAAGTGCCAGGAAGTGGGGCTGAACTTGCAGCAGAGCATGACCCCTAGTCCCTCGGGCCAGGGAGGGAGGTGTGGTGAGGCCCAGGGAGGCTGGAGGTCTGGGCTGTGGGCAGTGCAGAGGGTGGAGGGCCAAGTGGGGGTGTCACCCCAGCAAATAATCTCTGAGTGCCGTCTCTGCCAACATGGGAGGGGCCTCAGCCAGCAGAGTGTGGGGTCAGACAGCCGGGCTGCAGGCCTGGGCCGCGGTGGGCCGGGAGGCAGGGGTGGGCGGCTGCCAAGCGTACAGAAGGAACAGCACGCACCTGCCACCTCGTGCTCATCCAGGGGCTGAGAGGCCGGGGGTGGCGGACCAACCCACCCAGATGCCATGGGCCTGGCCAAGGGATCAGCCGAGGGGAAGCACAGCCAGTCTGGGCAGGAATGCAGGAGCCTCCTGGGGGGCTTCAGACAGAGCTGGAGGCAGCCGACTTGGAGCCAGTGGACTCGGGGAGTCTCCTGCGGGCGGGGCAGGGCGAGGGCAGCGGGGGGCACAGGGGACGCAGCAATGAGGCACCCACCCGGGGCAGTGGAGCCAGTCTGGCAGGGCCGAGGGCACCGAAACACAGGCCCGAGGTGTCTGTGCTGCAGCGGGGACGGCCCCCAAGTGCCATCCCCCATCTGAGAGGTGGAGAAACTGAGTTGCAGGGGGCACTGCCCAGGGGAGACCGGTCACAGCTCTGCAGCCTCCAGAGGTGCTGGCCTAGCCTCCTCTCGCTCAGAGCTCTCCCACCCCTCCCCCACCAGAGGCCAGCGAGGGCCCTGTCCCAGGAACCACTGAGTTCCGTGGCTGAGGGTTCGGTGTGCTGCACACTCCTACAGCAGGTGCTTCTGAGCCCTGTGGATCATCCCTGGAAGGAATGGCAGGGGGCTGAGGACCACGACACCTACTGGGACCCCCAGGAGGGGGATGGGTGAGGGGTAGGTGCTCGCCAGGCTCAGGGCCCAGCATGAGCCATCCCACCCTAGTCTGGAGTAAACTCAGCTTACACGGGGGATAAGCCAGGTGCAGCCCATCAGAAAACGATCTCAAGGCCAAAGGGGATCACAGCCAAGTATGTGTCCCACATAGCCAAGGCTGGCATTCTCCTTAAATCCAGTCACTCAAATACCCGACCTCCTGCCTGTGCCAGAGAGGACTCACCCAGGCGGCCAAGGGGCAGGCAGCCTGGCTCCTCCCTGGACCGCGGGTAACACCATCCCCCAGCTGTCAGGCCCCTGACCCTGTGTCACCGGAGACACGGGTGTCCAGCAATAATGGGGGCAGCATCAAGTAAGTCCCAGAAAGTGGGCAGAGCCTGGGGCGAGAGCACAGGTGGGGAGTGGCAGGAACGGGATCTCTGAGCTACATCTGCAGGGAGGTGCTGTGAGTGCACTGCTAACCAATGGGCAGGGGCAAGGAGGGTCCCGGCCCCGAGAGGGGTCTGGAGAGGTCACGGGTCCTGCTTAAGTGCCCCACCAGCACTCGGACATTGGGGGCTCATGGGAGCTACAGGAAGGGCCGCAGTCCCGGAGGCAGGGTCCGGGGAGTTACCCAGAGGTGGGAGAAGTCTCCCTCTGGGTAAAGGGGGTGGGACCTCGGGGGTGTCGGCCCCACCCCAGCCTCTGGGAGTCAGGGTGGGACGTCCCCCGCTGCACTGCCCTGGAGTCACCGTGACTGGGATATCTGGACGTTTCTCTGACAACAGTGGCCTCAGTGCCAGGCCTGACATCAAGGCTGTCTCAAGGCTGATGTGCAGGAAAGTGGCCATGTTTAGAGCCCCGGAGCCACTGAGAGCAGGGAGAACGGGCTGTGGGGCCTTGGTGCAGACCCCTCAGGGAAACCAGGCGGCCAAGCTGGGGAGGTGGGCACAGCCCGCTCTGTCGGCTCTGCTGTCAAGCCCCTGCCACCCACACCAGCCCCTCCTCGCCCCGGCCAGAAGCCCCAGGGATAAGTACCCTGCACACAGGGTGCCCATCGTCTGCCAAACCCCAAGGGGCTGACGGCTGAACTGGGACTGCGTGGACGAACGAGGAAGTGAACGAGAGCAGGGAGGAAGCTAGGGCTCGTGAAGGACAGCATGGGAGGCCAAGCGCTTGGCCTCGAGCCCCACGGGCCATGGACGCTTCTCACATGCAGTGTGTGCAGGGAAATGGGCGGAGGAGCCCTGAGCAGAGGTGAGCAGCGCCCTCAGGGACGATGGGGCAGCCCCACACCGACTGTGAGTCCCATCCCCACAGGTCTGGCCAACACCCCCTACACCAGCCCAGGCCTCCAGAGGCTGAAGGACTCTCCACAGACAGGTAAGAACACGGCAGCCACTGATCCTGCCGCCCAGACCACCCAGGCCCAGCGTGCAGGAGAGAGGGGCCCAGAGCCCAGGTCACCCCCAAGACACACACATCCAACATACATACACACACATACATGCACCAACCTGAACACACATGCACATGCAACCATCACACGCACACATACCCAACACACACATGCACACACACCTGACACATGCATACACATGTACATGACACATGCATGAGCAGACGTCACACACACACCCAACACACACTCTACACACAGACACACAACCCAACACACATGCACACACACCCAACACACATAACCTACACACACACCCGACACGCACACACACCCAACACCCATGCACACATCCCAGACATGCAAACATGCACACATACAACACGCACATGACTTACACATGTGCATGCACCCAACACACACACCCAACACACACACCCTACACACACATGCACATGCACCCTATGTATACACCCTACACACCTGAGACATGCACCCAACACACACATGCACACACCCAGCATGCACACACATGCACTCAACACACATGCCCAGCTCACACAACACACACGTGCACGCAACATGCACAATCACACACACACAACACACATGCAGGTATATATCACACGTCTACACAGCCCTCCCACACACCCACAATGCACACATGGACACACCTGACACACACATATGCACACACCCCCGAAACACACACATACGTTCACACACACCCACCACACATACGTGTACCCACACAGACGTGTGTACATATGCCCACAGTGGTGCTGACTCCTGGCCAGGCATATACCATAGCACTCAGGTTCATCGGATGTCTGGGGTTTCCACAGCCTGGCCCCAACTCAAAAACCCCGGCCCCAGGAGACGAGTGACCTCTCTGCCTGCCCTAGCCCTGCCTGGCCCGGATGGTGGGGACACAGAGCTGTGTGAGCACTGCTCTCTCTGCAGCCCCGGACAAAGGCCAGTGCTCCACGTGGGGGGCTGGTCACTTCTCCACATTCGACCACCATGTGTACGACTTCTCGGGGACGTGCAACTACATCTTCGCGGCCACCTGCAAGGATGCCTTCCCCACCTTCAGTGTCCAGCTGCGGCGAGGCCCAGATGGGAGCATCTCACGGATCATCGTGGAGCTGGGGGCCTCCGTCGTCACTGTGAGCGAAGCCACCATCTCAGTCAAGGACATCGGGTAGGTCAGGTGGGCCGGGGCCCGGGGGCTCGGGGGCCAAAGGACTGAGGGGCAACCACCGACTGCCCTCACCCCACAGGGTTATCAGCCTGCCCTATACCAGCAATGGACTCCAGATCACACCCTTCGGCCAGAGCGTGCGGCTGGTGGCCAAGCAGCTGGAGCTGGAGCTGGAAGTTGTGTGGGGTCCTGACAGCCACCTCATGGTGAGGAGAGAGGGGCCAGGGTGGGCCTGGAGACCTGCAGCACTGTGGGGCAGGTGGGACTCGGGAGGGGCTGCCCTCCTCGGGGGTCCCGGCCAGCCCTCAGGCTGCCATGCAGGCAGGCCCTTTGTGCCAAGCAGTGCTGACCCCCGGCCAGCAACATGAGCCAGGACTGGGTTTTGTGGGTGACTCGGCTTCTCCACTGGAAAATTACAGTCCCATAAGAAGAGGCAGACGAGCAGGTGGGGGGATGGTGGGGGCTCTAGGTCCAGGAGCAGGAATTGAGAGCCCTCCACAGCGGATGAGGGGCCCCCCGGCCCCCAGCAGAGCCGTCTCCTGCAGGTTCTGGTGGAGCGGAAGTACGTGGGTCAGATGTGCGGGCTCTGCGGGAACTTTGACGGGAAGGTGACCAACGAGTTTGTCAGTGAGGAGGGTAGGTGGGGTCAGGACTGGGGGGGCCTCTGGGGGGGCCTCTAGGTGGGGCCAGGGCTGGGAGGCCTCTGTTCTGAGCAAGGAGGGTAGGTGGGGGGCAGGGCTGGGGGCCTCTAGGTGGGGGGCAGGGCAAGGGGGCCTCTGAGGCCCAGCCCCCACAGTGCTGACCCCCGTTCTGCACCCCCAGGCAAGTTCCTGGAACCCCACAAGTTCGCTGCCCTCCAGAAGCTGGACGACCCTGGCGAGATCTGCACCTTCGAGGACATCCCCAGCACCCACGTCCGGCAGGCCCAGCACGTAAGCAAGGGGGCTCCAGGTGGGGCTGACCCCAGGTCTGACAGGGTCGCTGAGACCACCGAGGGCCCCCACAAGCAGCCCCATCACAGACGCCCTGCCCGACCTCCCTAGTCGTGGTGGCATGTGGTGTGGCCTTTGCCCCCGTGACCCTGAGTGGCCCCCCCCAGGCCCAGATCTGCACCCAGCTGCTGACCCTGGTGGCCCCTGAGTGCAGCGTGTCCAAGGAACCCTTCGTGCTAAGCTGCCAGGCGGACGTGGCCACAGCCACCCAGCCAGGCCCTCAGAACAGCAGCTGCGCCACCCTGTCCGAGTACTCCCGCCGGTGCAGCATGGTGGGCCAACCCGTCCGCCGCTGGCGGGGCCCTGGCCTGTGCTGTGAGTCCAGGGAAGGGACAGGGAGGGGCAGGGAGGCCGAGGGCTCCAGACCCAGCTCTCCCAGCCCCTGGACTGCCTGACGTGACGCCTGCATCCCTCCTGGTCTGAGAGACAGGAGGTCCTCGCTGCTGCTTCTAGATGGAGGAGGGGCTGGGCTAAGTCCTCCACCAAGCTGGGGTGGGGCAGGGAGGGGTGGGGGGGGTGGAGGGGTGGGACCCTCTCACCGGAGCCGCGTGTGCCCACAGCCGTGGGTCAGTGCCCGGCCAACCAGGTGTACCAGGAGTGCGGCTCGGCCTGCGTGAAGACCTGCTCCAACCCACAGCACAGCTGCTCCAGCTCCTGCACCTTCGGGTGCTTCTGCCCGGAAGGTGAGGGCAGTCGCAGGCACTCGCTCTCCCCGGGACCCCTGGAGAGAGCCCAGGAACAAGGGGACGTCGGACCCCACCCACCCCGACCCGGCTCACCCCAACATTCTGCCGTCTGAGTCCCAGCTCCGGCGCCTCTTGCCCTGGGACAGGCTTTTCCCGCCTGGATGCTTACAGCCTGCAGGTCCTCCAGCCATAGCCACCCCTGCAAACCCCTGGGTGGTGAGGGCTGCTCACTGGGGTCTGGGAGCTGCCGAGAGAAGGCAGGGTTTGAGCCGGGCCCAAGGGACAGTTACACGTCCCTGCCTGCTGGAGGCCACCACTCACCAGGAACCTGGGCCGGGCACATTGGCACGAGGGGCTGTGCACGCCCAGGGCCTGGCATAGAGTTGTGAACGCAAGTGCAGCTGGAGAGAGAAGTCACGGCCCAGGCTGGAGGGGGTGTCTCCCTGGAGCCAGGGAGGGGGAGAATGGGAGGCGGTCAGTCCCACCCAAGCCCCAAGAAGACCCTCTCCTTCAGGTACGGTCCTGAATGACCTCTCCAATAACCACACCTGCGTGCCCGTCACCCAGTGCCCCTGTGTGCTCAACGGCGCCATGTATGCCCCCGGGGAGGTCACAATAGCTGCCTGCCAAACCTGGTGAGTGAGGCACTGTGGGGGGGCTCTGGCCGGCCGTCAGGAGTTCCACTGGCCTAGGGCGGGCAGGGGTGTGCTGTCCGGCTCCAGCAGCCCTGCCCACCATGCCACTGCCCCCATGCTCATCCACAGCCGGTGCACCCTGGGCCGCTGGGCGTGCACGGAGCGGCCGTGCCCCGGCCACTGCTCCCTGGAAGGTGGCTCCTTTGTCACCACGTTCGACGCCAGGCCCTACCGCTTCCACGGCAGCTGCACCTACATCCTCCTCCAGGTAGGACAAGCCCTGTGGCCCGTGGGGAGGGGCACTCCCCATGACCCCACCCGTATCTGAGCCCCACCCCCTCGCAGAGCCCCCAGCTTCCCGAGGATGGTGCCCTCATGGCTGTGTATGACAAGTCCGGCTTCTCACACTCCGAGACCTCCCTGGTAGCTGTTGTCTACCTCTCCAGGCAGGTAAGGCCTTTCCTGCACCCGTCCCTGCCAGCAGGGCTCCGCTCCCTGGTGCCTGCCCCCTGACTCGGGCCACCCTCTCTCCAGGACAAAATCGTGATCTCTCAGGACGAGGTGGTCACCAACAACGGAGAAGCCAAGTGGCTGCCGTACAAGACTCGTACGTCCTGGCCCAGTCCGTGGCCCCCCAGAGCTGTGCCTTCGGGGCGGGCTGCAGTGGGCGGGGAGGGAACCCAGACGGCCCACTGAGCACTGCGTCCTGCAGGCAACATCACGGTCTTCAGGCAGACGTCCACCCACCTCCAGATGGCCACCAGCTTCGGGCTGGAGCTCGTGGTCCAGCTGCGCCCCATCTTCCAGGCCTACGTCACTGTTGGGCCCCAGTTCAGAGGTCACACCAGAGGTGAGTCCCTGCCCCTCCAGGTGGCCCTGCTGCCTCATCCCGACAGGGCCTGGCCGTGACCAGGGCAGGAGAAAGGTCCAAGAGAGGTTCACACAACCCTCTGTGTCCGGGGAGCCCCCGGGGGTAACAGGCACGTGTGGCCCGCGCAGCCTCTCACCCAGGGCGCTGCTAGAGGAAGGACGGGAGCTCCAGGGTGTGTGGGCAGGAATGGGTGTGGGAGGGATGGGCTCAAGTCGAGCTCACGCCCCGCCGGCTCAGGGCTCTGCGGCAACTTCAACGGGGACACGACGGATGACTTCACCACCAGCGTGGGTATCGCCGAGGGCACCGCCTCGCTGTTTGTGGACTCCTGGCGGGCGGGGAACTGTCCGGCCGCTCTGGAGCGTGAGACTGACCCCTGCTCCATGAGCCAGCTCAACAGTGAGTGTCCGACCCCCCACTCCCCTGGCTGCCCCCTCCAGCGCCCACGGTTCTGACAGACCCCTGGACTCAACCACAGGCCCAGCTGCCAGGGTGGGGGGTCCCTGGGAGGAGCCGTGGCTGGAATGGCGAGGGGCCGGGACTCACGGCCGGGCCTGTCGTCCCCAGAGGTGTGTGCGGAGACCCACTGCTCCGTGCTGCTGAGGACAGGCACGGTGTTTGAGAGGTGCCACGCCACAGTGAACCCTGCGCCCTTCTACAAGGTGAGGGCCCAAGGGTGTCTTGGGAGGGCTGCAGGGGAGGCCGTGGTGGCTGACAAGGTCTCAGGCACCCAAGGGCATAGGTTTGGGACCCCCACGTCCCCAGGGCAGGGTGCCTGCCACCAGCCCATGTTGGCTCTCTGCCCGCAGAGGTGCGTGTACCAGGCCTGCAACTATGAAGAGACATTTCCCCACATCTGCGCCGCCCTGGGCGACTACGTACACGCCTGCTCCTCTCGGGGCGTCCTGCTCTGGGGCTGGAGAAGCAGTGTGGACAACTGCAGTAAGTGCCCGACGGGGCTTAAGCGGGGTCATGGCAGGCTGGGCTCACGAGGGGGTGTCCTGGGGCCCCAAGGTCTGAGGTTCTGCAGTGCCCGGCAGGCAGGGGAACCCGAGATTGCCCTCCCGGCCACCCCTCCCGGAGGGTCTGATGCCCGGGTCCCCCACAGCCATCCCCTGCACGGGTAACACCACCTTCAGCTACAACAGCCAAGCCTGTGAGCGCACCTGCCTGTCGCTGTCGGACCGTGCCACCGAGTGCCACCACAGCACAGTGCCCGTGGACGGTTGCAACTGCCCCGATGGCACCTACCTGAACCACAAGGGCCAGTGTGTACGCAAGGCCCAGTGCCCGTGCACACTGGAGGGTTACAAGTTCATCCTGGCCGAGCAGTCCACCGTCATCAATGGTGTCACCTGGTGAGAGACCAGACAGGGGCCAGGCGGGGGTTCCCTGCCAGGCCCCGGGGACTCACGCAGCCTCTCTCTTGCAGCCACTGCATCAACGGGCGGCTGAGTTGCCCGCAGCGGCCACAGATGTTCCTGGGTACGTACACCAGCGCTGGCCGCAGGCTGGGACTGTGAGGGGCCCCGGTTTCCTCTGAGTGTCCTGACTGCGCACCCCTCTTTCCTGCAGCCTCCTGCCAGGCCCCTAAGACTTTCAAGTCCTGCAGCCAGTCCTCCGAGAACAAGTTTGGGGCGGCCTGTGCCCCCACATGCCAGATGCTGGCCACCGGTGTTGCCTGCGTAAGGGGGCGCGTGAGGAGCGGGGACAATGCCCGGGCCCCAGCTGAGCCATGAGGGGGTTTCCACAGAACTCTGGGAGACCCGGCTGCGTTCTGCCCTGTGGCGGGTGCCTGGGGCTGGCCATGAGGTGGGAGCGGCCCTGTGGCTGGGCAGCTGGAGGCCCCGGGGGCTCATCTGCAGGGCTCCCTAAGGACAGTGGGCACCAGCTTGGGGAGGGTGGGCTGCCCACGTGTGGGGGTGGGTACAGCAGCCCAGCCGTGTGCACTGGGTCCCAGGACCTTCCACGAGGTGGGGGAAGCTTTGCTAAGGCAGTAAGCCCAGCTGCCCACAAAGGCCACAGAGCAGGGCTGTATTCGGGGAGAGGGCCTGGGAGACACGCCAGGCAGTCTCAGAGGGGCCCAGGGCTGGGCAGCGGCTGGCTGAGGCCACCCTCCCAGGAGCCGCTGACCTGCCTCCCTCCAGGTGCCCACCAAGTGTGAGCCTGGCTGTGTCTGCGCCGAGGGCCTCTACGAGAATGCCGACGGGCAGTGTGTGCCCCCTGAGGAGTGCCCGTGTGAGTTCTCAGGGGTCTCCTACCCTGGAGGAGCTGAGCTCCACACTGACTGCAGAACCTGGTGAGACAAAGCCTCACTTCAGATGCCCTGGGCTCCTGGGGCTGTCTGGGGAAGGCGGGGGCTGCCTGGGGTGGGGCTGTCCCAGAGGCGGGCGCATCCAGAGGTGCAGTCTGGCCTCTCCAGGGACCACACCCAGTATGGCAGGAGGGCCGCGGGCCCGCCACCCACACCTGCTGTCTCCACAGCACCTGCTCGAGGGGGAGGTGGGCCTGCCAGCAGGGCACCCACTGCCCGTCCACCTGCACCCTCTACGGGGAGGGCCACGTCATCACTTTCGACGGCCAGCGCTTCGTATTCGACGGTAACTGCGAGTACATCCTGGCCACGGTAACCACCGGGCGCGGAGCCGCAGGGGCCGGGGACCCAGAGGCACGGCCTCCAGGGCTCCTCCTCAGCACCCTCTCCCTGCAGGACGGCTGTGGCGTCAACGATTCACAGCCCACCTTCAAGATCCTGACAGAGAACGTCATCTGTGGGAACTCCGGGGTCACATGCTCACGGGCCGTCAAGATCTTCCTGGGGGTGAGCAGCCTGGCAGACTCTGGCAGGGCAGGACGGGCGGTAGGGGGCCCCTGCCACACAGCTGGATCCCGCCCACTGGAGCCTCCAGGTCCTGCCCCAAGGTGCAGCCCTCCCCGCCTGCCTCTCCTTGAGGGGTGCCTGCTGCCCCTCCCCGGCCAGACGCTCAGGACCAGGGGTGCTTGTCCCCCACAAGGTTTCAGGGGCTGCGGAATGTCTCCCAGGCAGAGGGGAGGGACTCTCCAGGAAGCCTGAGCTTCAGCCCTCAGCCCTGTTCCAGGGCCTTCTGCCCCGAGCTGGCTCTCAGCAGGCGCTTCTGTGCACGGCCTTAACAGACCTGGGCAGCTCTGTCTCCAAGGGCTCAGTCCAGCACGGCCGTGCCAGGGGCCAGGGGAGACAGACAGGCAGTCCTATGCCAACCCCACCCCACAGGGCCTGTCCGTGGTGCTGGCGGACAGAAACTACACGGTAACCGGGGAGGAGCCCCACGTGCACCTCGGGGTGACGCCAGGTGCGCTGAGCCTTGTCGTGGACATCAGCGTCCCCGGGAGTTACAACCTGACGCTAATCTGGAACAGGCACATGACCGTCCTCATCAGGATCGCCCGTGCCTCCCAGGTACCGCACGCCCTCTGCGTCCTCCCAGGCCCTCCCTGACGCAGGGGTGGAGACAGATGGCACGGCCCCTGGGCCCGGCCTGATGCCGCTGCCTGCAGGATCCCCTCTGCGGCTTGTGTGGCAACTTCAATGGGAACATGAAGGACGACTTCGAGACGCGCAGCAGGTATGTGGCGTCCAGCGAGCTGGAGTTTGTGAACTCGTGGAAGGAGAGCCCGCTGTGCGGGGACGTGAGCTTCGTGGCGGACCCCTGCAGTCTCAATGCCTTCCGGCGCTCCTGGGCCGAGCGCAAGTGCAGCATCATCAACAGCCAGACCTTTGCCGCCTGCCACAGCAAGGTGGGCACCGGGCACGAGGGCTGTGCGCCTGCCCCTCCACAAATGTCCGGTGGGGGCGGGGGAGGGGGTGGGGAAGCCAGGCACGGTTCTCCCTCCATGGGATCCCAGACCAGCCAGGTCAGGGGGCAGAGAGGTTCACACCCTCTGCCTGAGTGCAGGGACCTGATGTGGGGCCAACTCGTGCACCGTGGCTGTTTAGCAGTCCCCTGGCCTCCACTCACCAGATGCCAATAGCACCCCCAGACAGTGCCACGAGTCCCCTGGGGCAGCATCGCCTGGTGGGCCCCCTGCTCAGGAGCCGGTGGTCAGGGAGACCTCCAGGATGCAGGGTGTGCACTTCCCAGCCCAGGGTGTGATCCGGCCATCGCGGCGCAGTAAGAACTGAGAGGATGGGGGCACCCCGCGGTGGAACAGCATGGCACTGGCCCGCTGAATGTGAGCGTGACGTAGGGGGAGCGGAGACCCTGGGCGGGGCTGCAGTGGCCATGGTTAGCGGCAGCGGCATCTTGGTCCCGACGGCGGGTCTCAAGGCGCGAGCTCGGGTCAGGCCTCCGTGGCAGCATCGGCTCCGGGAGCATGGCTGGCGGTCAGGGCTGAGGTCCACGTGGTGCCGCTCACCCAGTCCCAGCGCCCTTACCGCCACACTCCAGCCTGACCACACTGAGGGCCCTGCAGGTGGCAGAGCCTGGTGCCCCGCCATCCCCCGACGGCCAGACACTGACTGGCACACGCCCCTGCAGGTATACCACCTGCCCTACTACGAGGCCTGCGTGCGCGACGCATGTGGGTGTGACAGTGGCGGGGACTGTGAGTGTCTGTGCGATGCCGTGGCTGCCTACGCCCAAGCCTGTCTGGACAAGGGTGTGTGCGTGGACTGGAGGACCCCGGCCTTCTGCCGTGAGTGACCACCCCACCCACAGGTTGCTCCAGCCCCTGCCACCCGGCGCCACTAAGGGCCGGCGCAGGGCTGCCCTTGCCCACAGGCCCCTCTCCCTGGACAGGCGCCGGGCTGTGCCCTGCAGGGCCACCCTGGCCCTCCCGCAGCCCCCAGCTGCCCAGGGGAGGCTTCACCAAGAGGGCCCAGACCTTCCCCGCCCACGCTCAGGTTCCACGCATGTCCAGGGAACCACCGGGTCAGGGCCAGGGCCAGGGCCAGGAACCCCACCAGCTGACGGCTCCCTTCCTCCCAGCCATCTACTGCGGCTTCTACAACACGCACACGCAGGACGGCCATGGCGAGTACCAGTACACACAGGAGGTCAACTGCACGTGGCACTACCAGCCCTGCCTCTGCCCCAGCCAGCCACAGAGCGTCCCAGGCAGCAACATCGAAGGTGCCAGGTGGCGGGGAGGCAACGCAGATACACAGGGGGACCCATTCACTCATTCATGCACATTCATTCATTCACACACATTCATTCACACACACATTCATTCATGCTCATTAACTCACACACATTCATTAATTTGTACACATTCATTCATCACACACATTCACTCACGCACATTCACATTCATTCATGCAGATTCATGCACATTCATTCACACATATTCATTCATTCACGCACATTTGTTCATCTACTCACACACACTCATGCACATTCATTCACACACATTCATTCCTGCACATTCATTCACATTCACTCCACATTCATTCACACTCATTCACACAGTCACATTCACAGATTCATGCATTCATTCACGCACATTCACTCACGCATACTCACGCACATTCACGCACATTCACACCCATTCACTCCACACACATCCATTCACACTCATTCACTCACGCACACTCAACATATTCATGCTCATACATTCACATTCATTCACGCACATTCACTCAACACATTCATACACATTTATTCATGCTCACACATTCACTCACGCACATTCATGCACATTCACGCAGATTCATGCATTCATTTATGCACATTCGTTCACTCATGCACAAGCATGCACATTCATGCACATTCATTCATTCATTCACGCACACTCATTCACACATTCACCCATGCAGATTCACACACATTCATTCAACATTCATTCACGCACACTCATTCACACATTCACCCATGCATTCATTCACACATATTCATTCATTCACACATATTCATACATTCATGCTTGCTTATTCCTTCATGCTTGCTTATTCATTCATGCACATTCGCTCATACACACATGCACATTCATGCATTCATTCATCTGCACATTCATTCTTTCACACACACAGTCACTCAGCAGATGCGTCCTGAGCACCTCTGTCCTCCAGGCCGGTTCCAGGTCAGGGGACCTGGCCTTACACAAAACAAACAGTCCTGCACCCTGGAGCTTCCCTCCCAGCCAGGGAGAGGTGCTTAAGGAGGCAGACCCAGTGTCAGCCAAGGCGCCCATCATGGAGGGGAGGAAGGCAGGCTGGGGTGGGAGAGCCACAGGCTTCCGTGCCACACAGGGTGGTTGGGGCCCTTGGTGGGAGGCAGATGTGAAGGCGAGGATGGGAAAGGTGAGGAGGGGAGCCAGGAAAGTGTCCAGAGGAGCAGCCAGGAGCAGCCTTGTGCCCAGAACCCTTGAGAAAGTCAGGGCAGCGGGCAGAGCGAGCAAGTGAGGGGCGCGGGGCTGCAGAGGGCAGAGGGCAGAGGGAGAGAGTGAGGGGTGCGGGGCTGCAGAGGCAGAGGGAGCGAGTGAGGGGCGCAGAGCTGCAGAGGGCAGAGGGAGCGAGTGAGGGGCGCGGGGCTGCAGAGGGGTGTGGGGTACACAAACGTGTGGGGTGGGGTGTGGCCGGGAGGCAGGGGTCTTTGTGAGGCCTGTGGCTGCCCTAAGGCAGAGGTCTGAATGCAGAGAGTCCTGGGATTAACAGGTCCTGGCCCAAGCGGTGGAGGAGGGTGGTGTCTGGAGCCATCCGGACACACAGGCGACAGATGTGTTGGGGCTCAGGAGGGCAATGCAGGGCACCTGCATCGGGGAGCACAGAAGATGGGCCAATGTCTGAGGTCCAGGGAGAGGTGAGAACTGGAAGATGGCACTGAAGCCCCAGCCCCAGGTGATAAGCAGGGGATGAGAGACCAAGGCCTGAGGAAAGCATGGCAGGAAAGGAGGGGCTCAGAGCAAGGTGCGCGGGTGAAAATGTAATCCCAGCACTCTGGGAGGCCGAGGCAGGAAGATCACCTGAGGTCAAGAGTTTGAGACCAGCCTGGCCAACATGGCGAAGCCCCATCACTACTAAAAATACAAAAATTAGCCAGGCGTCATGGCACGTGCCTGTAATCGCAGCTACTTGGGAGGCTGAGGCAGGAGAATCATGTAAATCCAGGAGGCAGAGGTTGCAGTGAGCTAAGATCGCGCCACTGCACTCCAGCCTGGGCGACAGAGCGAGACTCTGTCTCAAAAAAAAAAAAAAAAAAAAAAGGCAGAGAGGAAGGAGGCCGCCAGGGCAGGAAACACGCAGGTGGGCCTGGCTGGCCACCGGTCACACAGAGCCTGGCTGTTCTCCACCTTAGGCTGCTACAACTGCTCCCAGGATGAGTACTTCGACCACGAGGAGGGGGTGTGCATGCCCTGCAGTAAGTCCAGTCGGCTGCCCTGAGAACCCTGCCCCTGCCTGCACGCAGGAAGAAAGCACGTCCGCGTCCCACAAACAAGGGAGAGAGCCCTCGGGGGCTGTGAGCCCTTACGTGAGCTCTGGGACTCCACTCTCCAGGACCCTGGCCCCTTGGATCTCCAGAGACTCAGGCAGCCTCCAGCCCATGGCAGCAGAGAGAAAAAAACACAGCACTGAACCCCATTGGGCCCTCCCGTCCCCTCTTCCACCAGCTCCCAGCTCCCCCTACCCTCACCAGGCCTGCCAGGGTGCCTGGGGTAGAGAGTGGGAATCACCCTGGGAAGGAGAAAGGGAGAGAGGGGAGGGTGGGCTCCCAGCCCCTCCAGTCCCCTCCACCACAGCCTTGGTGAGCGTCTCTGACTCGGGCCCTCGGAGTTCCCAGAGGCCCCGCGGGGTGGGGAGGCTTAGAGAACCACAGGGAGCTGACCCCGTCTTCTTGCAGCGCCGCCCACCACGCCGCAGCCGCCCACCACGCCGCAGCCGCCCACCACAGGTGATTGCACGCACGCTAGGTGCCAAGGTGACGCAGGCCCTTTCCTGGGCTCCCCTCGGCTCCCTGGACAAATCTGTCGGGTGGGAAGCAGGGAGGGGGCAGGCAGTACCTGTGCCCTTTCCAGGTCTAACCTGGCAATCAGAGTCGGGGAGGAGCTCAGCCCATAGCAAGGAAGCAGCCTGGTCCCCGTGGCCCTGGCTGGACCCACAGATGAGCACAGAGTGGGGCCTCAACAGGTGACCCCCGCCATGCAGAAGGCCCAGCCAGGAGCCAGGCTGCACTCAGAGGGCCACGGGCCAGCCCTCAACTGCGTGACCAGCATATCGGCCCCTGCAGGGCTGCCCGGCTTCAGGGCCAAGCAGGCAGAGGGGAGGGTGCTCCCCAAGGATGTGCCAGTGCCCTGCAGCCCTGATGGCATGTCCGCCCACCCAGGCTCACGGCCCACACAAGTCTGGCCCACGACGGGAACCTCCACCACCATCGGGCTTCTCAGCTCCACCAGACCCTCACCCAGCTCTAATCGCACCCCGGCCAGCCCCACCCAGACACCCCTCCTTCCAGCTACGCTCACATCCTCCAAGCCCACAGCCTCCTCGGGAGGTAAGGAGCCTCCAGCTGAGCCCATGGAGAGGGCAGCTTCAGGGGGTCCTAGGTACACATCTGGGGTGGGCTCAGGGATGGCCCTGCTTCCTGGCTCAGATCTGCCACTAAGCAGATTCTCAGCATAGAATTTCCTATGCTTGGGAGCCAAACTGGGGATTTTTCAGAAAAACTTTTAAAGACAAGCTGGTCATGGCATGGGGCATTCCTTGCTGCTGGCTGCTGTCACTAGAAACCGTGTGGGACCTGCAGGGCCTCTGCCAGGCAGCCTGCCCCTGCCCCACACCGAGCAGGGCCCAGTCTGCTGCCCAGGGACCCTGGAGGGGACAGGACGACAGTCCGCTCAGCTAAGCAAGGGTGGGCGCAGGAGCAGTCGCAGCCCCATAAGCATGTGGTCACTGCCCCAGCTCTGGCCACCACAGCCAGGAGTACGGCGGGAGGACCTAACAAAGGCAAGAGGAAGAGCCCCTCCAAGGAGGCTGAGTCCCGGACAGCAGGCCAGGGATCCCAGAAGCAGGGCAGGGGGCTGGGACACAAGCCTTCGAGATGCAGGCCCACAGCAAGGGGATGTCCCGGGCGGCTGTCCTCCGCAGAACCACCTAGACCAACCACGGCCGTCACCCCACAAGCCACATCAGGACTGCCTCCCACAGCCACACTGAGATCGACAGCCACAAAACCCACAGTGACCCAGGCCACAACCAGAGCCACGGCATCGACCGCCAGCCCAGCCACGACGTCCACAGCTCAGTCCACAACACGGACCACGGTGACATTACCAACCCCAGCCACATCAGGGACAAGCCCCACGCTGCGTAAGTCACGGCGCCATGGGATGCCAGCACTCCCGAAGGCACCCAGTCCCACCTCCAGCTCACATTCAGTGATTCAGCCACAAAGGAGACCCCGTATTTCCCAGAGGGCAAGCGGGAAGGCAGCCCAACAGTGGAGGCTGGAGCTGGAGGCGAGGAGGGCTGCCTGGCACCCACAGAGGCAGGCCTAGGGAGCAGAGGTGCAGGAGGGCAGGGGCCACCACCAGGGCCACAGGGAGCCAGAAGAGGATAAAGTAGGGCCTGGGTTCCAGTCACAGAGCGGCAGCTGCACTGAAGGAGTCAGCACTCAGCTCAGGGCAGGATGCGGAGCAGGTCCAGGTAAGATGGAGACACTGGGGCAGGCTGGAGTGCCCAGCAGGGGCCACATCACAGGACCAGAGACACACACAGGCAAGAAAAAGGTGACACAGACAAAAGAACGGGCCAGTGGAGGTCAGCATAGAGAAACAAAAACAATAACGATGACAACTTCACCAATTCCCACAGCAAAATCGACCAACCAGGAACTGCCAGGAACAACGGCCACCCAGACGACAGGCCCACGTCCAACCCCAGCAAGCACCACAGGCCCAACCACCCCACAGCCAGGACAACCCACGAGGCCCACAGCCACAGAGACGACTCATACAAGAACGACTACTGAATACACAACGCCCCAAACCCCACACACCACACACTCCCCACCTACGAAGGGGAGTCCTGTCGCTTCCACAGGTCCTATGACTGCAACATCCTTCCAGACCACCACGACCTATCCAACCCCATCACACCCTCAGACCACTCTTCCCACTCACGTTCCACCTTTCTCCACCTCGTCGGTGACTCCAAGTACTCACACAGTCATCACCCCTACCCACCCACAGATGTCCACTTCTGCCTCCATCCACTCAATGTCAACAGGCACCATTCCTCCACCGACAACGCTCATGGCCACAGGGTCCACCCACACAGCCCCACCGATGACAGTGACCACCAGTGGGACCAGCCAAGTCCACAGCTCCTTCAGCACAGCCAAAACCTCTACATCCCTCCTCTCACATGCTTCCTCCACACATCATCCAGAAATCACCACAACTTCTACCACCACCATTACTCCCAACCCCACTAGTACAGGCACCGGAACCCCTGCGGCCCACACCACCTCAGCCACCAGCAGCAGGCCACCCTTCACCACACACTCCCCAGCTACAGAGAGTAGTCCCCTCTCTTCCATAGGTCCTATGACTCCAACACCCTTCCAGACCACCACTACCTATCCAACCCCATCACACCCTCAGACCACACTTCCCACTCACGTTCCACCTTTCTCCAGCTCGTCAGTGACTCCAAGTACTCACACAGTCATCACCCCTACCCACGCACAGATGTCCACTTCTGCCGCGATCCACTCAATGCCAACAGGTACCATTCCTCCACTGACAACGCTCACGGCCACAGGGTCCACACACACAGCCTCACCGATGACAGGGACCACCATTCAGACCACCGAAGCCCACAGCTCATTCAGCACAGCCAAAACCTCTACATCCGTCCTCTCACATGCTTCCTCCACACACCATCCGGAAACCGCACCAACTTCTACCACCAACATTACTCCCAAGTTCACTAGTGCAGGAACCAGCACCTCTGTGGCCCACACCACCTCGGTCACCATCAGTGAGCCACACACATCCTTCACCACACATTCACCTTCGGGGAGCAGACCCAGCTCTTCCACAGGTCCTATGACTACAACATCCTTCAAGACCACCACTACCCATCCAACCCCATCACACCTTCAGACTACACTTCCCACTCACGTTCCACCTTTCTCCACCTCCTTGGTGAACCCAAGTACTCACCCAGTCATCATCCCTACCCACGCACAGATGTCCACCTCCACCTATATGCATTCAACGCCAACAGGCACCATTCCTCCACAAACAACAGTCAAGGCCACAAGGTCCACCCACACAGTCCCACCAATGACAGCAACCACCAATAGGACCAGCCAAGCCCAAAGCTCCTTCAGCACAGCCAAAACCTCTACATCCCTCCACTCACATGCTTCCTCCACACACCATCCAGAAGTCACCCCAACTTCTACCACCACGATTACTCCCAAGTCCACCAGTACAGACACCAGCACCCCTGTGACCCACACCACCTTGGCCACCAGCAGAAGCGCACCCACACCCTTCAGCACACACTCCCCACCTACAGGGAACAGTCCCATCACTTCCACAGGTCCTATGACTGCAACATACATCAAGACCACCATGACCTATCCAACCCCATCACACCCTCAAACCACACTTCCCACTCATGTTCCACCTTTCTCCACCTCATCAGTGACTCCAAGTACTCACACAGTCATCACTCCTACCCACGCACAAATGTCCACTTCTGCCTCCATCCACTCAACGCCAACAGGCACCGTTCCTCCACTGACAACGCGCACGGCCACAGGGTCAACACACACAAGCCCACCAATGACGGGGACCATTATTCACACAAGCAAAGCTCACAACTCATTCAGCACAGCCAAAACCTCTACATCTCTCCACTCACATGCTTCCTCCACACACCATCCTGAAACCACACCAACTTCTACCACCAACATTACTCCCAAGTCCACTAGTGCAGGAACCAGCACCCCTGTGGCCCATACCACTTCGGCCACCAGCAACACGCTACCCACAACCTTCACCACACACTCTCCACCTACAGGGAGCACTCACGTCTCTTCCACAGGTCCTATGACTGCAACATCCTTCCAGACCACCACTACCCATCCAACCCCATCACACCCTCAGACCACACTTCCCACTCACATTCCACCTTTCTCCACCTCGCTGGTGACTCTAAGTACTCACACAGTCATCACCCCTACCCACGCACAGATGTCTACATCCACTTCCATCCCCTCAACGCCAACAGGCACCGTTCCTTCATCAACAACGATCAAGGCCACAGGGTCCACCCACACAGCCCCACCAATGACGGGGACCACCAGTGGGACCAGCCAAGCCCACAACTCCCTCAGCACAGCCAAAACCTTGACATCGCTCCACTCACACGCTTCCTCCACACATCATCCAGAAATCACCCCAACTTCTACCACCACCAATACTCCCAAGCCCACCAGTACAGGAACGAACACCCCTGTGGCCAACACCACCTCAGCCACCAGCAGCAGGCCACCCACACGCTTCACCACACACTCCCCAACTACGGAAACCGGTCCTCTCTCTTCCACAGGTCCTATGACAGCAACATCCTTCCAGACCACAACTACCTATCCAACACCATCATACCCTCAGACCACACTTCCCACTCATGTTCCACCTTTCTCCACCTCCTTGGTGACTCCAAGTACTCACACAGTCATCACTACTAGCCACACACAGATGTCCACTTCTGCCTCCATCCACTCAATGCCAACAGGCACCGTTCCTCCACCGACAACTCTCAAGGCCACAGGGTCCACCCACACAGCCCCACCAATGACGCCGACCACCAGCGGGACTAGCCAAGCCCTTAGCTCATTTACAACAGCCAAAACCTCTACATCCTTACATTCACACACTTCCTTCACACACCATCCTGAAATCACCCCAACTTCTACAACCATCACCCCCAATCCCACCAGTACAGGAACCGGCACCCCTATGGCCCACACCACGTCAGCCACCAGCAGCAGGCTACCCACACCCTTCGCCACACACTCCTCACCTACAGGGAGCAGTCCTTTCTCTTCCACAAGTCCTATGACTGCAACATCCTTCCAGACTACCATGACCTATCCAACCCCATCACACCCTCAGACCACACTTCCCACTCACCTTCCACCTTTCTCCACCTCCTTGGTGACTCCAAGTACTCACACAGTCATCACTCCTACCCACGCACAGATATCCACTTCTGCCTCCATCCACTCAACGCCAACAGGCACCGTTCCTCCACCGACAACGCTCACGGCCACAGGGTCCACCCACACAGCCCCACCAATGACGCAGACCACCAGTGGGACCAGCCAAGCCCCGAGTTCAGTCAGCACAGCCAAAACCTCTACATCCCTACATTCACACACTTCCTCCACACGCCATCCTGAAGTCACCCCAACTTCTACCACCAACATCACCCCCAAACCCACCAGTACAGCCACCAGAACCCCTGTGGCCCACACCACCACGGCCACCAGCAGCAGGCTACCCACACCCGTCACCACACACTCCCCACCTACAGGGAGCAGTCCCATCTCTTCCACAGGTCCTGTCACTGCAACATCCTTCCAGACCACCACGACCTATCCAACCCCATCACACCTTCAGACCACACTTCCCACTCACGTTCCATCTTTCTCCACCTCCTTGGTGACTCCAACTACTCACACAGTCATCACCCCTAGCCACGCACAGATGTCCACTTCTGCTTCCACCCACTCAACGCCAACAGGTACCATTCCTCCACCGACAACGCTCAAGGCCACAGCATCCACCCATACAGCCCCACCAATGACGCCGACCACCAGTGGGACCAGCCAAGCCCCGAGCTCAGTCAGCACAGCCAAAACCTCTACCTCCTTACATTCACACACTTCCTCCACACATCATCCTGAAGTCACCCCAACTTCCACCACCAACATCACCCCCAACCCCACCAGTACAGCCACCAGAACCCCTGTGGCCCACACCACCTCGGCCACCAGCAGCAGGCTACCCACACCCTTCAACACACACTCCCCACCTACAGGGAGCAGTCCCTTCTCTTCCAAAGGTCCTATGACTGCAACGTCCTTCCACACCACCATTACGTATCCAACCCAATCACACCCTCAGACCACACTTCCCACTCACGTTCCATCTTTCTCCACCTCCTTGGTGACTCCAAGTACTCACACAGTCATCACTACTAGCCACACACAGATGTCCACTTCTGCCTCCATCCACTCAATGCCAACAGGCACCGTTCCTCCACCGACAACTCTCAAGGCCACAGGGTCCACCCACACAGCCCCACCAATGACGCCGACCACCAGCGGGACTAGCCAAGCCCAGAGCTCATTTAGCACAGCCAAAACCTCTACATCCCTACATTCACACACTTCCTCCACACACCATCCTGAAGTCACCCCAACTTCTACCACCATCACCCCCAATCCCACCAGTACAGGAACCGGCACCCCTGTGGCCCACACCACGTCAGCCACCAGCAGCAGGCTACCCACACCCTTCGCCACACACACCCCACCTACAGGGAGCAGTCCCATCTCTTACACAGGTCCTGTCACTGCAACATCCTTCCAGACCAACACGACCTATCTAACCCCATCACACCTTCAGACCACACTTCCCACTCACGTTCCATCTTTCTCCACCTCCTTGGTGACTCCAACTACTCACACAGTCATCACCCCTAGCCACGCACAGATATCCACTTCTGCCTCCAACCACTTAACGCCAACAGGTACCGTTCCTCCACCAACAACGCTCAAGGCCACAGGGTCCACCCACACAGCCCCACCAATGACGCCGACCACCACCGGGACGAGCCAAGCCCCGAGCTCAGTCAGCACAGCCAAAACCTCTACATCCTTACATTCACACACTTCCTCCACACACCATCCTGAAGTCACCCCAACTTCCACCACCACCATCACCCCCAACCCCACCAGTACAGGAACCGGCACCCCTGTGGCCCACAGCACGTCAGCCACCAGCAGCAGGCTACCCACACCCTTCGCCACACACTCCTCACCTACAGGGAGCAGTCCCATCTCTTACACAGGTCCTATGACTGCAACATCCTTCCAGACCACCACTACCTATCCAACCCCATCACACCCTCAGACCACACTTCCCACTCACCTTCCATCTTTCTCCACCTCCTCGGTGACTCTAAGTACTCACACAGTCATCACTCCTACCCACGCACAGATGTCCACTTCTGCCTCCATCCACTCAACGCCAACAGGTACCGTTCCTCCACCGACAACGCTCAAGGCCACAGGGCCCACCCACACAGCCCCACCAATGACGCCGACCACCAGTGGGACCAGCCAAGCCCTGAGCTCAGTCAGCACAGCCAAAACCTCTACATCCCTACATTCACACACTTCCTCCACACGCCATCCTGAAGTCACCCCAACTTCCATCACCATCACCCCCAAACCCACCAGTACACCCACCAGAACCCCTGTGGCCCACACCACCTCGGCCACCAGCAGCAGGCTACCCACACCCTTCAATACACACTCCCCACCTACACGGAGCAGTCCCATCTCTTACACAGGTCCTTTCACTGCAACATCCTTCCAGACCACCACGACCTATCCAACCCCATCACACCTTCAGACCACACTTCCCACTCACATTCCACCTTTCTCCACCTCCTTGGTGACCCCAACTACTCACACAGTCATCACCCGTAGCCACGCACAGATGTCCGCTTCTGCCTCCATCCACTCAACGCCAACAGGCACCACTCCTCCACCGACAACGCTCAAGGCCACAGGGTCCACCCACACAGCCCCAGCAACGACGCTGACCACCAGTGGGACCAGCCAAGCCCCGAGCTCATTCAGCACAGCCAAAACCTCTACCTCCTTACATTCACACACTTCCTCCACACACCATCCTGAAGTCACCCCAACTTCTACCACCGTCACCCCCAATCCCACCAGTACAGGAACCGGCACCCCTGTGGCCCACACCTCGGCCACCAGCAGCAGGCTACCCACACCCTTCACCACACACTCTCCACCTACAGGGAGCAGTCCCATCTCTTCGTCAGGTCCTGTCACTGCAACATCCTTCCAGACCACCACGACCTATCCAACCCCATCACACCTTCAGACCACACTTCCCACTCACATTCCACCTTTCTCCACCTCCTTGGTGACTCCAACTACTCACACAGTCATCACCCCTACCCATGCACAGATGTCCACTTCTGCCTCCATCCACTCAACGCCAACAGGCACCACTCCTCCACCGACAACGCTCAAGGCCACAGGGTCCACCCACACAGCCCGACCGATGACGCCGACCAACAGTGGGACCAGCCAAGCCCCAAGCTCATTCAGCACAGCCAAAACCTCTACATCCCTACATTCACCCACTTCCTCCACACACCATCCTGAAGTCACCCCAACTTCTACCACCAACATCACCCCCAAACCCACCAGTACAGCCACCAGAACCCCTGTGGCCCACACCACCTCGGCCACCAGCAGCAGGCTACCCACACCCTTCACCACACACTCCCCACCAACAGGGAGCAGTCCCATCTCTTCCACAGCTCCTGTCACTGCAACATCCTTCCAGACCAACACGACCTATCTAACCCCATCACACCTTCAGACCACACTTCCCACTCACGTTCCATCTTTCTCCACCTCCTTAGTGACTCCAACTACTCACACAGTCATCACCCCTACCCACGCAGAGATGTCCACTTCTGCCTCCATCCACTCAACGCCAACAGGTACCGTTCCTCCACCAACAACGCTCAAGGCCACAGGGTCCACCCACACAGCCCCACCAATGACGCCGACCACCACCGGGACGAGCCAAGCCCCGAGCTCAGTCAGCACAGCCAAAACCTCTACATCCTTACATTCACATACTTCCTCCACACACCATCCTGAAGTCACCCCAACTTCCACCACCACCATCACCCCCAACCCCACCAGTACAGGCACCAGAACCCCTGTGGCCCACACCACCTCGGCCACCAGCAGCAGGCTACCCACACCCGTCACCACACACTCCCCACCTACAGGGAGCAGTCCCATCTCTTCCACAGGTCCTGTCACTGCAACATCCTTCCAGACTACCACTACCTATCCAACCCCATCACACCTTCAGACCACACTTCCCACTCACGTTCCACCTTTCTCCACCTCCTTGGTGACTCCAAGTACTCACACAGTCATCACCCCTACCCACGCACAGATGTCCACTTCTGCCTCCATCCACTCAACGCCAACAGGCACCACTCCTCCACCGACAACGCTCAAGGCCACAGGGTCCACCCACACAGTCCCACCAATGACGCCGACCACCAGTGGGACCAGCCAAGCCCTGAGCTCATTTAGCACAGCCAAAACCTCTACATCCCTACATTCACACACTTCCTCCACACGCCATCCTGAAGTCACCCCAACTTCTACCACCATCACCCCCAATCCCACCAGTACAGGAACCGGCACCCCTGTGGCCCATACCACGTCAGCCACCAGCAGCAGGCTACCCACACCCTTCGCCACACACTCCTCACCTACAGGGAGCAGTCCCATCTCTTACACAGGTCCTATGACTGCAACATCCTTCCAGACCACCACTACCTATCCAACCCCATCACACCTTCAGACCACACTTCCCACTCACGTTCCACCTTTCTCCACCTCCTTGGTGACTCCAAGTACTCACACAGTCATCACTCCTACCCACGCACAGATGTCCACTTCTGCCTCCAACCACTCAACGCCAACAGGTACCGTTCCTCCACCGACAACGCTCAAGGCCACAGGGTCCACCCACACAGCCCCACCAATGACGCCGACCACCACCGGGACGAGCCAAGCCCCGAGCTCAGTCAGCACAGCCAAAACCTCTACATCCTTACATTCACATACTTCCTCCACACACCATCCTGAAGTCACCCCAACTACCACCACCACCATCACCCCCAACCCCACCAGTACAGCCACCAGAACCCCTGTGGCCCACACCACCTCGGCCACCAGCAGCAGGCTACCCACACCCTTCACCACACACTCCCCACCTACAGGGAGCAGTCCCATCTCTTCCACAGGTCCTGTCACTGCAACATCCTTCCAGACCACCACGACCTATCCAACCCCATCACACCTTCAGACCACACTTCTCACTCACATTCCACCTTTCTCCACCTCCTTGGTGACTCCAACTACTCACACAGTCATCACTCCTACCCACGCACAGATGTCCACTTCTGGCTCCATCCACTCAACGCCAACAGGCACCATTCCTCCACCGACAACGCTCAAGGCCACAGGGTCCACCCACACAGCCCCACCGATGACGCCAACCACCAGTGGGACCAGCCAAGCCCCGAGCTCATTCAGCACGGCCAAAACCTCTACATCCTTACATTCACACACTTCCTCCACACACCATCCTGAAGTCACCCCAACTTCTACCACCAACATCACCCCCAACCCCACCAGTACAGGAACCGGCACCCCTGTGGCCCACACCACCTCAGCCACCAGCAGCAGGCTACCCACATCCTTTACCACACACTCCCCACCTACAGGGAGCAGTCCCTTCTCTTCCATAGGTCCTATGACTGCAACGTCCTTCCACACCACCACTACGTATCCAACCCAATCACACCCTCAGACCACACTTCCCACTCACGTTCCATCTTTCTCCACCTCCTTGGTGACTCCAAGTACTCACACAGTCATCACTACTAGCCACGCACAGATGTCCACTTCTGCCTCCATCCACTCAACGCCAACAGGCACCATTCCTCCACCGACAACTCTCAAGGCCACAGGGTCCACCCACACAGCCCCACCAATGACGCCGACCACCAGCGGGACTAGCCAAGACCGGAGCTCATTTAGCACAGCCAAAACCTCTACATCCCTACATTCACACACTTCCTCCACACACCATCCTGAAGTCACCCCAACTTCTACCACCATCACCCCCAATCCCACCAGTACAGGAACCGGCACCCCTGTGGCCCACACCACATCAGCCACCAGCAGCAGGCTACCCACACCCTTCGCCACACACTCCCCACCTACAGGGAGCAGTCCCATCTCTTACACAGGTCCTATGACTGCAACATCCTTCCAGACCACCACTACCTATCCAACCCCATCACACCCTCAGACCACACTTCCCACTCACCTTCCACCTTTCTCCACCTCCTTGGTGACTCCAAGTACTCACACAGTCATCACCCCTACCCACGCACAGATGTCCACTTCTGCCTCCATCCACTCAACGCCAACAGGCACTGTTCCTCCACCGACAACACTCAAGGCCACAGGACCCACCCACACAGCCCCACCAATGACGCCGACCACCAGTGGGACCAGCCAAGCCCTGAGCTCAGTCAGCACAGCCAAAACCTCTACATCCCTACATTCACACACTTCCTCCACACGCCATCCTGAAGTCACCCCAACTTTCATCACCAACATCACCCCCAAACCCACCAGTACATCCACCAGAACCCCTGTGGCCCACACCACCTCGGCCACCAGCAACAGGCTACCCACAACCTTCACCACACACTCCCCACCTACACGGAGCAGTCCCATCTCTTACACAGGTCCTTTCACTGCAACATCCTTCCAGACCACCACGACCTATCCAACCCCATCACACCTTCAGACCACACTTCCCACTCACGTTCCAAATTTCTCTACCTCCTTGGTGACTCCAACTACTCACACAGTCATCACCCCTACCCACGCACAGATGTCCACTTCTGCCCCCATCCACTCAACACCAACAGGCACCGTTCCTCCACCAACAACGCTCAAGGCCACAGGGTCCACCCACACAGCCCCAGCAATGACACTGACCACCAGTGGGACCAGCCAAGCCCCGAGCTCATTCAGCACAGCCAAAACCTCTACATCCTTACATTCACACACTTCCTCCACACACCATCCTGAAGTCACCCCAACTTCTACCACCGTCACCCCCAATCCCACCAGTACAGGAACCGGCATCCCTGTGGCCCACACCACCTCAGCCACCAGCAGCAGGCTACCCACACCCTTCACCACACACTCTCCACCTACAGGGAGCAGTCCCATCTCTTCCTCAGGTCCTGTCACTGCAACATCCTTCCAGACCACCACGACCTATCCAACCCCATCACACCTTCAGACCACACTTCCCACTCACCTTCCACCTTTCTCCACCTCCTTGGTGACTCCAACTACTCACACAGTCATCACCCCTACCCATGCACAGATGTCCACTTCTGCCTCCATCCACTCAACGCCAACAGGCACCGTTCCTCCACCGACAACACTCAAGGCCACAGGGTCCACCCATACAGCCCCACCGACGACGCTGACCACCAGTGGGACCAGCCAAGCCCCAAGCTCATTCAGCACAGCCAAAACCTCTACCTCCTTACATTCACACACTTCCTCCACACACCATCCTGAAGTCACCCCAACTTCTACCACCGTCACCCCCAATCCCACCAGTACAGGAACCGGCACCCCTGTGGCCCACACCACCTCAGCCACCAGCAGCAGGCTACCCACACCCTTCACCACACACTCCCCACCTACAGGGAGCAGTCCCATCTCTTACACAGGTCCTGTCACTGCAACATCCTTCCAGACCACCACGACCTATCCAACCCCATCACACCCTCAGACCACACTTCCCACTCACGTTCCATCTTTCTCCACCTCCTTGGTGACTCCAAGTACTCACACAGTCATCACCCCTATCCACGCACAGATGTCCACTTCTGCCTCCATCCACTCAACGCCAACAGGTACCGTTCCTCCACTGACAACGCTCACGGCCACAGGGTCCACCCACACAGCCCCACCAATGACGCCAACCACCAGTGCGATCAGCCAAGCCCCGAGCTCAGTCAGCACAGCCAAAACCTCTACATCCCTACATTCACACACTTCCTCCACTCACCATCCTGAAGTCACCCCAACTTCTACCACCAACAGCACCCCCAATCCCACCAGTACAGGAACCGGCACCCCTGTGGCCCACACACCCTCAGCCACCAGCAGCAGGCTAACCACACCCTTCACCACACACTCCCCACCTACAGGGAGCAGTCCCTTCTCTTCCACAGGTACTATGACTGCAACATCCTTCCAGACCACCACGACCTATCCAACCCCATCACACCCTCAGACCACACTTCCGACTCACGTTCCAACTTTCTCCACCTCCTTGGTGACTCCAAGTACTCACACAGTCATCACCCCTACCCACGCACAGATGTCCGCTTCTGCCTCCATCCACTCAACGCCAACAGGCACCACTCCTCCACCGACAACGCTCAAGGCCACAGGGTCCACCCACACAGCCCCACCGATGACGCCGACCACCAGTGGGACCAGCCAAGCCCCGAGCTCATTCAGCTCGGCCAAAATCTCTACATCCTTACATTCACACACTTCCTCCACATACCATCCTGAAGTCACCCCAACTTCTACCACCAACATCACCCCCAATCCCACCAGTACAGGAACTGGCACCCCTGTGGCCCACACCATGTCAGCCACCAGCAGCAGGCTACCCACACCCTTCACCACACACTCCCCACCTACAGGGAGCAGTCCCTTCTCTTCCACAGGTACTATGACTGCGACATCCTTCCAGACCACCACGACCTATCCAACCCCATCACACCCTCAGACCACACTTCCCACTCACGTTCCACCTTTCTCTACCTCCTTGGTGACTCCAAGTACTCACACAGTCATCACCCCTACCCACGCACAGATGTCCACTTCTGCCTCCATCCACTCAACGCCAACAGGTACCGTTCCTCCACCGACAACGCTCAAGGCCACAGGGTCCACCCACACAGCCCCACCAATGACGCCGACCACTAGTGCGACCAGCCAAGCCCCGACCTCAGTCAGCACAGCCAAAATCTCTACATCCTTACATTCACCCACTTCCTCCACACACCATCCTGAAGTCACCCCAACTTCTACCACCAACATCATACCCAAACCCACCAGTACAGCCACCAGAACCCCCGTGGCCCACACCACCTCGGCCACCAGCAGCAGGCTACCCACACCCTTCACCACACACTCCCCACCTACAGGGAGCAGTCCCATCTCTTCCACAGGTCCTGTCACTGCAACATCCTTCCAGACCACCACGACCTATCCAACCCCATCACACCTTCAGACCACACTTCCCACTCACATTCCATCTTTCTTCACCTCCTTGGTGACTCCAACTACTCACACAGTCATCACCCGTAGCCACGCACAGATGTCCACTTCTGCCTCCACCCACTCAACGCCAACAGGTACCATTCCTCCACCGACAACGCTCAAGGCCACAGCATCCACCCATACAGCCCCACCAATGACGCAGACCACCAGTGGGACCAGCCAAGCCCCGAGCTCATTCAGCACGGCCAAAACCTCTACATCCTTACATTCACACACTTCCTCCACACACCATCCTGAAGTCACCCCAACTTCTACCACCACCATCACCACCCATCCCACCAGTACAGGAACAGGAACACCCGTGGCCCACACCACCTTGGCTACCAGCAGCAGGCTACCCACACCCTTCACCACACACTCCCCACCTACAGGGAGCAGTCCCATCTCTTACACAGGTCCTGTCACTGCAACATCCTTCCAGACCACCCCGACCTATCCAACCCTATCACACCCTCAGACCACACTTCCCACTCACCTTCCACCTTTCTCCACCTCCTTGGTGACTCCAAGTACTCACACAGTCATCACCCGTACCCACGCACAGATGTCCACTTCTGCCTCCATCCACTCAACGCCAACAGGTACCGTTCCTCCACCGACAACGCTCAAGGCCACAGGGTCCACCCACACAGCCCCACCAATGACGCCAACCACCAGTGGGACCAGCCAAACCCACAGCTCATTCAACACAGCTATGGCCTCTTCTTCCTTCATATCCTCCTCGTCTTGGCTGCCTCAGAACTCTAGCTCAAGGCCACCGTCATCACCTATCACCACACAACTCCCCCACTTGAGTTCTGCAACCACTCCTGTTTCCACAACTAATCAGCTGTCCTCCTCATTTTCTCCCAGTCCTTCTGCTCCCTCTTCTGTTTCTTCTTATGTGCCCTCCTCCCACTCCTCTCCCCAGACTTCATCTTCTTCTGCTGGCACATCTTCCTCTGTCGTGTCCGCCCCCGTGCACTCCACAACCTTGAGCTCGGGCTCACACTCCTCATTGTTCACTCATCCCACGACTGCATCAGTGTCTGCATCTCCTCTTTTTCCTTCTTCTCCAGCTGCCTCTACTACCATTAGGGCCACTCTCCCCCACACTATCTCCTCTCCTTTCACCCTCTCTGCTCTACTCCCCATATCCACTCTTACCGTGTCTCCCACCCCATCCAGCCACCTAGCCTCCAGCACCACTGCATTTCCGTCCACGCCCAGGACCACGGCCAGCACCCACACCGCCCTTGCCTTCTCCTCTCAGTCCACCACCTCGCGGTCCACTTCTCTCACCACCCGAGTTCCCACATCAGACAGCTTTGTGTCACTCACCTCGGAGGTGACGGGTATTCCCAGCTCTCCAGTCACCAACCTTACCACCAGGCACCCTGGTCCCACCTCGTCGCCTACCACGCGGTTCCTGACCAGCTCCCTCACTGCGCATGGAAGCACCCCTGCTTCTGCCCCGGTATCTTCTCTCGGGACACCTACGCCCACCTCACCCGGTAAGTGGCATCTCTGTGGCCGTCCTCCTGGCCTCACCTCTGTGCTCATGACTCCTAGGCAGCCCCCGCCTCAGCTTACCCCTCATGGTCCTGTGATCGCAGGACCACACGCCTGTTCCCCGCCTTCCCTACACGCCTGCCAGGCCTTTCCACTCTCCTCTCCTGGGCACCCTCTATGCCAACGCTGTCCTGGCCAAGCAAGTGCCTGGCCTCCCCGTTGGGCCTTCTTCCCCAGCTAACCTTGAACTTTCCCTGCACTGGCTCACTCATGCCCAGTCACTGCTGCACTCCTGGCCTCCCCTCAGAGTGGTACCTGCCAAAAGCCTGCCCCTTTGGGTGCTCAGAGGATGTCAGGGCTGGCCAGACCCCAGGGTTCAAGCAGCAGAGCCCTTCCTCCAAGTGCAGAGAGAGACACAAAAGTCTGGCACAGCCCCTGCATCGCCCCGAAGGACCTGTTGAAGGTGGAGCTGGACCTGGCAACCAGGGCACCTGCTCCTTGGTGCTCATGCCAATTCTCTGGGCCACGGCTGTTCCCGGCCCATGCCTGCGAGCAAGTCCACTGCTCCCCAGGCCATGGGATACCTGGGACAGAGCACACCTCAGGCCTTGTCCACGTCCACCTCACTTCACATTCCAGGGATGTCCCTCCCTTCCCTCCTGGGCGTTCCTCTCACAGCAACCACCCAGGGACTAGGTCCCTCGCATGCATCGACCTCCACCAGGCGGCAACGCCACAGTTGCCTTCGTGGTCTCTCACATGGGTGGCAGCTCGTTGCTGCAGGCTGAGGGAATCTTGGTTTGGGTCCCTCCCTGAGACCAGGACTTGGGTGCAAGCTGTAGCCAGGGAGGTGACCCCAAGAAGCAGAGGTGAGGGAGCAGGAACCAGCTCGGAGGGGAGGGCAGTTGGGGACGGCAGGGCCTATGGAAGCACCCAGAGTCCTGACCCTCCCCGAGAAAGCCCTCTGCAGCGGGCAGGTAGGCTCCAGGCAACCTGTCTTCTCTGCAGCCAGGAAACGAAGCTGGGAGCAGCCAGGGGAGGGCACACGGGCAGCAGAGTCCAGCCTTTACCCCAGGACTCCTTTTCCACTTTTAAACCCACGCTCCCCAGTGGCGGTTTCTAATGCCGACGCTGCTACTGCCCACGTCGGTCCACCCTGCTCCGTGCTGCCTGCCACGTACCCAGGCCTCTCGCTGAGGCTGGCTGTCTGGGCCTTCCCCGCGGGCCCCCACCCCGCCCCTTCCAGGAGCCCAGACCACGGGGCCTGCTCCACTTCCCTCCTCCCCAGCTGGTGCACATGGAGCTCCCGCAACACCATCTGTCCCGCTCTGGGGTCACTGACACGGTGTCCTCGGCCCCCCTGCAGGTCCTCGGTCTGGCCAACCAGAAATGCCCATGCCCACAGGTCGGTGTTGAGGCATCAGGGAAGCTGGGGCCCAAGGGTGGCTCACACAGGCCCAGGGCTCAGTATCTGCTGAGTCTGCTGAGAAAATTCTCTACCTTGATGGACTCCAGCAGAGCGACTTTGAGGGGAAAAAACAAACTAGGATGTGGCTGGCCTTTGCCTTTGTGTGTGGCTGAGGTCTGAGCTCTGTGGGGCTCCACAAGGGGAGACCACACCTTGGGCAGGAGAGTCCAGAGACAGGTGGGGACCCCGGTCTCTAGCCAGGGCTTCCCTCCCTCCTGGCTCCATGCCCACCCTGGGCACTGCTAACCGTCCACTCTGCTACCAGGGGTCTGCAGCGTGCGGGAGCAGCAGGAGGAGATCACATTCAAGGGGTGCATGGCGAACGTGACGGTAACCCGCTGTGAGGGCGCCTGCATTTCCGCTGCCAGGTGAGTCCACAGGTGGGAGGCCTGCCCCACGTCCAGCAAGGTGCTCACAACCCCACCCCAGAGAGGTTCGGGCACCCCACCCAGGCACCTGCTGCCCCATCAGGTGAGCCACTCTGCGCTCCATCTGCCCAGCACCGCCCTGGCCCCTATGAGCCGGGACCTCAGCAGGGAGATCCAGGCCTCTGTAGAGCAGCTGCCCTGGGGAGGGAGGGGCCTTATGCCCCTGCAGCAGCCATGACCCTGCTCTGTCCTGACTTCTCGGCAGCTTCAACATCATCACCCAGCAGGTGGACGCCCGCTGCAGCTGCTGCCGCCCCCTCCACTCCTATGAGCAGCAGCTGGAGCTGCCCTGCCCAGACCCCAGCACGCCTGGCCAGCGGCTCATACTCACCCTGCAGGTGTTCAGCCACTGCGTGTGCAGCTCTGTGGCCTGTGGAGACTAGCAGGGTCGCTTCCTGCTCTCCTGGGGCTGAAGGACTGCAGATGACAGACAGGAAAACACCCACCAGCCCCCTTCCCGCTTATGCCGGCAGCTGCTTTCCTGGTCACCAGGCCTGGCCCCCAAGTGCCCTGGGCCGTGGCTCACCTGGGGTACCAGTGGGAGAGGGGCTGCCAAGCAGAGGCTCAGACCACCACACTCCTGCAGACCCTGAGCCAGCAGAGAGGGACTGCAGCGGGCAGTGGCCACAGACCCTCCCAGGCACACAGGGCACTCCCGACCACCCCTGCCCACTGTCCAACACCTCCTAGCCCCTGAACTTGGCCCCAGCCCTGCTGGGCCCAGAACCCTGCAGATGAGGTCACAGAGCAGGCGCTCGACCAGACCCATCAGGGGCGAGGAGGGCACAGAAACCTGTGCCGAGATGGGGGCAAAAGGCCCAGGCAGCCACCGGCACAGAGAAGAGGAGCTCCCCAGAGTCAGGGAGGGCAGAGGGTGGCAGTGAGGGCAGGGCAGCCACCCCCACTCCCAGCCAGGCAGAAGGCCCCCGCCAGCACCACACCCATCCCCAGCAGCTTGTCCTTGGGAGAGAGTGTCACCCGGCCAGAGACTCCAAATAAACTGGTTCTTGTCAAGGCACAGAGGCTGGTCCCTGAGCACTGCTTTTGCCTCTCCCCAGCCCCTTAGTAGGCACCTGACCCACACCTGCACCCTGCGGGCCCCTGGGATCTGCGATTGGGTGGGGCTGCCCCCAGCAGGGTCTGGGCTGGTAAGAGAAGCTGCCTCTGGCCTTGGGCCCCTGCCCTCCCTCCGCTAGGACTGTTCTGTCTCTGGCAAAGCCCACCGTCCTCCAGGGGCCACCCCCATCTGCCCGAGAACCCCTTCTGCACCATCTGTGGTCGGATCAACTGGAGGATCCCCACGGGGCCTCCCATTCCCCAGGAAAGAGCCCTGTGCTGCACCTCAACACACTGTACAGCGGGGAGCCCTGAGGCCAGGCTGGAGGGGTTCCCACATGAACTGAGTCCCAAAAAGCTCCACCGCACACCCAGAATCAAACTGGGGGAGCAAAGGGCAGGTCACTTTCTGATGCCTGCTGCCCGTGAGCCCACATGCTGAAGGACAGGCCAGGGACCTTGGGGTCTGTGCCTCACACGGCCCCCGGGGAGCTATGAGGGTTACGTGGGATGCCTTCCCCCCAAAGAAAGCACATGATCCGGGGTGCTGTTCTAGCCTTTATTTTTCTGTGATGAGGAGGGCCACACCGAGGGCCCCTCTGCAGCGCCACACAGGGAAGCGGTGCCTCGGGGAGCGGACTTTCCTCTGATGGCGGGAGGGGTCAAAAGATGCAGGAGATCCACGACAGCACACGCGGCCTGCAGGTGCAGCACACGGGCAGAGCACTGCCCAGCAGCTGCAACAGGAGAATGAGGGCCACACCACCCAGCTGCAGCACAAGCCCAGCACGGAGTGTCACGACACCTGGCACCGCCAGACCCAGAATGGCCAGTGCGAGAGGCGCACGCCACTGACATGGCTAGACTGTGATCAAAGCCCGACACGCCAGAAAGAGAGCCACAGACATCGTGGGATGCACACACCACACTGCAGGGGAGCTGTGGAGACCCTGATGGGTCCGTGAGCCCCTGCAGCTGCCCCAGGGACCCGCACAGCAGGCAACTGAGGGCGAGGGTGAAAACCCTCAAGCACGTGTGGCCACCCACCCTCCCTGCCTCCACAGCATGTCAGGAAGCTGGAACCCATGCTGGGTGTGTTTAGGACAAACAAGGCCACCATCCTAGGGACAGAGCGCAGGGCCCCAGCTTTGGCTCCTAGACCGGCCCCACTCTCTTGCCTCTCAGGTGTCAGACGTGCAGCCTGGGTGCTGAGTCCAGATGACAGGTGAGACACCAGCCGCAGGTGGCACACGACATGTGGCCACTTCCTGACCACACAGAGGCTTCCCTCCTCCACAGCCTCTCCAGAGACGATTGGACGGGGCCGGTGGAAGGACTCAGGCCTTCCACCTGAGTCCTTCCACCAGAGTGGCCTGGGGACGCCCACTCTGACAGGAAAGAGACGAGCACACCTCTGAGTCTTGCGCCACCAGCCCACACTTTACCCTGGAGTCCTGGGGGCCCCGCGGGGCTGGCAGGACGCTCCTCCCCTGGCTGCACATCTAAGGCCTCGGCGACTGCAGGAGCATAACAGACGCCCTTCACAAACAAGAGCTGGGGAAGGAAAACAATTACATCCAGCCAGGACACGTGGTTTTGCCAGAAGTCATTACAAATACAAATGTTTCTAAATTCTAGATTAAAATCCTGCCTGGGAAAACTGTCCAGCTGGGACTGCAGCAAAACCAGGGGTAGCTGCGCTCCTCCCAAGGGCCCAGGACGATGCCAGGTGTGCAGACACCAGGAAAGCCACACACCGAGGCTCAGCCCACGCCACGCGCGGCAGCACTGCTGCTCCCAGAGGCTCCGAGGCGGGGTGGGCGGCAGCACAGGCCATCTCAGTGACACTCCCACAAACGCCACGTTCACGCCAACTTCTAATTTCCCTTTAATTTGTAGATTTAACCACAGAACTGTCTCGATTTTTATAAAAATTGATCCCAAGATCCACCTTCTGCCGTGGCTGCCGCAGTCCAGGCTGAGCTTTTCCTCCTGAGCCACACACGTGTGTTCCTGTCCAGCCCAAAGGGGAGAGGTCTGGGGCAGCGGGGCGGGGAGGCGCCTTGTGCTGTGGCACTGGACACAGGGTGCTCATCTGCAGGATGGCCACGAAGACAAACGGCACAGACGAAGACAACGCAAGACACACGAGCCTGGTCTTCCATCCTCATGACTAAAACTGCGCTGAGAGCAATTCACATAATCTCTGAGAAACGGCTTCCTTACTCGTCCGCAGCGTGAGCCGGTACATCTGAAACAGAGAGCACAGCGGGTCAGCGGGCATGCCGAGGCTCACACAGCCCTCAGGTCCAGGACCCGCCATGCAGAACGCTGTGGGCCACGCCCAGGGAGGAGGCACCCACAGCTCGGCAGAGGCCTGAGCACCACACACACTGTCAGCACGAAAAGTGAGGGATGGCATGGGAGCGCCTGGCACCTCATACATAGCTGGTGGGAGTGTGAAGTGGCATGGCCACCTGGAGAAGCTGTGGGACGGCTTCTCGCAGCACTAACCACACACAGGCCCTGGGCAGCAGCAGCACTCCTGGGTGCCGCCTGAGTGAAACGGAGACAGGTGTCCGTCGACAGAATGGGACGTGGTGAGAAGGAACAACGCGGTGACAGAGGAGCAGCTGGGAGAGCCACCGCCCAGGGCCAGGCTGCTCCATGGTGGGACAATGCTCCATGGTGGCCAGCTGTGGGGAGGCTGGGATGCAACCACGTATTGATGGGGTGGTGGTCAAACGGGCACACAACATCTGTCAAAACTGACTGAGCTGCACTAAAGAGCTACACATCTCACCATGTACATTGTGCCAGAATAACAAGCAACTCAAGTGTGTTCAGCCATTTCCTGAGGGCCTGACCTGGGCTTGCAGGTTCGGCTCCAGGCGCAGCAGGCATCCGATCTGGGTGGTTTTCGTGTGGATGATTCCAGCTCCCACGAAATTCGCAGGATTGGGATCAACTTCTTCAAGAAGTGCAGAACCAAATCCAATGATCTGTCCAAAGAAACAGGAGAATGAGGACCCTGGCACAGGGTCGCGGGCAGCGCGTCCCCCGGGGCCATCCCTCCAGACCTGACGCTGAGTCGGGGCTGCGTGTCCCCCGGGGCTGTCCCTCCAGACGCACTACCTTGGCTTTGGTGACTTCTGTGTCCATTGGGTGCTTTGCTTTGAAGATGTTCTGCACTTCCTGCTGCGGACTGTGAGGAATAGCAAAGGCGAGTGTTCTCAGCCAGGCCAGAGACCAAAGCCCATCTTTCAAATGAGCCCCATCCCCACCCCCGACCCCTACAGGAAACAGGTTTCTCACTTGCTCAACTGCTTCCAACGTTGAAAGAAATCCTGAGAAGCCATTTCTGTTGGCTGGAAGAATTTGTTGAGAGTGATGGGCAGCTGCACAGACACGTTCTGGAAGGTGCCCCCATACCTGCCAGCAGCAGCAGCAGAAAGAGACAGTCAGCTTCTCCTCTGAGAGCCCCAGGGACCAGGAAAGAGCCTGGAGTGAGAAGCATCCCCACCTACCGCCACCCACCAGAGCGGGTCGGGGGGGGGGGGCCGAGCCTTGAGTCCCCAGGGATCATGTGTGGCTCAGTGTCCAGTGTCACCCACAGACAGGAGGACAGTCCAGGGCCGCATACTCAGGCAGGATGTCCCTGTGCCTCACTTCTCCCTATTCATCTGTTTCCCAGAACTCCAAGTCTGTGCAAATAGTGTGATGTTTTTCCTTTAAAAAGGCAAAGGCATTTGCACAAAGAATGAAACAAAAATTTGCCCGTCTATGTTCCCGAATTCTACAGTATACAATCTTAAGTTCTCTGTATTTTTAATGTTAGCAAGTGTGCTTTTCTCAACACCCCTAACCTTGCAGACACCCGGCACGGGGCGGGCTGACTGTGTACACGCTATTTGTAGTCACTGAAAAGTGACAGTAATGAATGGTCGCAACAGGAAAATCCTCTGCTTTTAAAAAATAAGCAAAGTGGTATGATCTGAGCTCAACTGAGCAAAAAACGCACCCCCCAGGCCAGGATCCGAAGGAAACCAGCCGCCTTCACCCCACAGCTGTCATCTGGTACCAAGCCGGGCAGGTGGCGCGGGGGCCCTGGCTGTCTGCCACCCCATGAGGTGGGCCCCACGGTGCCCAGAAAGATCCTAGCAAGGCCCCATGTGGGAGCTGCCACCTGCGTCCCGGAGCCCAGGGCTTCGCCTCCCCTTGTTTCCTGCGCTCTGCAGAGCTGGGGCAGCAACAGCTCAGGCCGCATCCATGCACCGTGAGCACCGCATGCCCTGGGTCCCCTCAGGAAGGACACGGAGGCACAGTCATGGAGCCCAGGCACACAGCTCAGGCGCCCACACACGCCTTGGCCCGGGGCGCACAGACGGCTCTTACCTGAACTGAATGTTGAGGACTGGCGCCTCCGTGAAGTCAGACACGCACTCTATGTTGACCACCTGCTGCACCTGCGCGCCCCCCTCCACAGTCGGGTCCACGGGCTTGGTCTGCAGGTTCAGGTGTGCGTGCGTTAAGGAATCCAGCTGAGCAAGCCCCAGTGGCAAAAGCGGAAACGGGCCAGGCTACAGCCCCAGCAGGACCCGTGGAGGCAAGCACAGTCACCACGCTCCAGGACCACCAGCTACGGGTCGAGGGGCGGCCACACCACCCAGCCCTGCCCTTCCACCCAGACAATCCTCAAAACACTGTCTGTTTCTCACGCTTCCAAAATGGCTCCTCCATTTTAAAAAGTCACTTAGATTATATACTACTTGTCTGTTTTCACTCTGAGCCTCGGCTCTGGTTCTTACACACACAATTTTTGTCACCGTTAGCAGAAACTGGTGCTTAGTAGCACAGGAAAACTTTGAGAATCCCGGGAATAGCAGGCTCCTGAAACAGCGAGACGCAGAAAAGAGCCCCCGCTGCTGGGACCAGAGTTGTTTTCATGCCGGAAAACAAGGGTTTGCCTACAGCCTCTCCTGAAGAAACAGTGACAGCAGCAAAGCTGGGTCCAGGAGGCAGCGGGGTGCAGGCCTCTCCTTCCCTCTGGGTCGTGTGCCGCCGGCCACTCAGCTGCTGGGCTCGCTGCCGCCTCGAGCCAAGTGGACCCCGAGGGAGAGACCCCTAAAGAGGGGCGCAGCAGGAGTCAGAGCTTCCACTCCAGATTCCAAACAAAGTCTCTAATACACGTGATCCTACATGTGTATTTTTAATGACTGTTTTGAAACAGTTAGCTTCAACAGTCTGCATTAAAACATGTTCATGTTAAAATGAACACAGACCAGCCAGTGGCAAGGAGGATTCAGGTCACTGACCATAAATCCCCAGGTGTCACCATCTCTGGTCAAGCTGGGGTCTTCACGCTAACTCTATTTGACAGGCCTATCCTTAGAGGAAGAGACGTTAGCATCTCCCTCTTTTAGCTGGGGAAGTTCTAGTAACACTTCTGGCACTACGAAGGGAAAATCTTCAGTCTAAAAGCTCTGCCAGAAGCACACACAAGCTTGGCTGGGGTGCGCACCGTGCTCCAGTCCCCGCCGGCGCCTCCCATGCTCGGCAAGCAGCAGCTCTGTGAGGCTTCGGAGAGGAGGGATTTAAGATAATGTCTTTAAATCCATTTAGAGTACATTCAGAGTAAGACCAGCTGAAAAAGAAAGGGACTCAAACTGGCCAAATGGAAGGGGAGGAGGCATGTGCATACTACTTTTAGATGCATTATCAAAAGTTGACGCTCCAATATGGAAGACTGCCTGTTTTCTTTTTGCTGCCCAGCACCATAGGCAGATTATGATTGCCTGATTTTCATATAGCATCTGGAATTATCTTGCTATTTTAACAAAATAAGAAAACCAAAAAACTTCCTCAAAAGCCTCCTCTAAGACCCACATTATGCTGTCTGTGGGCATGGGGCAATGAAGCCAAGGATATTAGGCTGAAGGTCGTCTGAACAGATTAGTGTTGGGGTAAAGTTTAGGAACTGCGTGGAGGTCTTATTACCATAAAAGATAAACATCCGACCTAGAAGGAACAAAAACAATTTTTTCACACACATCATTTCACACTTACTCTGAATATTTACCTGGAAAAACAAGAGCCCCCCACAATCTTCAGCTGAATTTAAGTTCACTGTTGTGACGTATGACCGTTGTTAAAATGAAGAACAAATTTTTTCCAGTTTTACAACGAGCACACCAGTGTTGGAAACAGGGGCTGGGTATCTCCTCCACTCAGAGGTAACTTCCGCCCTCCAGCACCCTCCTCCCTCGGCCCCTCCTGTGCACCCACACGGGACGGATGAAATCACACGCGTATGCACGGGGAAGGACCCACAGAACGCCCCGTCTGCAGGCTGGGCTCCAGCTGGAGGGGTCTGCCAAGCATCTTTTCCAGGGACGCCACAATCACACAGGCCTCTGCCGGCCCCGCCCCATGACTGCAACACACAAACACATGCACCGGCCCCGGCTGCCTCCTGTCAGGGGACCCGGCTGGGCATGCGTCCAGCACAGCACCAGTGTTGCACACTAGCCCTCACTGCAGCGGCTCATCCACAGCACAGGTGCACATTTAGGATGTGTCGCTGTTTTTATTTATATCACAATAAAAAATTTTTGTGAACATTTGTATACCCCTTGAATTCAGAAAGGAAATCTCAAATATTTTGAGAAGAGTAAACAGTTTGGCATCACTCCTCCCACAATTTAAAAACCCAAAACCAACACCTAGTGAAGCTATCATGGCCCAGAGCTTAAAAACTTAAACCAGGACTAAAAGCACCATCTGTTTTCAATGCAGCACTTCCCACAAGAATTACTCTGACAACCCTCACTTTTCTAACAGATCCCTGGCGGGCAGGGGACTAATTCTCTTTTTTCATACTCTTTCCATGTTTTTCACAGACGAGAGACAGAGCAGTCCTCAGGAGGCTCAAGGCAGGCGCTGAGAGGAGGCAGGTCCACAGCCAGGGCCCCTGCAGCCACAGGGTTCTGCACACAGCATTTTTTTACACTCAAAGGTTTTTTTATGTCTTTCTTCTAAATTGTGGTAAAATACACTAACATTCACTTTCCTAGCCATATTTAGGTGTACACAAGGGCGCAGGAAGTGCATCCACACTGTGCAGCTGCTGCCACCACCATCTCCAGAACGTTCTCATCTTCCCAAACGGAACTCTGTCCCCATTAAACACCAACTCCCCATCCCCCTGGCCTAGGCCCTGGCATCCCCCAGCTACGTTCTGTCTCTACGAAGTCACTGCTCTAGGGACCGCATGAGTGGGGCCACACAGGATTTGTCCATGTGTCTGGCCCGTGTCACTGAGCACCATGTCCTCGAGATGCATGCGTGCTGCTTTATGCATCAGAATTTCATTCCTTTCTGCCATTTGATGGCTGAATAATATTCCACTGCATCGACGGACCACATTTTGTTTATCTAGTCATCCAGCCATGAACATCTGGGCTGTTTCTAACTTTCGGCGATTGTGAATAATGCTGCTATGGACATGGGTGGACAGGTACCTCTTTAAGACCCAGCTTTCAATTCTCTGGGGTCTGTACCCAGACGTGGAACTGCTGGGGCACAGAGTAATTCCATCTTCTTTTGTGTTTTGAGGAACTTCCCACAGTACCTGCACTACTGTACATTCCCACCAGCGGCGCACAAGGCTCCAACGTCACCACGCCCTGCAGACACTCCTTTTCCTTTTTGGTTTGTTTTGATGTATGCATTATTTATGGATGAATGAATGAACGAACGAACGACAGGGTCTCGCTCTGTTGCCCAGGCTGCAGTGCAGTGGCAAGATCTCAGCTCACTGCAGCCTCAAACACGTGGGCTCAAGCGATCCTCCCACCTCTGCCTCCCAAGTAGCTGGGACCACAGGTGTACACCACCACGTCTAGCTAATTTTTGTATTTTTTGTAGAGATGGGGTCTCACAATGTTGTGCAGGCTGGTCTCAAACACCTGGGCTCAAGTGATCCTCCCACCTCGGCCTCCCAAAGTGCTGGAATTACAGGCCTAAGTCACCAGGCCACCAGGCCAGTGTTTATTTATTTATCTATTTACAGAGTCTCACTCTGTTGCCCAGGCTGGAGTGCAGTGGCATGATCTCGGCTCACTGCAACCTCCGCCTCCCAGGTTCAAGCGATTCTCCTGCCTCAGCCTCCCGAGTAGCTGGGACTACAGGCATGCACCACTACACCCAGCTAATTTTTGTATTTTTATTAGAGACAGGGTTTCACCATGTTAGCCAGGCCAGTCTCGAACTCCTGGCGTCAAGTGATCTGCCTGCCTCGGCCTCCCAACATGCTGGGGTTACAAGCGTGAGCCACTGCACAGGCTGCCTGTTTGTTTTATAACAGCCGTCCTGGCGGGGTGAGGTGGTATCTCACTGTGGTTTTGACTGGCATTTCCCTCATGACTTTGTCCATCTTTTCAGGTGCTTATTGAGCATTCCTGTATTTTCCCTGGAGAATGTCTTTTCAACAACTTTGTACCCACCCCCACCTCCCCGCCACCCCCTCTGGTTGTAGAGATGGGGTCTTGATGTGTTGCCCAGGCTGTTCTTTTGCCCATTTTTTAATTGGGCTGCTTTCTTACTGAGTTATGGGAGTTCTTTCTACATTCTGGATATCTATCCCTTATAAGTATATGATTTGCAAATATTTTCTCTTAATTTCCCATATTTCTAAGAGATGGTTTCATTAAGTAATTAAAACACATACCTAAATTCTGCCGAAATTCAGACTTAAGTCCAATTTGAAGCAGTTGGTTTTCAAACAACACACCATTGTTTTTACAAACAAACCTAGGGGAAAAGGGACAGTATATGTGTCACTCAAAGCCACCTGAAGAAAACACAAGGGTTTGTTGTGGAAAAAAACTCATAGCACGAGGAGGCCAGAAAAACCTCTATGGGACACAAGGGAAGAAAAAAGTGGAAAACTATTCCAAGGACTATCCTGACAAACAGCCACTGGAGGAGGACGGTGAGCAGGGCGCAGGGACGCGGACACAGCCCCGGTGAGCCCTGTGAAGTTGGTTGGTGCAGCTGCTTTTCAGGAACATGCTGGTCCACATGTAACGGCCTCTTGCGGCCCCAGACAGGACACGGGCGTGAAGGTGCACACAGCTTCTGGCCACACCACAGACTCCATCCAACACGGGCGCCGAGCTTCCACCCAGTGAGGGCCTCGCCATCAGAGCCTGGCTGCTCCCCGCTGATGCACACGCATGCACGGGCACCTAGCCATCCGCCCACCAGCAGCACAGCCCTGCAGGGCCCTGGGCACCCCCATCTCCCCTCTGGCCTCTCCTCTCACCCCATGCATGGTTAGTGTCTACACTGCACAGAGAGCCCAGGGTTTTGCTCACCACAGGGCAGCTATCTACACTACACAGAATTAGGGGAAAATAAAATAGCGTTGGTTAGCTTTCATTTGTGTTTCTCTCAGAAGAGCTTCAAGTTTTCTGACCTCCTCTAGGAAACTACAAGTCCACAGTGACCTGGATCCAAAAGAGAGGAGAGGGGGGCAGGGCAGTGGCAGAGGGCTCCTAGGTGAACCCAGCACAGAGATGGATGTGGCACTGATTCAGACCACAGGGTGGGGAGGCAGGAGGTCATGGCACCGCCCCCTCCCCCTAACCCACCCCAGTGCCTAAGAAGCAAATGCTGCGCAGCAGCAGCCTAATTCTGAAATCTCCACCTCCACCTGCGCTGTCGTGGAGGCGATCGAGGTCAGCCACTCCTACACTCACCCAGTCTCCACTAACTGCACCACAGCTGCCACCCTGGAAGGTCTGAGTGCTGCCAGCCTTCTCATCGGCATCCTGCCGGATGCAGACCAGGCCAGGAAGACAGGGGAAACAGCGACAGACGGTAAGGGGCAGTGACGGGCGGCCCTTAGCTCGCTCTCGGGGCCAAGAGGGTGCTGCTCGCCACACAATGCCCTACTCCAGCCTGCCGTGGCCACGAGAGCCGCTGAGGCAGCAGTCCCTGCGCACACCTCTGGAGGCCACAGCCGCCACCTGCACAGCCCGGCAGGCTGCTGGTCCAGCTCCAGCCACATGAGAAGCTTCAAAAAGTCAAGTGTGGTCTAACCAACACGCAACACGGGACAGTCATCCACAACACAGCCTGGAACGTGTCTACTGGGCTTCACCGGGACTGCTCACAGCAGGCGGCTAACAAAGCAGAGGTCACTTAACAGGAGGAGCCGGCCGAGGGGGAGGTCCACGTACTCACTGCGCCCCGGGGTCACTGCTCCGCCCACAGCCAGCGGGCACTCCACACAAGAGGCCACAGAGTTTACACTCGTGGTTTGGACTAAGCCACTTTAAAGTAAAATCTGTCAAGGACATGGCAGGGGCTCTGACTGATCACCCATGACGTGACAGAGAGGTCCTTGTGGTCAGTGTCTCTGCTTGGTTCTTGCTTTTTAAAGGGTCATCCCAACTACAACCTGGCCTGGAGGAATTTTTGGGGAAAATGCAAATCACTCTGCAAGGCCATGAGAATGCAGCCGCCCTGTCCTGTGAGCTGTGTGCCAGCAGCCACCGCAGCTGGCTCGCCCTGAGGCACTCTGCCTCCATCCTACACCAAACACACGCAGAAACCTGATGACCCTCTGTAGCCAGATCAAAGCCAAGATGGCTACATGCACAAGAGCCCCGAGGCCCGGCCAGCTGGAGACAGCGCCACCCAATGTGAGGTGTGCACAAGGGCCATGTGCAGCTCCCAGCACAGCCATATGGAGACAGGGCAGGCAGCACCCAGCAGGCAAGGGCCACGGCTGCCACGGACTGCCCAGCCCCGGTCCCTTCCTGCCACCGAGACACTGAGAAGCAGCCACCACCAGAGCCCTGCAACCTGGATTCTCAATCGCAAACACAGCGACTCTAAGAGCAGTAAGACTGTTTTCAGCCCAAGCGATGACCTGCACCAAACACCACGCCGGCCTGCTTCTCCTAAGTACTTTTCCAACACGTAAGAGGAAACAGAACTCACGTGCAACATGAATACAAAGAACTGAAAAACATTTAAAAACACCAGAACTCTATTACAGTCTTCAAAACGGGGGGCCAAAAGGCCATTCCTCAAAGGCTCTCTAACCTCCATCTGGGACAGAAACCGGCACCTGCACTCCCACCCCACAGGGCAGCAGGGGAGGGGCGTCAACTCTGGGAAAGGGAGCACCTCAGACCTCCAGCCAGACATGAAAACAAGCAGATGGCTGAGAGCAGCCAGTAAGGGGAATGCACAGCTGATGAGCCCAGCAGAGAGGGCCGAGGAGAGCACGTGCCGGGGAAAGTGGTCAGCACCGACGATCTGAAGACCACGGAGACACTGGCAGAGACCACTGCACGTGGGGAGCCAGGAGGTGCCCAGGCACCGGACAGAAATTAGAGCAGGACAAGCAGCAAAGACAGGCTGCCCTCGGGGGAACCACAGGGTGGAGGCCGAAGGCGTGAGCAGGGTGGGCCTCACGGAAGGACTTGGCAAGTGAGCAACTCAAGGACAAGAGACCGGGCCTCCAGGCCAGACACAGACAAGACGGCTTAAGTCAGAGTGAAAAGCAGCCCAACTAGACAGGAAAGAGGCAAAGAGAGGAGACGTGTAGCCACAAAGAGTGTTTATCAACACTCAAACAGCAGCTGAAACATGATTGGACATCACCGTGCAGACAGGACACAACCACCGCCCAGACCGTGTGCTTCTTTCATGTCCTTTTCCTCCTGAGAGTAATGAACACTGCAGCCCATATAAATCAAGGTTGTGAGAGGAGTTACACAGCAAACCCACCCACAACACAGCAGCTCCCGCTCTCTCCCCCAAGCAGTAATCTGGGAGGTAAACTCCGCTGCCCACCTCTGTCCAGCTGGCCGCGGCCACACCGGAAGTCAGGGGGCACGGCAGCCCCGTGCCTGTCTGCAGGACTCAGGAAACCTGACTACCTGGCAAAGTTGTCTTCGGAGCCAGGAGCAAGAGGCGCAACCACAGAGGCCGAGTCTGAGAACACGTCCACGAGCAGCCCGCCGCCGCTGGAGGAGGGTGGGGGGCCCGCGGGGGCAGGGGGGGCGGCCCCGAGACCCAGCAGGTCTGCCGACGGAGAAGGTGTAGACTGGAAGAGAAGGAAGGAGAGCATCAGCAGAGAGCCTCCCTGGCCTGGCCAACCCCAAGCAGCTCACGCCTGCACGTCCTCCCCCATGGCACCCCCTTGGCATCCATGCACTCCCAGTGGCTGGGGCAGGTGGCACACAGCTCAGTGAGTGACCAGAGAGTGAGGGCTAACAGCCACTTCCCGAGTATATGCCAGACTCCAGCCTAAAGGTAACTGCACTTAAAACATCAGTCATAATTTCACTAAGACACCCTACATTTTTTCACAAATGCTATTTGAATGAAAAAAATTCTCAAAAAAATTTTGCCATGAAAGACATTAAAAAAGGCCAGGCGCAGTGGCTCTCACCTGTAATCCCATCACTTTGGGAGGCCGAGGCAGGTGGATCACAGGTCAAGAGATCAAGACCATCCTGGCTAACACGGTGAAACCCCGTCTCTACTAAAAATACAAAAAATTAGCCAGGCGCCTGTAGTCCCAGCTACTCGGGAGGCTGAGGCAGGAGAATGGCGTGAGCCCGGGAGGCGGAGCTCGCAGTGAGCCGAGATCGCGCCACTGCACTCCAGCCTGGACGACAGAGCAAGACTCCATCTCAAAAAAAAAAAGAAAAGAAATAAGATCATGGGTGTTACTGCCAACTGTCCAAGAAGAAAATACGCTTCCAAAGATGAAAAAGCAAGTAACTTACCCAGGTGCATTATTAATCATTAAATTATTACTAAATCATTATTAATCATTAACAGTCTACAGAACAGATAACTTTTAAAAAATAATTGCTTTTTGGCTGGGTGTGGTGCCCCACACCTGTAATCCAGCACTTTGGAAGGCTGAGGCAGAAAGACTGCTTGAGCCCAGGAGTTTAAAACTAGTCTGGGCAACATAGCAAGAGACTCTCTGTTTTTGTTTTTGTTTTTTTGAGACAGTCTCACTCTATTGCCCAGGCTAGAGTGCAATGGTGTGGGCTCACTCCAACCTCCATCTCAAGCGATTCTCCTGCCTCAGCCTCCCAAGTAGCTGGGATTATAGGTGGCCACCATCACACCCGGTTAATTTTTGTATTTTTAGTGGAGACGGGGTTTCACCATGTTGGCCAGGTTGGTCTGGAACTCCTGACCTCAGGTGATCCGTCCGCCTCAGCCTCCCAAAGTGCTGGGATTACAGGCATGAGCCACCGCACCCGGCCCCAGTAACTGCTCTTTGATCCTGGGGCAAAGACACAAGGAAAGAGTGCCTATGATCTCATGATTAAACTCTCACAACAGGGCACAAGCAGCAGCTCAGTACATCGCATGCTCACCCATCCAACAGGGCAGCAGGCTCCCCAGCAATGCCCCAGCAGCCTAACTTTGGGAGCTCAGACCTGCTCTGGGCTCCATGGGTCCTGCCCCACAGCATCCTGTGCACCAGAGGGACTCAGGTGCTCCCTATAAAAAGGACACCCGGCCTGGCACGGTGGCTCACACCTGTAATCCCAGCACTTTGGGAGGCCAAGGGGGGCAGATCACAAGGTCAGAAGATCGAGACCATCCTGGCCAACATGGTGAAACCCTGTCTCTACTAAAAATACAAAAATTAGCTGGGTGTGGTGGCACATGCCTGTAATCCCAGCTACTCGGGAGGTGGAGGCAGGAGAATTGAAACTGGGAGGCGGAGATTGCAGTGAGCCAAGATCGCACCACTGAACTACAGCCTGGCAACACTCACACTTTGACACTATACACCAGGGGCTCTTGGTGGAGAAACCCCCCACCCAGCTAAGAGTGTTCTGGAGATGTGGAGGGTTCTGACTATCACAGGATACTGGCATTTCACAGGCAAAAACCAGAGACACAAGACACCCTGCCTTGAAGACTCGTCTTGAGTAACTTTGGAATATTCCACTGGACATCTAAGAAGGTAAAAAATTAGTTTGTAATTATCTGAGACTCCATCTGAATGCCATTTTACATTAATTAAGGTGTCACACTGCACTTTCAAAAAAATTACATGTGTGGGTTTGTGATATATGAATTTTACTTAAAGATAAATGAGGCATCACAAAGTGTGTTATGCAAAAAAGGTGCAGGTCAGAATGGGGGTGGGGGGGTCAGAATGGGGGCGGGGGGTCAGAATGGGGGTGGGGGGGTCAGAATGGGGCGGGGGGGTCAGAATGGGGCGGGGGGGTCAGAATGGGGCGGGGGGGTCAGAATGGGGGCGGGGGGGTCTGAATGGGGGCGGGGGGGTCTGAATGGGGGGTGGGGGGGTCTGAATGGGGGCGGGGGGGCAGTCAGAAACGGGGCAGGCTCCCAGGCTCTGCTCTTGTGACTGAGCACCTCTGCAAGAGAAGACGACACAGGTCTCATGTGCTCTAAGGGTGGGAGGTCACAGAGGAGCTAGCAGAGAAGAGTCCCAAAAATATCCACGGCGTGTCTCAATGAGACCATCTGAAGGCAGCGCTTTGCTCCCTACGCCTGGGACAGCACCCACCAACACTGTGGCCTCCACAGCCTGACAAAGCTGTGAGCTGCGTGGGAAGCCATCGGCCTTGGCCATGGCCATGCACCTGCAGCCCAAATGGAGACAGCTCCTCCTCTGCATCTAGTCACAGATGTTACCCCTGGTTCCTGCACTGATTCAAATACATCTATGGCTTTTTTTTTTTTTTTTGAGACTGAGCCTCACTCTGTTGCCCAGGCTGGAGTACAGTGGTGCAATCTCAGCTCACTGCAACCTCCGCCTCCTGGGTTCAAGCAATTCTCCTGCCTCAGCTTCCCAAGTAGCTGGGATTACAGGCACCCTCCACCACACCTGGCTAATTTTTGTATTTTTAGAAGAGACGGGGTTTCACCTTGTTGGCCAGGCTGGTCTCGAACTCCTGACCTCAAGTGATCCGCCCACCTCAGCCTCCCAAAGTGCTAGGATTACAGGTGTGAGCCACCATGCCCAGCCATCTATGGCTTTTAACTGCTTTCTAAAGTAGGAAAGCCCTTTGCCCTAGTAAAGGCATCTGTACCTGAAACATTACCACAGACTGTAATAGCAAGGCCAGATGCGAGAGGCCCCAGGACAATAGGGTCCTAACACCCACTTTGGGTTCTTCATCTTCCTTATCCTCTCAGGCCTGGGAGACCCTCCTCAGGGAGCAGGCCTGGCTCCTGGGCCACACCGGTTCATCTCCTCCCTCCAATAGCAGGACAACTTGAGGGGTGAAGGTTTTGCCTACAAGGGCCCCAGGCTCCTGCACGTGAGGCCAGGCAGCCTCTGATCCCCACACCCCTGTGCTCCCCAGCACACCCGGGGACACGCACACCACAGCCTCCCCCAAGGAGCTGTGTGCAGAGAGAGAATGCTCGGAAGAAGTAAAATGTTCTGGCCTCATCTATGATGTTAAATAAAAGACGTTTTGGCCAATGTGACACCAAGATAAAGCCAGTGTCTCTCGTGGGAAAGGCACATGTGCTGATGCCACCCTGAGGCCCCTTCACGGCCCGTGCAGAAGACCCTGAGCAAGAGAACTTCACCAGGAGTGTCTCCCCATAGGGAGGGGCCTCTCATTGGGGCTCCCGTGAGCAATGGGAACAGATTGGAAAGCACAGGAGAGCAATGACACCCACACACCACAGCTCTCGGTCAGGACAGAGGCACCCACACACCACAGCTCTCGGCTCAGAACGGAGCTGCATGCCTCAGCCACAGACACCTCCCTAAGGAACCCACCCGCCAGGCACCACTGACCATCAGAAGTGAAGCCACACTCAGAAAATCCACTGAATGAGCCCTGAAGGGGGACCCCCCCCCTCCAAAGAAGGCACCTTACAGAAATGCTGAACCTCACTGGACCCTCATCCTCCTTTTCAGAGGGCAGCACACTGCTCTCACTCCCAGGGTCCAGAAGCTTCCATCTGATCCCTAAGCCACACAGTCAAGGCCAGGCCCTCCAAAGTCCACCCTGAGCCTAGCTGGACAAACCTGGGTGTGATCAAAGGCCTGGGGTATGGGCACACCTCACTTCTCAGGACCCACACGAAAAGAAACATCAAATAAGAACCAAATAGAGACTGAAGACAACCCTACAGCCCCTTTCCATGCTCCCTCAGAGAGTTCCTCTTAATGTCAAAGCAGCTGGAGGGGAGCGAGGGCACCCGGTGCCTTCCCAGATTCAAACAGGCACTCCCAGGTTTCTGTGGAAGGCTTCACAGTACCCTTGCTGAAAGCCGGCCCCCAGGAATCCCTGCACACCAGCCTCCCCCGGATCATGTCTTCCTGCCCTCGCCTCCTCACCCAACTGGGGCCGCATCCTCCTCTCCGCAGAGCGGAGCCGCTGCCGGCCCAGCACCCACGGGAAGGCCCCTGCTCCGGCAGCTCACAGACAAATCTCCACAAGCAAGTTTCTGCCTCCAGAAACCTATGTCAAGATGTCCGAAGGAGAGGGAGAGATGGATTAGAGAAGTGACAGAGGCCTGCAGCACCAGGCCCTGGTTAGTGACGTCCCACGGGAGGAGACAGGGTCAAAAGCAGGTCACCAGCTCTACAGAGCATGTGAGAAACATAAGCATGAAGGTGCTCAGGTGTGAAGGGAAGACGCCCACCTTGGGAGAAACAGTCACATCTTTCATTCACTTCATTCACTCCAGGATCAGCTCACAGGCAATTCAAGCCTCCAGAGGGCAGGCACAGCAGCATGCCACAAACAACATAGAGAGAGGGCACAGGGGGACAGGGGCTGCATGGAGGACACTAGGTGGAGGGAGGGGAGAGGGAGGAGGAGGGGGAGGGAAGACTGCTCAGCAAGATGTCAGGCTCAGCCAGGAGGGGGAGGAGGAGGGGGAGGAGGAAGGGGGAGGAAGAGAAGGGAGGAGGAGGAGAGGGAGGAGGAGAAGAGGGAGTAGGAGGAGAGAAAGGAGGAGGAAGAGGAGGGGGGAGGAGGAGAAAAGAGGAGGGGAGGAGGAGGAAGGAGAGGAGGAAGGGAGGAGGAAGGAGAGGAGGAGGGGAGGGGGAGGAAAGGGAGGGGGGAGGGGGAGGAGGAAGAGGAGGGAAAGGGGGAGGAGGAAGAGGGGGGAAAGGAGGAAGAGAAGGGGGAGGAGAAGGGGGAGGAGAAGGGGGAGAAGGAGAGGAGGAGGGGAGGGGGAAGAAAGGGAGGGGGAGGGGGGAGGAAGAGGAGGGAAAGGGGGAGGAGGAAGACGAGGGAAAGGAGGAAGAGAAGGGGGGAGGAGAAGGGGGGAGGAGAAGGAGGGGGAGAAGGAGAGGAGAAGGAAGGGGAGGAGAGGGAGGGGGAGGGAGGAGGGGAGGGGGAGGAAGGAGGGGAGGGGGAGGAAGGAGGGGAGGGGGAGGAAGGAGGGGAGGGGGAGGAAGGAGAGGGAGAGGAAGGAGAGGGAGAGGAAGGAGAGGGGGAGGAAGGAGAGGAGGAGGAGGGGGAGGAAGGAGAGGAGGAGGAGAGGGAGGAGGGGAGGGGGAGGAGAGGAGGAGGAGAGGAGGAGGAGAGGGAGGAGGGGAGGGGGAGGAGAGGAGGGGGAGGGGGAGGAGAGGAGGAGGAGAGGGAGGAGAGGAGGGGGAGGAGAGGAGGAGAGGGAAGAAGAGAGGGAAGAAGGGAGGAAGAAGAAAGGAGGAGGAGAGGGAGGGAGGAGGGGAGGGGGAAGAGGGGAGGAGGGGAGGGGGAAGAGGGGAAGAGGGGAAGAGGGGAGGAGGGGAGGGGGAAGAGGGGAGGAGGGGGAGGAGGAGTGGGAGGAGGAGAGGGAGGAGGAGAGGGAGAAAGAGGGAAAGGGAGGAGGAGAGGAGGGAGGAGGAGGGGGGAGGAGGAGAGAAGGGAGGAGGAGAGGGAGGAGGAGGGAGAGGGGGAGGAGGAGAGGAAGGAGGACGGGAAGGGGGGAGGGGGAAGGGGGAGGATGAAGGGGGAGGGGAGGGAGAGGGGGAAGAGAGGGAGGAGGGAGAAGGGGGAGGATGAAGGGGGAGGGGGAAGGGGGAGGGGAAGGGGAGGGGGGAGGGGAAGGGGGAGGGGGGAGGGGAAGGGGGAGGGGGGAGGGGAAGGGGGAGGGGGGAGGGGAAGGGGGAGGAGAAGGGGAGGGGAAGGGGAGGGGAAGGGGAGGGGAAGGGGAGGGGAAGGGGGGAAGGGGGAGGGGGAAGGGGGAAGGGGGAGGGGGAAGGGGAAGGGGGAGGGGGAGGGGGAGGGGGAGGGGGAGGGGGAAGGGGGAAGGGGGAGGGGGAGGGGGAGGGGAGGGGGGAGGGGAGGGGGGAGGGGGAGGGGGAGGGGGAGGGGAGGGGAGGGGGGAGGGGGAAGGGGAGGGGAGGGGAGGGGAAGGGGGAGGGGAGGGGAAGGGGAGGGGAGGGGAGGGGAAGGGGAGGGGGAGGGGGGAGGGGGAAGGGAAGGGGAGGGGAAGGGGGAGGGGAGGGGAGGGGAGGGGAGGGGAAGGGGAGGGGGAGGGGAGGGGGAGGATGGGGAGGGGAAGGAAGAGGAGGGGGAGGGGGAGGGGGAGAATGGGAGAGAAGGGGGAGGAGGGAGAGGAGGAGGGGGAGGAGGGGGGACGAGGAGAGGGAGGGGGGACGAGGAGAGGGAGGGAGGACGGAGAGGGAGGAAGAGGGGGAGGAGGGGGAGGAGAAGCCACTGGGCGAGATGTCAGGCTCAGCCTGGATACCAGCCCCATGGCAGGCCCTGCACTGTCGGCCAGAGGAGCAGGACACATGGTCAGCAGGGGCACATAAGCAGGTCCCCACCAACGAGTGCCAGGACTCCGACATGAGCACCCTCCCAACCAGCAAACTGCCAGGGCAGGCACCACCACAGGAGCTCACCCCACAAAGCCCTGCCGATACTGGGTAGCAGCACTGGCTGCCACCACTAGACCTGCGTCCTGGAGAGAAGACTCTCTCCAGAGCTCCTCTAACTGCACAAACAGAAAGCCCGCATGACCCCGACAGGAGCCCTCCCTGACAGTGCAGAGGGGAACAGCTGGCAAGCAGAGCCAAGCAAAAATGCAACTCTCAAAACGACACTTCTCACCCGACAAATACCACAGGACACATTCTGTTACGGGATTATTCTCATCGCATCACACATACAAGGAAAACCAGACCTAACCCAACTCACTACATAAAACCTCAAAGAGCAAGGCAGCACAGGTCCTCTCTAAATCAACAAAGCATGTGAGGACAGCTGCCTGGGTGAGGCAGTCCTGTAGGAGAGGGGACGCCACTTCCCCTAAAACAAGTCACCACAGAGGATGTGGGAGCTGAGCTGGACAAGACGATGGTCTGAAGGAAGTGCCTTGCCCAGCAGGGACAGCGGCCCCCGGGAGAGGACAGCGGGGTGTCCAGCAGGGACAGTGGCCCCCGGGACAGGACAGCGGGGTGTCCAGCAGGGACAGCCGGCGCCTGGGTTCTCAGTACATGCTCCTCCCTGACAGGCAAATGCTCTGCTGGTCCCAAGTCTTGGGGGTGAGGCCCTGACAGGTCTGGGTGCACAGCAGGTGAGGGACCCACCACGGCGCTGGTGCTGGCCGGGGCAGGCTCAGGACCCCCGTTCACATCCACACTCCTCTCCCGCTTGGTGTCCTCCAGGTCTGTCACCGTGCTGGGGCCCTTCTTCTTCTTGAGCTTTGCCAAGATGGAGGACTCCCGCTCCGGGAACGGGGGCATCTCCTCCAGCACGGTTGCCTTGGAAAGAACACAGGGTGGGATTGGTCAGAGCTCCTGACCTCCAACCCTCAGTCAAGCCAGCCCGAAGGGTGGGGGCCTCCTACCAGAATGTCGGTGCTGGCCACGGTGCTGAGCCGCAAGTACTCCACGGCACGCTGCTGCAGCTCCACATCTGCATTCCTCAGCTGGCTGTCGCTGCGCAGCACGTCCTGGATGGTGGGCTTCACCTCCGGAAAGAGGTTCACGAACTTGATGTAGGTGGACAGGAGCAGCGCGCGGGTGGGGACGCTGCACAGGTGGAACTTGGAGTGCAGCAGGTTGAACTGGATCAGCGGGCTGGGGAGGGCGGGGAGAGCACAACATGGGAACACCGTCGTCCCCTTGCTCCAGCACATCCCCGCAGGGGAGGGACGGCGGCAAGACCCCCTTGCCTGCACCAGAGGCTGCTGGTCAGGACCCTCTTCCAGCTCCAGATCCCACTGCAAGATGCCCCTTTCACAAAGTCAGCCATCAACCCCATGTCTCCACTTTCTACTAGAATCCCTGCTTTTTCTATCAACTGAAGGAAAACAAAAAGATGCCGATCGGGAGCAGAAGCGGCTCTGCAAGGCCTCGCAGCAGGGCCAGCTGGTGCCTTGCCTCTTGACACCGGCCACCGAGGCCCGCTGGAGCGCACACAGCCCCGATTCGCAAAGGGCCTCTCACCTGGATCTTGGGTCTCCAGCTATCAGGTTTCCGAACTCCCCCAGGATGTAGCCGCCCACCTTGACCAGGTTCTCGTGGCACGCGGGAGCCTGAAGAGCCTACGAAGCACAAACAATGAGCCCGGGTGGCAGCCAGGTGCCAGAGTTAAGGCGAGGCAGGCACGTCCTGGCGCAGCGCACCCTACACCAGCACCAGCCCCTCAGCTTCCTGGAGACACCAGTCCAACTGCCCATCCCTGCCTTCCTCAGCACCCGTGTCAGCAGCAAGGAACCCAAGGCTGCCACACGCTGACCTGCCCTGGAGGGAGCTGCAGCATCCACAACAGGCTCTGGCTGGGGAGGTTCTGCCAGCGTCCTCATGGCACACCCCTTCCCGGTGGCCTAATCCTCTCCGATGGACACAGCAGGCCCCACCACGGCAGGCCCCAGCATGCTCTCACACACACAGAGGCCGGCTTTCTCAGGTGGCCCCCAGAGAGCCAGAAGTTTGAGAGTTAGAGTGAGAAGAAACTGGGACTCAGCGAGGGGCACCAACAGCGGAGGAGCTAGAGCCTCAGGGAAGAGCTGAGGGGCAAGAGGGGTCAGCGACGGCCCTCGGCACCTCCACCCAGCCAGGCTGGAACGACTCACTGCTCACCTTCTGCGACTGCCCTCCACCCCATCCTTCCTGCTGTCCTGCGGGCCATACCTCGAACACAGTCTTGGCCGCATAGCCCTGCACGTCGTCCCGGTTGATGACGATCTGAATGACTCGGTACCACACCTCTTCACTCACGTAATCACCAGCAATTCGGATCAAGTTCAAGATGGTATCCACATACCAGGTGTAGTCCACCGCATACTTCTCAGCCAGGATGGCGACCTTCAGCACCTGCAGGGGACGGGCTACTGAGGGCCGGCACCTGCAGGCCATGGCAATCCCAAGACCAAACTGTCGTCCAAAGTCAAAGTGAGTTTCAGAAGCACCTCAATGTGTCTACAAAAGTTTGGGACACGCAGGAAGCTTGAACTCGATTCTCAAGAAAGTCCACGAGCCCAGAAAGTTTAAGATGCCCTGACTTAAGCAAGGAAAGCCAGGAAGAGGCGGAGACCAGTGCACAGAAGGCCACGGCCACAGCCAGGCCACCTCCCACCTGGGCCCTTCTCTCCCAAAGCCCCAGCACCCGGTGGCAGCACTCCTCTGACCTCTGACCTCTGACTGCGCCACCCTGGGCTCCAGGCAGCAGCACTCCTCTGACCTCTGACCATGCCACCCTGGGCTCCAGGCAGCAGCACTCCTCTGACCTCTGACCGCGCCACCCTGGGCTCCCGGCGGCCACTGACTGCGCCACCCCGGGCTCCTGGTGGCCAGTTCTCTGCTGGTTTCCTCTGGCTCTGGCCAATCTTTCCTGCGAGCCTCACCTGGGGGTTCCCCTTCTTCCTCTCTCTGGCTCACTCTCACGGATGCCCCCCGGAGGCACCTGCCCAGCCCACACCCACGTGGCAGCCACGCACATGGAGCTCTGCCAGGCTGTACGACACCAAACTCATCTCCCCAAAGTCACCTCGCCTGGAACCAAGCCCCCCTCGAACAGCGCCAGCTGTCAGCACCAATGCCAGCAGGCATCAAGACCACGCGCCTCCCAAAGGCACCCCTAATACTCTGCCACCCCTCCCCGCACCCTGCCGCCCCCTCTCCACACCCTGCCACTGGCCTCTCAGGTGCTGGTGACTGTGCCCCCACGCAAAGAGTCCCTGCCTGGAGCCTGGACCCCCAAACCCCAACCTGACTCCATGACACTTCCAGGGCATCACTCCAAAATGTACTGCCTCTGAGCCCTACCCTCAGCTCGGGGCTGTGCACCAGGGGCCCTCAGGCCTCACTGGCAGGGTCCCATGTCTGCCTCCACCCCTGCCTCGCACGCCCTGCTCCCCACCCTGTGCTAAGCTACCTCCCACCCCTCCACGAACGGCTGCTCTGCCCTCCCAGTAGCCTCTGCACCATCATCCTCTCCAGACCAGGCCACTACCGCCTGCTGCAGAAGTCCACACAGCCCCCCAGGAGTGTAATGCCTCCTGAGGCCCCCAGAACATCGGGCACTTCCTCCAGCCATCCCACCCACAGCACAGCAACCCACGGTCCTGCTCTCAATCCGTCCCCCTCCATGGATGGCAAGGTGCCGAGTAGGCAGGGAGTGGGCCATGTCCAGTTTGGACACTTAGCACCTAGCACAGCCAGAGAACACGCTCTGCCATGCTCGACTGAAAGGACGGAGGGGAGCACCATGCCTGGCTGAAAGGATGGAGGGGAGCACCATGCCCGGCTGAAAGGATGGGGTGGGGGGAGCATCATGCCCGGCTGAAAGGACGGAGGGGAGCACCATACCCGGCGGAAAGGACGGAGGGGAGCACCATACCCGGCTGAAAGGACGGAGGGGAGCACCATACCCGGCTGAAAGGATGGAAGGGAGCACCATACCCAGCTGAAAGGATGGGGTTGGGGGAGCACCATGCTCAGCTGAAAGGACAGGGTGAAGAGAGCACCATGCCAGGCTAAAAGGACGGAGGGGAGCACCATGCCCGGCTGAAAGGACGGGGTGGGGAGAGCATCGTGCCCAGCTGAAAGGACAGGGTGAGGGGAGCACCATGCCCGGCTGAAAGGACAGGATGGGGGGAGCACCATGCCTGGCTGAAAGGACAGGGTAGGGGGAGGACCATGCCCGGCTGAAAGGACGGGGTGGGGAGAGCACCATGCCCGGCTGAAAGGATGGGGTGAGGGGAGCACCATACCCGGCTGAAAGGACGGGGTGAGGGGAGCATCATGCCCGGCTGAAAGGACAGGGTGAGGGGAGCACCATGCCCGGCTGAAAGGACGGGGTGTGGGGAGCACCATGCCCGGCTGAAAGGACAGGCTGAGGGGAGCACCATGCCCGGCTGAAAGGACAGGCTGAGGGGAGCACCATGCCCGGCTGAAAGGACAGGGTGGGGGGAGCATCATGCAGGCTGAGACACAGCACCTGTCTTACTCCTCACAGCAGGAGCCGGCTGAGGATTGCCGCTCATCACGCAGAGGGGCGAGAGCAGACATCGGGCTGACGAATGCCCAGGACCTCAAAATCTGCACAACTGCACTCAGAAGCACACTGCTTCTGTCTCTGTTCAAAACACCCAGAACAACGATCAGGAACAAGGCTCCTGTGACGGCCGTCCCCAGAGCCAGCCCCACCCCACCACAAGTGTTGAGACCAGGCCACACTGCCCCAGCCAGGCCAGAGACGGACCACTGGCTGCAGTCAACAAGCACCGGCCTGGCCCCTCTACAGACAGCCCTGCCCTACACGAAATCCTCCCCACGGTGCCCGCCCTTGGGGCCCCCTGCCGGGAGTCAGCCCACCCCTGTCCCTGTCCCCCTCAACTTCCCAGGCCCACTGTCCTGGAGGGTGGACAGTCCAGCGTGAGAGCCACCTCCTGGCCCCTGCTCTCTGCAGGTCTGCAGCGCCTCACTGAAGCTCAGTCCATGGTAATTTCACCCCTCAGCATTGAAGCCCCAGCACCTGGGCTCCTCCGTTCACTAAAAGACCCCTGAAAACCCGAGTCTCTCACCTGGGCATGACCACACAACCCTGCCCAGAGCAACCCTGTCACCTGCCACTAGCTCCAACACTGGCTCTCGGCAAAGCTCCCAAGGAGGCCTTGAGCCGCACTTTGCCCAAAAAAAACAAATAACAAAGCTCTTTCTGTACAACGGAGGCGCTGTCTGAGCCTCAACAAGAGGCTGTGGTCATGGCTGGTCACAGTGGCCAACCCCACACAAGGACACCGGGCCTCCCCTTTAAACCCCACCATCCACAGACACGGTGAGCCTGAGAGGCCTGTGAGCATGGTGGAGGCCTCGGGCCCTCTTCTCTGCTGACCATGTGGCCTCCACAAGGGTTTCTTCCCTCAGGTTTTGGTTCATGCTCAGTCTTTCACACATACAGGTTTGATGAGCTTCAGCTATCTGGCAAGTGTGCACACCTACTTTGTGAAGAAAAACAACACGGGAAATTAAGCTATGGCCTAGATCCTGTCCTTCCCAGAGATCAAGAGGGACACACACAAAAAAGCCAAGCCACAAAGGATTAATTCAAGGGCTCAAAATGCAACACAATTAAAAGAATTTTGCCCACAGGAGTCTGCATTTGTGCAGCCCCAGAGCAGACGGCTGCAGCCTCACTCAGACCTGGGGCTGCAGTGCTATGACCGCAAGGACAGGCAGGCCACAGAAGCCGTGCAGGGAGAGCGTTTGTTATTTTCTTTCTTTTTTTTTTTCTGAGACAGAGTTTCGCTCTTGTTGCTCAGGCTGGAGTGCAATGGCGCAATCTCGGCTCACCACAACCTCTGCCTCCGCCTCCCAGGTTCAAACGATTCTCCTGCCTCAGCCCCCGCCTCCCAGGTTCAAGCGATGCTCCTGCCTCAGCCGCCGGAGTAGCTGGCATTATAGGCATGCGCCACTACGCCCAGCTAATTTTGTATTTTCGGTAGAGACGGGGTCGGGGTTTCTCCATGTTTGTCAGGCTGGTCTTGAACTCCCGACCTCAGGTGATCCGCCCACCTTGGCCTCCCAAAGTGTACAGGGGTGAGCCACCACACCCGGCCAATAGTTATTTTCAAGACCAAATGACTCTACCAAAAATGCTGATTTTTTTTTTAAGACAGGGTCTCGCTGTGTTGCCCAGGCTAGAGTGCAGTGACATGATCTCGACTCACTGCAGCCTCAACCTCCTGGCCTCAGGTGATCCTCCCGCCTCCGCCTCAGGAGTAGCTGGGACCACAGGTGCCACCACACCCAGCTTGAAAATGTGGATTGAAACACGGAGGCAGAGGAGCCTTGTATTCAGCATCTCATGGGTTCTCAATCAAGCCCTGCTGGACAGAATCGCAGAGCACGAAGGAAATCCTGCCGCTGAGATTCACGCCTGTGGCAGGAGAGGACTCAGAGGCCACCAGAACTCACAATCTCTTCTCGGATGGAGTAGTCAGCTGTCTCCAGATAGCTCAGCATCTCGGCCACGATCTGTGGGGCGTTGCTGCGGTCGCACATGGCGTAGAGGAGGTCCACGGCCCGCTGCCGCACGCTCACGTCCCGCTCAGTCTGGGGAACAAGGCACAGAGTAAGAGGCCGCAGGAGCAAGGCACAGGCTTGGGGACAGGCTGGGGACAGGCCCGGCACCCACATCTCAACACCCACTCTGAGCTTCCCTCATACGCACATACAGGTCCAGGGAGCCGACCTGCACTCGGGCCCATGTGTCTGGACAGCCCGGAATAGAGTTCCGCCTGCTGGCCCGGCCCTCCCGCACAGGCCAGCTTCGCTAGGACCCAGCACACTGCCTGGATTTCACCTGCTCGCCGCGCCTCCCTCCACAAGGTCCAGCTTCGCTAGGACTGAGCGCACTGCCTGGTGCGGGCCATCAAGGACTCCCTTCCATGCAGCCAAAGACCCCGCTGCCTCGGGCACTGCCACGGAGCTGCCCCAAGGCAGGTCCTCACGCCCCACCCCGGAGCCCGTGCTGATGGGCCCCCAGGAGGCTCTGCAGCACGAGAAAGCCCCAGCTCTGCTCCCAACAAAGGCAGGAGAGTGGGCACCACCAGCCCTAGCACAGGCCGTGTGCAAACGAGTGTCCAGCCTTTCTGACAATAGGGTTTGACTAAAACAAACACCGAACCAGGACCAAGAAGAATCCAGAATACCAAATGCCCACCACGAGCCCCTCGCACGCCACCCGGAATATCTGTGAGCTGCACGCATTCATGCTGGGGACTGGGAGTGGCCCCGCCACAGCCTGAGGCTGAGCCAGACGGGGAATGTGCAGCTCCCCGCCTCCCACTCCCTAACGCATGCGCACTGGTGACTAGGGACTTGGTGGACACGCCGCACGGTCCCCTACGTGGAACGAACCCTCGAGGTCGCTCTGGAGACTCGCAAAGGCTGGCAATGGCCAACCTCAACTGGGCTCTTCCAACTCTGAAATTTTTTGGTTTTTTGAGACGGAGTCTCGCTCTGTCGCCCAGGCTGGAGTGCAGTGGTGCGATCTCTGCTCACTGCAAGCTCCGCCTCTCGGGTTCACGCCATTCTCCTGCCTCAGCCTCCCGAGTAGCTGGGACTACAGGCACCAGCCGCCACCACGCCCAGCTAATTTTTTTTGCATTTTTAGTAGAGACGGGGTTTCACCATGTTAGCCGGGATGGTCTCGATCTCCTGACCTCATGATCCACCCGCCTCGGCCTCCCAAAGTGCTGGGATTACAGGCGTGAGCCACCACGCCCGGCCCCAACTCTGAAATTTTAAACCCCGAACAAAGTGAGTTTCCTTTGTAAAAGGGGGATTTTCTTGGAGATAAGGGAAAAAAAATTCATCTTTCTACCAAGAAGAACCATTTCTACTTGTCGGCACTATGCACGTGTGGGATGGCATACGGGTGCCTGTCCCCAGCAGGGAAAGGGCTGCCGGGGACTCCTGTGCTCAGCCTAACCAGGACGGCGGGGCCGTCCTGGCCATCTCCAGGCAGCACGGCCCTCAACTGTGGTGTGACCTCCCAAGAGTAGGTGACAGGCGGAGGCCAGCAGCACCAGCACCACCTCCATATCTGCGGGGAGTCAGGAAGCACTGCGTCCCCCCAGCCTTCACAGGAAGGCCCATGGCACCTGCGCAGGGAGTGAGCAGACCCCGAGGACAGGGCACTCGCCTTCAGGGCGTTGATGACCGTCTCGATGTGCGTCTTGACAGCCTCGTGGGAGAACTCGGAGCTGGCCAGCGTGCACATGCTCTCCAGGGCCAGGTAGCGCAGGTTGGTCTCGCGGTGCTGCAGGAACTGGCCCAACTGGTTGCAGGCGCGGACAAGCAGGTTCGGCTCACTGTGTGGAGGGAGGGGAAGTGGGTGGGGTTTCCTCAGCAAGTGCAACACAAACTGGACAGAGTCTGCGTTCCCCGACGGGTCCAGATGGCAGACAGCAAAGTCACACGGCACTCGCCGCCACCGCACTGCTCAAGTGGGAACTCGGGGGCCTCCCCAGATGCAGATGACACCCGACCCCTACCCCTGACGTCCGTTTTGCGTGCATTCTGTGCATCCCCACCGTGAGTCAGCCCATGCATCCACTGGAGCCTTCCCAGCACCTCCTGAGCCTCAGTCTGCATCAGGCTCGTGGGAGGCCGGTCAAGCTGTGACCCTCAATGGGGTCTCAGCCAGAGGCACCAGCCCGGGGCAGGGAGAAGGCTGAGAAGGCCGGGAGCACAGCTGCTGCCCCACTGACTCTACTGTCTCCTCAGGATGTGGCTTCTCGTCACATAACAACAGAGCTTTCTCCAAAATGGGAAATTTCAGTTTTAATAACTCTCAGCTCTGAAGTGTGACTCTCAGACTGAGTTTTCATCATTTGTAAAAATGCTGTAGTAGCAAATGGGTGGTGATCACTAGCTGTAGAGAGCGTCTGCCCACAGCCTGGCACGTTCTCTCATTATTGGGAGCCTGGTGGGAGCTGCGATCTCATTCTCACAGGACCCTAAAGCACGGCACCACACGCAAGACCCACGCCAGACCACATGTGGTGCGCTGCAATTGCTGAGCAGAAAAGGCCTGGGAGCAGAGGAGGCAGAACCTCCAGGTTGTGTGGAGCGACCACCCACCCTGCGCCTCTGTGCTGCGTGGATGGGCACAGCTGTTTCCAGCACTGCCCTGGGACCTTGGACCCACCAAGTGCGGCTCCACACCCAGCAAAGCCACAGGACACGTGCACGCACGCCCCCCACCCCACCCGTCTCCTCTCTGTTCCACTACATGAGAAGCCAGTCAGGAGTGGGGATGCTCAGGGGAAAGAGGAAAAGGCCCTTGTGGGGGATGAGACCACAGTCAGCAAAGCAATCCACGGTGAGCTCAGAGCAAGAGGGGCCGGGCTGCACAGAAAGAAGAAAAGCATCCGGCAGGGAGCACAGAGGCAGGATGAAGGGGAGGCCCACGGAGTAGACAAACCAGACATGATCCGCCCAGTCTCGTGCCAACGAGAAGGAACGCGTGTGTGCGCGCGAGACGAAGCCCCTCCACAGGCAGACGACACACCTGTCATGGTGAATGATTAAGCTGATGGCCTCGAAGAGCACGGCGTTCTTGGCGTTGGAATGCTGGACCTTCTTCGACTTGGGCGGTTCTTGGGCTTTGTTCAGGATGGTCTCCAGGCACTCGGTCAGGCGGCCTCGCACTGCGGGGTCTTCTGGGCAAGACAGAACGGTGCTCACCAGTCTCCACCCTGCCCCTCCCGGCCGCACCCATACATCATGAGAGCATTTTTAATATAGTTCACTCACATTTGTGTACCCAGCTGGGAGCATTTACAAAACTGAGACAGGCTGGGCACAGTGGCTCACTTCTGTAATCCCAGCACTTTGGGAGGCCGAGGCAGGCCAGTCACCTGAGGTCAGGAGTTCAAGAACAGACTGGCCAACACGGTGAAACCCTGTCTCTACAAAAAACGCAAAAGTTAGCCGGGTATGATGGCAGGTGCCTGTAATCCCAGCTACTCAGGAGGGGGAGATTCCGTCTCAAAAAGAAAACCTGCAAAAATCTGATACTATAAAAGCACAAATAGACCCAAACCCTAACAAAACTGTAGGCTCTGCAATAACTGCTCCACGAAAGCCGGTGCGTATGGCAGCACTGGCAGAAAGGTCCATGAATCAAGAGGCAGGGCTAGTAACACACTTCTTAAAATAATAAACAAACCACTTAAATCTGAGACAGGGAATCAGACCGGCACTGGTGCAGCTTCAGGAGCCGCGGCCTGCGCGTTACCTGGGGGTGGGTAGCACTGCAGCAGCCTCAGCAGTTTGACAGACAGCCAGGGAGCCGGGACAAAATAGTAAGTGTAATCCTGGAGATCTGTGGATGCGGACGTCACGATCTGTAAGACAGCACAGGCAATGAATGAGACACGCTGCTGGGCACGAGCCCCTACTGCTGGGACCCAAAGAAAAGCCATACTCACTCCTCGGGTCACACCTGAGCTGGAAAAATGGTTTTGTTTCATGTGCCAGGAGTGTCTGACACTGCTTGGTACCCCCTGGGTTCGCTGTGAGAGGGCTGCCCTGTCACTCGGCAACACGCTGCCGCAGCTGAGTGGCAGCCCTCGCTCGGTACAAGACACCATAGCACCTGGATTTGAAACTACAGTCTTTCCTTTGTGGACCGGCACATGAATGAAACAAGAGAGAGAGCTTTAGGCTCCTCAGAAGGAAAAAGCACCCCCACCCCCAGAAGCCAGCATTCTGACCCTACCCCACAACCCCACAGGGCCCCCTGACCACAGGCCAACCCAGATGGTGAGTTCGCAGAGGCAGGAGCCTGCCTGCCTCACTCACATCCCATCTCTTTGTCCAATACGGCCTTCGGCTTGGCAGATCCTCCATCGTGACAATCACGACAACCTCGCATTTCCACTGACATACAGCCCGAGGTCTCCTATTTCCTGGAGGTCAGGGTAGTTCCTGCCTTCCTACAAAGCTCACGTGTGACACTTTTAGACCATAAGTGAACCCATTCAGAAAGGTTCACCCTGACTCCTGCCCTAAGCTGCAAGATGCCAGCCCAGACTTGGGTCACGGACTCCTGCTGCAGGGAGGCAAGCTCTAGGCTGTCTGTCAAAGAGAAGGCTGAAAGGCACAAACACAAAGCAGGAAAGGCAAGAATCACAGCACTTCCGTGACACAGAGACACGGCCAACATGAGCTGTCTCTCAAACACGTACGCAGCTAAGGCCAGGCTCAGAGAGAAATGTACAGCCTTAACTGTACATATTTGAAACAAATATAAAGAGAAAAGCAACAAAAATTCATCTCAAGGGTTTAAAAAGAGACTAGGCTAGGCGCGGTGGCTCACGCCTGTAATCCCAGCACTTTGAGAGGCCAAGGCGGGTGGATCACAAGGTCAGGAGATCGAGACCATCCTGGCTAACATGGTGAAACCCCATCTCTACTAAAAAATACAAAGAATTAGCCAGGCATGGTGGCAGGCACCTGTAGTCTCAGCTACTCGGGAGGCTTAGGCAGGAGAATGGTGTGAATCCAGGAGGCGGAGCTTGCAGTGAGCCAAGATCATGCCACTGCACTCCAGCCTGGCCGACAGAGTGAGACTCCATCTCAAAATAAATAAGTAAATAATAAAAAGAGACTAGCAAATTAGCCCAAAGAAAGCAGAGGAAAGGAGTCCAGGTGCAGTGGCTCGTGCCTATAATCCCAGCACTTTGGGAGGCCAAGGCAGGTGGAATCACTTGAGGTCGGGAGTTCGCAACCAGCCTGGCCATTGTGGTGAAACCCCATCTCCACCAAAAATATACAAAAATTAACTGGGCGTGGTGGCGAGGGCCTGTAGTCCCAGCTACTCGGGAGGCTGAGGTAGGAGAATCGCTTGAACCCAGGCAGAGGTTGCAGTAAACCGAGATCGTGCCATTGCACTTCAACCTGGGCAACAGTGAGACTCCGACTCAAAAAAAAAAAAAAAAAAGAAAAGAAAAAGAAAATATGCACAGTTCCACAACTTATAAAATAAATTGAATTCGTAATTAGAAAAGTTTCACAGCCGGGCGCAGGGGCCCACACCTATAATCCCAGCACTTTGGGAGGCCAAGGTTGGCAGATCACCTGAGGTCAGGAGTTCGAGACCAGCCTGACCAACATGGAAAAACCCCGTCTCTACTAAAAATACGAAATCAGCCAGGCGTGCTGGCAGGCGCCTGTTAATCCCAGCTACTCGGGAGGCTGAGGCAGGAGAACCGCTTGAACCTGGGAGGCAGAGGTTGCGGTGAGCCGAGATCGTACCACTGCACTCCAGCCTGGGCACCAAGAGCGAGACCCCATCTCAAAAAAAAAAAGAAAGCTTCCCGCAAACAAAACTCCTAGTTCAAATGTTTTTACCAGTTAATGATAAAAACTGTTTGACAAACTAGATAGAGAAAGGAACTTCTTTAATGTGAAGAGTACCAACAACAACAACAAAATTCTAAAGCAGACATCATACTTAATGGTGAAATATTCAACACAAAAAACGGACAACCCAGGGTAAAAATGGGTAAAAGACTTAGGCACTTCACAAAACAAGACACCCAAATAGCCAATCAACATGCAAAGTTGCTCAACCTCATTGATAATCAGGAAAACGTAGATTTAAATCACAAAGAGGCCGGGTGACGTGGCTCACGCCTGTTAATTCCAGCAGTTTGGGAGGCCAAGGCAGGTAGATTGCTTGAGGTCAGGAGTTCAAGACCAGCCTGGCCAACATGGTGAAACCTCATCTCTGCTAAAAATACAAAAATTAGCCAGGCTTGGTGGCGGGTGCCTGTACTCCCAGCTACTCTGGAGGCTGAGGCAGGAGAATCCCTTGAATCCAGGAGACAGAGGTGGCAGTGAGCCGAGACTGCACCGCTGCACTCTAGCCTGGGCGACAAAGTGAGACTCTGTCTCAAAAAAAAAAAAAAAAAAAAAAAAAAATCACAGAGCTCCTACTATACACCCAGATGACTAAAACACAAGAGACTAACACTACGCGTGCCGCACCCGCACCTCCTGCTGCTGCTGTGAGAGCCGGGTGCACCGCAGGGGAAGCTGGTCTGGCAATGCCTGTCTCCTCAGGTTCAGGAGCCGCAGCCCCCAGCTGAGCCATCTCGTGCACATGGAAACCAAGGGACATCCAAGACTGCTCATGCTGGAGGATTCACAGCAGCTTCAGAGGGCAAGGAGCTAAGTGTTCAACAGGACAGCGGGTAAACTGCAGTGGTCAATTCACACAACCGATTCTATGAAGCATCAAACATGAATGTATAACAGCTGCACACAAAACAAAAATTTCACCATGTTGAGCAAAACAAAAGAATGTGTGCTGCAGGTCCATCTGCATCAAACTCAAAACAGGAAGCTGAACGGCAGGCTTTAGCGTGCACGCCAGATGGTGGGTCCACGAAGCACCAGCCGCGCTTCCCCAGTGGGGGACACGGGGCCAGTGGGTGCCCCTTCTCCACCCACATGGTGTTGGGTGCTCACTCACACGATGGGAACAGGGAGCTGTGCTTCTGTACAGATGGGACAGTTCTCAATTAACAAGAAGGTTGACAGAGAAGCCAAGTTGGTTTTCATCCCTAAATTTATAAACTGACCAAATACCTTGCATTCTACAAGTAAGCTAATAAATAAATAAGACAAAACCCACCCTGACTTCTGCTCCCCCACAAACAGACTTACTCTGCTTAGCCTAGAGACAGCCAGAGACACGGAGGTTTTAAACTCTTCTGGGTTCTTCTGTGCTAAAGTGGTGATCAGACTTGTGGCTGCAGTTACCACGCCCTGAAAGAAAACACACACACAACAGACAGTCAGAACACTTGAAGCTAACCACTTGTGTTCACTCATCCTCCAAAGAAAACCTTAAACCAACCAGCAGCACACTGGCAGCCCACAGCCACCTCGGCCTCAGGCCTACTCCAAGAAACCTACAATGTTCTCCAAAATGGCACACGCAGGTTTTCTTTTTCCAGCTTCTCCTTAAAAACCGGGAAGTTCCGTCATGCTTAGCCCAGATCCCTGCCAGCATCGAAGAGCCAGAGGGCCACGTCCAGCCATGCAGGTCAAGCATGTGGGCTGCACACGCCACCTGGCCTGCTGCCCTCTCCTGGCCTGGCCTCCACCGTCATCTGCACTTGCTGCCTCTGGTTTAACCACGCATGTTCACTGTAGAGGGAGACACTATCTTTAGACTGATTTGAATCTTTACAACCCAGAAGTGAGACTGTAGAAAAGAGCAACTGCAGAAGTCCTTTTCCATTCTCCTTTTTGGAAAGTGGCCCTGGCAGTCACTGAACCACCACAGGCTGGATGAGGCCACCAGGCCCAGCACACGAGTCCTCCCTCCCCGCTCCTCCTGGCCTCAGTGAGAACAGATTCAGATCCCAGGGCACAAGCGGTCCTCCCCAAAGCACTGGGCAGCCTGTCACCGCACCGGGACACGGCGCCGGGCAGCCTGTCACCGCTACAGGACATGGCGCCGGGCAGCCTGTTACCGCTCCAGGACAGCCACTAGGGAATCGGTCACTCAGACCTCTTGAAAAAAGACTTTAATTATGTAAAGACATTCTCCCATAAATTTTTTTAAAAAATATAAAATAAATGATACCTATTCACCCTGAAGATGTAAACAGTGAGCTCAGGAAATGTCTATTTGTGTGGGCACAGTGGCTCACGCTGTAATCCCAGCACTTTGGGAGGCCGAGGCAGGCGGATACCCTGAGGTCAGGAGCTCAAGACCAGCCTGGCCAACATGGTGAAATCCCATCTCTACTAAAAATACAAAAATTATCCAGGCATGGTGGCACTCGCCTGTAATCCCAGCTACTCGGGAAGCTGAGGCAGGACAATCGCCTGAACCCAGGAGGCAGAGGTTGCAGTGAGCTGAGATTGCGCCACTGCACTCCAGCCTGGATGACAGAGCAAGCCTCTGTCTCAAAGGAAATGTCTACTTGAATGACTGATGCAATCCCCCCACCGCTCGCCCTGCGCCACGGCTCCTCAGCCTGGCTGGGGTGCAATCCCCCCACCGCTCGCCCTGCGCCACAGCTCCTCAGCCTGGCTGGGGTGCAATCCCCCCACCGCTCGCCCTGCGCCACAGCTCCTCAGCCTGGCTGGGGTGCACCTACTGTAGCACGGCACTCTCCCCAGAGACCTGCTGTGCCTGTGCCCTCAGCTTTCCAAGGAAAATGTGAAAGCTGTAAGAAAGAAATGGGTCTGATTGGTCTTCTTCCTGTATTTCTCGGTGAGCAAAGTGCTAACGGATTTTGCCATGTCCAATAAAGAATTTGTAAGAAACTGCAGGTCTGTAAGTTCCATGAGGGCAGAGTCATTCCCCACGGGGCTCCTGAATGTTCACGGCGTGTTCCCCCAGGAAACACGCATCTAGAATGCCCCCTGCAACAGGCTGACAGGCGCTGAGCTCAGCCTCTCGTTTAGGACGTCCTCCCGCTGCGCTGAGACTGTAAGAGGCCTCTTGAGGGGCACACTCAGGCCCGCGACACGTGGCCGCACCCCTGTGGTGGCAGCTGGCGCCAAAGCGACCTCCGTGTCTCCTTAGTGGCCTCCAGCCCTTGGCCCAGCCCCCCAACCCTTCTCCCCATGGTGCCTCCTGTCCTCGTCCACTCCAACCTGTCTGCTCCATCAGGCCACCCTCAGACTACAGACCCAAGGCTCGGCACGGTGCCCATGCAGCACTCAGGCCACATCACCTCCCTCCCCAACACCCCGCTCCAGGCGCACGCCTGACCGCCGACCTTCTGACCCTCACCCACCTGGTCCTGCCCACGCCTCCTGCCCCACTCCACAAGACCTCCCTGAAGGACCCATGGGGGAGCTCACTCACTCTAGGTGAGCAAATGACACCTTTCTTGGGGGCTCCTGACTTGAGACCAGAGAAGCCAAGCCTCAGGCCTTCACTGCCAGAGGTGGAAGGCGCTTGACAAAAGCCATGGCCACACAAAAGACAGCTGCCGGGGGTGCAGGCGCGCAAGCTGGGAGAGCTAAGATGGGAAAGTACTGGGCAGCAGGGGGCCCACCCTGGGGTTGGCTGTGGCGCCCCTTCAGGATGAGTTTCTGTTGCCTATAACCAAGAATATGCTGACTCAAGTGCCTGGTGAAATAAAGCCACATGCATAAAAATACAAAAAGCAAACCAAGTAGCTGGCGTCACAGAATCATAAAGTATCCGAGGAGAGGTGCCCTTGTGGCCACCTGAGGCAAGGCCCTGCCACCCTGAAAAGCACTCAGGGTGACCCTGCGGCCGCATGGCCACGGAAACTTCCAAAGCAGGAGCAATGACAGCAGTCCCGGCCAGTCCCACAGAGCGTGCACAGATCCTGTCTGCAGAAGGCCCAGGGGAAAGCAGGCAGCCCTGGCCCCTCAGCAGCCCAGTGCCCGGCTGCCATGTGGAGCAGGAGCCCGGGGCCTGCCTCCCTGACCAGGCCCTAACGACTCACAGCTCCCACATAGCTGCTTCACCCGCACACTCTCGGATGCCCAAGACCCCAACACGCCAACTCCGGGTACGGGCCTGGGGCTGTGAGAGGGCATTTCCTCTTTCTGAGCTTCAGCCTCCTTGACCGCAAAGCGGGAAAATCCCATGACCTCCCAGGGTCCACGGGATGGTGGACGACAGCCTCCAGCAGCACCATCTGAAAGGCTCCCCCGCCAGAATGGGGCTCACAGCAACATGGGAAAGTGGCATTCTCGGCCCTCTATCCTGGATCCTTGTGAACGTGGCCCACATGCCTCTCCACGCAGCAGGAAATACTTCCGCTCCTGCCAACTTTGACCCTGTCATTCATACAGCAGAGTTCAGGCAGGACAAGCACACCCTACCCACATCCACCCCTGCTGGATGCGGTGGACGGCTCTGTGACCCCCAAGCCCCTGAGGCTCACACACTAGCCCCTCCCCGACACCTGCCTCTCACAGCACCTGAATACACATCACCAAATCGCTCGAAACCTCCACCCTTGGTGTATGCCTATACCATGGGGATGACCGCTGGACCTGGCCCGTGGAGTAGGCACGTGGATTAGTAAGACTGCACGTTAGAGCCTAGATGAGGGCACAGGCAGCCGGGACGCCAGGCAGGAGCTCCCCGTACTAGATAGGTGTTTCCAGGAGACACGTGTCTCAGCTGCGGGTGTCTGCAGAGCCTCTGTGCTACCCGAGGGCTTCAGCCAATGCCTGGCCACAGGATGAGCAGAGGCTGAGTCTTACTCATCCAGCCCCAGGAAGGGCCCCCGTGGTCTCAGCACTCAGACACAACAGCCCCTGTGACAGCCTCTCCTGGGCATCCCGAGAAGGCGCACCATAGTGTCTTCACAACGGCCATCCCAAAGGTCACCTGGGGGAGCGGGGAGAACCGAAGCCAGGGGTGCTTACCAAGTGCTGGTCGTTGAGCAGGTGCACCACTCGGGATGTCCAGTCGCCCATGGGGACAAGATCGGGGGACGTCCTGTACAGGCGCAGCAAGCACAGGGCCGCGCTCTGCTTCACGCTGTCCATAGTGTCTCTGAAAGACAGACGTCAGAGTCACTCCCAACGGGCTGAGGACAGCGCAGAGCTGCACGGAGCACCCCCCCAGAGCCAGCAGGAGACGCGGGGGTGGGGCTGGCGCAGGGGCCAAGACAGCACTCAGGGCCGCCTGCCGAGGGCCACCTAGGGGGCAGCAGCAGCTTTCTCAGCACACATGGGCCCTGCTCCAAAGGTCTCCCTGCCAACCTTCTCACCACCAAAACCACCAGCCGACCACAGGCAGCTCACATTGCTCATTCGTTGTTTGAACAATAGCTTTCTTGTTGTTGTTGTTACAACTTAATAATCCACAATCACAACAGAAATGCTTGGAGGGCCCTGCACCGCCATGGAGCTCCACATCTGCTTGATGATCTTCCCCTGCCCCATGCCCGCCCTCACCCCACCACGCCCGCCCTGAACAGTCGACTGGGCCACACATGCCCTCGCCCCCGGAGCAAAGGGCTTCGGGTCCCTGTAGACACGGTGGGAAGGGAGCCGGCCACGGGCTCTCCTGCTCTGCTGCCGACACGCTTGTCCAGGGCACAGACGTGTTCCATGCTCCGCTTATCCCCCTTCGCCCTCCCGCCACCAGACTCTGCTAAGCAGCTGGGAAGACAACAGGGAGCCTGGGGTGGACGCTGTGGAGGCACAGCTGAAAAAGGGTCAGTCTCTTCTCCAAGCGCTTAACAGAATCAGCTGGAATCTGCTGCTCCACATGGAAGGAAGAAAAGGGTATAGGGACTACCTGTACCATTTACCTTTTGGCTTTTTTATTCCTAAATCTCCCCCTATACTATTCCAAAAAATTACTTTGAATAAAAAATTCCCCTTCTGGGTGCAAACACCCCTGCAAGGAGGAGTAGGTATTGTGTCCCTCTTCCGGCCCACCCCATCCTCACCAGATCAGCCCAGAGCCGGAACCGCACACACACCCTCCCATGCGTCCATGTGGATGTGTGGTCGAGGCCACGTCAGGGGTGTGTACCAGGCGCCAGCAGGGCTGTCCTTGCCAGGCGGCTTCAGAACCCCATGACTGGGCCCCCAGCAGTCCCTCAACATAGAAGAGCCAACCAGTTTCCATGCTTGTTGCTACAAATGCCGACACACGAGGGCGCCCAGCACGCCACGCTCCTCAGAGAGGAGGAGGATCCGCCTCCTCTCTTAGGCAGATGAACACAGTCTAAATTATCAGCTCACACAAAGGAGACACGGGGCCCCATCACTACTCTCCGGTGTCAGCTCACACAAGGTAGACTGAGGACCCCACCATTACTCTCCAGCATCTGCTCACACGAGGGAGACCGAGGATCCCACAGCTACTCTCCGACGTCGGCTCACACGAGGGAGACCGAGGACCCCACAGCTACTCGCCGACGTCGGCTCACACGAGGGAGACCGAGGACCCCACAGCTACTCGCCGACGTCGGCTCACACGAGGGAGACCGAGGACCCCACAGCTACTCTCCGACGTCGGCTCACACGAGGGAGACCGAGGACCCCACAGCTACTCACTAATGTCAGCTCACACGAGGGAGACCGAGGACCCCACAGCTACTCTCCGACGTCGGCTCACACGAGGGAGACCGAGGACCCCACTGCTTCTCGCTAATGTCGGCTCACACGAGGGAGACCGAGGACCCCACAGCTACTCTCCAACGTCGGCTCACACGAGGGAGACCGAGGACCCCACCGCTACTCTCCGACGTCGGCTCACACGAGGGAGACCGAGGACCCCACAGCTACTCGCCGACATCGGCTCACACGAGGGAGACCGAGGACCCCACAGCTACTCGCTAATGTCGGCTCATACGAGGGAGACCGAGGACCCCATGGCTACTCTGCACCTCCACGGGTTCTCTTTCCACCAACTCTGTCCATCCCAGCAGAGACACCACCCCACTCTTCTGCCTTGGCCGCTGCCCCCCGTCCCTATCTGTGGCCCTAGGAATGACCTGACCTCCTCAGCACCTACTCTGCCCTTCCATTTCTAGGTGGCACACCCCAGCAGTCCTCCAATGACAGCACCTCCTTCCCCAGCAGTCCTCCAATGACAGCACCTCCTTCCCCAGCAGTCCTCCAATGACAGCACCTCCTTCCCCAGCAGTCCTCCAATGACAGCACCTCCTTCCCCAGCAGTCCTCCAATGACAGCACCTCCTTGCCCAGCAGTCCTCCAATGACAGCACCTCCTTCCCCAGCATGGCAATGACAGCACCTCCTTCCCGAGCATGGCAATGACAGCACCTCCTTCCCGAGCATGGCAATGACAGCACCTCCTTCCCGAGCATGGCAATGACAGCACCTCCTTCCCGAGCATGGTTTTTTTTTGTTTTTGTTTTTGAGACAGTGCTGCTCTTTCGCCAGGTTGGAGTACAGTGGAGCAATCTCGGCTCACTGCAACCTCCGCCTCCCGGGTTCAAGCGATTCTCCTGCCTCAGCCACCCAAGTAACTAGGACTATAGGAGGGCGCCACCATGCCCAGCTAATTTTTGTATTTTTAGTAGAGACGGGGTTTCACCATGTTGGCCAGGATGGTCTCGAGCTCTTGAACTCGTGATCCGCCCGTCTCAGCCTCTCAAAGTGCTGGGATTACAGGCATGAGCCACCATGCCTGGCTTTTTTTTTTTTTTTTTTTTTTTTTTTTTGAGACAGAGTCTTATTCTGTTGCCCAGGCTGGTGTGTAGTGGTGCAATGTCAGCTTACTGCAGCCTCCGCCTCCTGGGTTCAAGCGATTCTCCTGCCTCAAGCCTTCTGAGTAGCTGCGATTACAGGTGAGCACCACCACACCCAGCTAATTTTTGTATTTTTAGTAGAGATGGGGTTTCGCCATGTTGGCCAGGCTGGTCTCAAACTCCTGACCTCAGGCCCGCCCACCTTGGCCTTCCAAAGTGCTGGGATTACAGGCGTAAGTGAGCCACTGTGCCCAGCCTGAGCATGTTACTTTGAGTCATCTACTACTTAGCTGGATTTCAACAACTGGCCCTTTTCTTCAAGGAAGGCCCATGGGTACCATGTTACCTGAGCTCTCTGAGGTAGGAGAACCCTGCCTGTGACCTTCATCCCCACGGGACCACTCAGGCACCAGAACACGGGCCATCCACTCCCTTCATGGGACCACTCAGGCACCAGAACACGGGCCACCCACCCCCTTCATGGGACCACTCAGGCACCAGAACACGGGCCACCTGCTCCCTTCTGGCTGCAGACGCTGTGCACTGGCCACCTGCTCCCTTCCAGCCATAGACGCATTGCACTGGCCCCTGGAGACCCCTCCTCACCCTGGCTCCTCCCTCCTCCGTCCCTGGCTCCTGCAGCAAGTCCTCTGTTCAGGTAGTGCCCCACTTCATCAATCTGCACGCGCCTCAGGGGTGGCCCTGTCTTGCATTCTGCTCACGCGCAGACATCCACCAAGCACCTACTAGGGACCTGGTACTGTTCAAAATGCTGGGTTTGTAAAGCGGCCACCGCAGTGGACAGAAACCTCAGAGCCCAGGAAGCTTCCACCCTGAGGGTGGAAACAGGTAATAAACAGGGAAGCAACAACCCTGGGGGCAGGAGGAGAGGGAGGGCCAGGAGGCCGTGGCCCTGAGGCAGAATCCACTGGACCTTCTGGCTGGTTCTGATCCCCAGCCCCACCCTCCCTCTCCTGCACCAGCGCCCTCTGATCATTCGAGTCTTCCTTCCATCTTGGGCACCCTGTTTTTGGGGCGCCCACCACGTGCTCTGCCACCTATGACTGAATGGCCCGAGGAGCAACAGTGCCTTCAGGCACTGCGCCTGCTCCCCCGGCTCTGCGGTTCTGCTCCTGTCCATCCTACTGCGGGGTCACCCATCTCTGAGCTCTCGCGCTTCTGAGTATCTGTCTTCTCGGGGTTGTGCTGCGGTCTCTCTGCCAGCTGGGCTCCTCCTCGCCTCACAGCTGACAGGAGGCTGCCTCGTTCTCTATTGTGGGGATGTCCTCGCCTCACAGCTGATAGAAGGCTGCCTCGTTCTCTGTTGTGGAGCATCCTGTGTGGTGTGGGGTGCAGCACCCTGGTCTCTACCCACTATGACAACCAAAAATGCCCCAAGACATGGCCCAGTGCCCTCACAAAGCCAACGTGGCCCAGTTGAGACGCCGGTCTAGGCCTGTTTCTCTCATGCCTTCCCACCACCTTCTCTCCAGTCCTCACTGTGTGGTCTGGGTGGATGTCCACCCACTCCCCCGTGGCCTGAGGCCTAGCTCAGCCGGGTGGCACCGTGTGGGCGAGGGGTCAGTTTCCCAAGTCCGCAGGGTATCCTGGAACATGCAGGTGGGGACCCTGCCTGTGGCACAGACACCCCAGGGTTGCTTTAAGCTCTTCCAGAGCTGGTGACTCAGCTCCACAAGGCTTCTCTCCAAATTAACAAGGGACGGAACAGATGGCCAAGGGCGCTCCGGCGTGGTGCTCAGCTTCTCCGCGTGAAGCCCTTGGGAAAGGGCGCGAGGAGGAGCTGCCCCGAGATGCATCGTTCTACCCGGTGCCCTGTGGGGCTGAAGCCCCTCCTTGGTTCTGCTGGCAGGGTTTGGGCGTTCTTCTTTGATCTGTGTTTTGAATCTCAGTGGTATTAGATTGCACTTTACTTGAAATCTAAACTTGTAATTCTCTTTTTGCTTTGGAGACAGGGTCTCGCTCTGTCGCCCAGGCTGGAGTACAGTGGCATGAACACAGCTCACTGCAACCTTGACTTCCTGGGCTCAAGCAATCCTCCTGCCTCAGCCTCCCAAGTAGCTGGGACGACAGGAGCACACCACCACACCTGGCTAATTTTTTAAAACTGTTTGTAGAGATGGGATCTCCCTATGTTGCCCAGGCTGGTCTTGAACTCCTGGGCTCAAGCGATTCTCCCACCTTGGCCTCCTACAGTCCTGGGATTAGAGGTGTGAGCCACCGTGCCCGGCCTAAACTTGTAATTCTGGATCCCACCTTAGGCTACATCTCATCTCCCATAAGATGGGGAGAGTAAAACATTTCCTAGGCTAAGCAGCTCCATATTTGATGTATTTGGCATGAAAGCAGCACATCTTCAGCAGGAGCCCAGCAGGAGCCCGGCACGAGCCCGGCACGAGCCCGGCACATACCCGGCTACAAGGACCTTAGGGATCTCCCCGGCGAAGGCCTCGGCCATCTCCCGGCTGCCCACGCTGGCGATGCAGTGCAGGGCCAGGCCCATGAAGGTGGGGTTGCGGCTGGCCAGGTCATTCTTGATGGCGTTGTTAATCAGGCGGATCAGCTCACTGTTCGAGTTCACCAACACAGAGATGAAAAGGTAGCCCTGCGTTCCAAAAGACAGGAGAAGAGAAAGCTCATGACAATCCAAGTCCGCCTGTGGCCCTGAGTCACCCAACAAGCAGTGACACACAGATGCGGAAGCAGCCCGGGCACCACCCACACACCCAGGGCACTGCTGTGGGAGCTGCGCCTCTCAGGACTCGGCAAACGTCTGTTCCGGTGGAACCGAATGCTCTCATGGCGCAGCGTTCCCGTGGGGCACACCGGACTAGCGTGCCACGAGCCAGACGCCAACAGGAACTGGACGCCCCCCGTCCCACTCACTTCACTGCGGGCCACGCGTCTGAGTGGTCCGGACGTCACACTATCCTCAACTTAAGATGGGAGGGAACCTTCACTGACAGGCTGATTTTAGCTACAATGATTTCCCGAAACCCGGCTGCCTGTTCCCTCCAACTCTTTAATCTGCCTGTGTCACAGCCTCACGCCGCCCCCCGCCACCTCCACTGACCCAGGGCAAACCCCAGTCCTGTGTCACTGCCACTCCTTCCCAGCCATCCTCAAAGGTCACACCCTCCCCACCCAGAGGGAAACAGTGGTTTTCTCCAGACCCAACCCATCACTGACCACCCAGGTTAAAGATGTGCCCAGCTTCCCACAGCTCCCAGGAAGACACCACGAGGGAGCTCCCGCTCTTCCAAACACCACTGCCCTTTCAGCCCTGCACTCGCACACCCAGGCCACTGCCAGGCACCACACGCTCTGCTCACCCTGCTCCTCCCGCCCTCAGCCCCCAGTTAACTTCCCCTCCCTCCAGCCTCAGCTCAACACACCCACCCCACTCCCTCTCTCAAATCCTTTCAAATCTATGTCTGTGGAGCCATGTGACACCCATCTCCCCCAGGACAAGGGCAGGGCCCAAGTTCTGGTCCCTGTGCCTCTGTCCTCAAGGCTAATCCCCCATCCCCCCAACACTGCTTGGTGTACCACAGGCACTCCACAAATGCTTGAATAAATACCAATACTTATCAAAACCCCTGAGACATCTAGAGTCTCTCTTAATTTCTCTAAGTTAAATTTTTTGACAAATGGAAGAAAATATTACTTTATACCACCAGGGAAAACACAGAAATTATGTGACTACAAGAGACTACACAGCTCAACTTGCAAAGCCCAAGAAGGCTTCAAAAGCAGAGTGACAGGACACTGTGCATCAGCCCGGCAAGGGCTGGGGAGATGGTGGGGCGAGCACCCCTCACACCAAGACCCAGCCACGTGCCTCCAGCGCCTACTGCAGAAACAAAGCTGTCCAAGGGGCCACGGGACAGGTCTACTTGGGACAGTGTGTCAACAAGGCACTGTGGCAGGGAGACACCCTCCCCTCCTCTGGAGGCTGACCTCATGGGCACAGAGCACCAACCACATCAAACGCTGGGCCGCGTGCAGCGGGCGGTCCTGAAACTCGCCGTAAGGGAGGTTGCAAAGAAAGGAGGAAAAGGCATGGCCACCTCATCAGGAAAACCGCATGCGGGAGGAGGAACCCTGTGAGGGCATCGGGGCTTCCTGAAGAACACCCAGATTGGGCGGGAAGGGGGCCCTCAGGGTGTTGGCAGCAGGTGCTAACAAAGACTGGGCATGCGTCTCCATCTGCAGCAGACCCACGTGGCTCACGTCAGCTGTGGGTAGAGAAGGAAGCAGCGGCCCTACGCGGGCACGGGGCCTCAGTCCTGCCAGGCACATGCCATCCTCCACCGCCTCCACCTGCAGCGATACTCACGATCTGCTTTTCCGTGTATCTGTTTGAACTCAGCAGGTTCACAGCCTCCATGTGTCCAAAGTCAATGTCATGACCAAGGAGAAAGATGAAGAGCAACTTGCAGACGTACTTTTTTTTACTATAGCCATCGAGAGCCTTGTCACCTACAGAAAAGGTGGGGAAGAGGTTTTACTCCAGGCGGGCAGAGGCAGGGGAGAGGGGAGAGCAGAGGGCAGTGCAGCAGTACAGCAGGCAGCATGGACGAGCCTCCAGGAGAGGGCTGGCCGGGCCCAGGCAGGCACAGTGCAGACGCTGCTGAGCATGAATAACCTTTCTAAACTCGTGGTACTCATGAGAATCCAAGTTTTTTATTTCCCTTTTAAAAACAGGCACCAGAACATCCAGCAACAAGAGTTCTACCCTCCCACGACAACCCTGCGCAGGTGCAGCCCAGCTGGCCCTCACAGGGCCTCACTCCGACCAGCCAAAATCCCACAGAGGGCCCTGCTGTGATGGAACTTGCAAACCCTGCCTTCAACCATCAAGCTTGTCTTTGAAATCAGTTTAATTTAGGCATATGAACACAGTCTAAATTATCTGCCACTTCACAGCCATTCTAGGGCAAATCAGCTGGTCATGAAAACAAGGCCCACACGCGACGGCCCCTAGGGCTTCTGTTTCTCTGCCTCATCGCAGTTTGTCTGAGCCCCTCACAAGGGATCACGGCAGGGCAGGTTCAAAACATGTAATTGGCAGAATATAAAATTCCAAAATATAAAACCAACCCTTAAAAAAAGGGCCATTCTGGGCCCGGCGCGGTGGCTCACGCCTGTAATCCTAGCACTTTGGGAGGCCAAGGCGGGCGGATCACCTGAGGTCAGGAGTTCAAGACCAGCCTCAACATGGAGAAACCCCATCTCTAGTAAAAATACAAAATTAGCCGGGTGTGGTGGTGCATGCCTGTAATCCCAGCTACTCGGGAGGCTGAGGCAGAAGAATTGCTTGAACCTGGGAGGCGGAGGTTGCGGTGAGCCGAGATCACGCCATTGCACTCCAGCCTGGGCAACAAGAGCTAAACTCCGTCTCAAAGCCGTTCTGCATTGCCAGGAGTTTCTATCCCACCTGAGAGGTGAGGGAGTGTCCCTCAGAGCCAGCCTCCAGCAGGCTGTGGAGGTGAGCGGGAAAGGCGCCCTTGTGCAGGCCAAGTCTCACAGAGACTCTGCTGCCACAGCGTGAAGGAACGCAGGCTGGGAAGACAGCCCAGCCACGCCAGCCGCTCTGGCCCCCTTCTTGTGAAGGGCTGGGGTGCTCACACCTCCACGGACAACCTCAACTGTGTAGAATACAGACCGGCCACATTTCCTGGGGAACAGTGCATCACCAGTCGGCCAGTCAGCTGCATGCTGCACTCTGAGGAGCTCATGAGAAACCCCCCTCCTTGTCAGCGGCAAATTAACATAATTTAAAAGACCAGATGATATAAATAAAAGCAGACCCAACCTGGTTCCTCCCTCCCCCCGCCCCGACCCACTTATCTGCTTGCTGTGCCCAAGGGGTCCCAGCAGACACATTCTCCGTGCCCTGTATGTGCAGGAGGGCACACACAGCTAAGCACGGGCTGCGCAGCAGAGATCCTCCACTGGGAAGCCCCAGCACCGTGTCTCCTACCCAGCCCAGATTCCATCACCCGCTGGAAACCGCCTTGGACAACCACAGCCAAAAATACTGCTTGACCTCCTCCTCCCTCCAGAGACTTCTCTGTTACTCAAAGCACCTCTCAAAGGAAAAAATAACTGACAGGGGAAAGGACCAGCGGCCCGACTGGGCTGAGTTTTGTGGGACGGGGATGGGGACAGGGATGGAGATGGAGATGGAAACAGGGACGGAGACGGAGACAGGCTCTCTCCGAGAGGAGCCGACAAGTCTCTGCTCCTGCGGGACCCCAGACGAAGAGCTGCTCTAGAGCTCCCGGGTGCTGGGAAACTTAGGCCCACTTTTAGAAGCTGAGCCCACTGGACAGTGAGGGTGATGCAGGATCACCTCTGGGCCTTCCAGGGATGTCACAGAGCACTCCCCTGGGCACACCACCCCTGTTGCATAAGCATCGTGAGGGGCAGCGGAAGTCGCCAGCACGAGAAGAAAGCCACAGTGCTCGGTCCCGCTGCTCATGTGGCGGCATGTGGATTCCTGGCCTAACCCAGGGCCACAGGAAACAAGCAGCAATGCTCGCTCCACACCCTTACCCATCTCGGTGGGGCAGGTGGCAGGTGAGCCCGCCAGCTCCCCCGGCAGGTGCCACTGTGACGTTTATCCCTCCTGAAAGGACCCAGACTGATACAGTCTTCAAAATGCTAGTTTCAGTACTGGGCTAGAATTACTTTTTTATTCTAGTAATTTCAAAATGTTGAGTTGAACTTTAATATTCTGAGCTATAAAAGGCGGAGGATAACAGTAATATCTGTCTCCTTGGTTTGTGCAGATCAGAGGAGAGAATGGCTGGGAAACCTCATCCTAAACCATAAAAGGATCACGATTAAGTTTGGGCTCCAGTCTGAAAGATGCAGCCACTTGCTTGTCTTGTGGTCTCAGACATATTCCTTAACCTCTCTGAGCCCAACTTTCTCAGCAAGTTATTATAAAAATGAAACAGGGCCGAGCACGGTGGCTCACGCCTGTAATCCCAGCACTTTGGGAGGCTGAGGCGGGAGGATCATGAGGTCAGGAGATAGAGACCATCCTGGCTAACACGGTGAAATCCTGTCTCTACTAAAAATACAAAAATAAGCCGGGCATGGTGGTGGGCGCCTGTAGTCCCAGCTACTCAAGAGGCTGAGGCAGGAGAATGGCATGAAGCCGGGAGGCGGAGGTTGCAGTGAGCCGAGATCGCGCCACTGCACTCCAGCCTGGGTGACTGAGCGAGACTCGACTCCGTCTCAAAAAAATAAAATAAAATAAAAAAATAAAATGAAACAGCACAGCACACACGGAGTATCAGGTGTCTGAGGCAACGTAAGGTCACAACACAGGTTCATGAGCACCATCTTTCACTGACTCATCAGACACACACAGACTTCACAGACGATAAAATGTGACAAAATGTCTACCTCATAATGACTGAAACCTGCCTGGTTTTTTTGGTTTTGTTTTGTTTTTCCCAGACAGTCTTGCTCTGCTGCCCAGGCTGGAGTACAGTGGTGCAGTCTTGGCTCACTGCAACCTCCACCTCCCAGGTTCAAGCGATTCTCGTGCCTCTGCCTCCCGAGTAGCTGAGATTACAGGCACACGCCACCATACCCGGCTAATTTTTGTATTTTTAGTAGAGACGGGGTTTCACCTTGTTGGCCAGACTGGTCTCAAACTCCTGACCTCGTGATCTGCCCACCTCGGCCTCCTAAAGTGCTGGGATTACAGGCGTGAGCCACCATGCCCGGCCTGGTATTTTTTTATAACAAAGTATCAAGTAAAATAAGATAAACTGGAGAGTGAGTCAGGAACCAGAGCTTCCAGGCTTTCTCTTGACCTGAAAGTTGGGAGGAGGGACAGTGCCCTGACTGGTCACCAGCCAGAGGCACTGCTGGCTCCACACTCTCCAACCCCCATAGCCTGCATGAGGCTCACACCCTCAGGGGCAGGGTGGGGACTCCTTCCACTTCCTCACCAACGCACACCAGCCCCAACAACAGTGTGTGGCACAAGGCAGTTGCTCAGTTTTTGCCTTTTACATCAATGAATTAATAATCAAGCAAACTAACGGCAAAATGAAAAACAGGCTGCCCAAGTGAAAGAAAAAATAAAGCGTTTTATCTGGAGACAAGGTCTCCCTCTGCCACCCAGGCTGGAGTACAGTAGCATGACCACGGCTCACTGCAGCCTCGACCTCCTAGGCTCAAGTGATCCTCCCACCTCAGCCTCCCAAGTAGCTGAGACCACAGGCATGTGCAACCACATACGGCTAATTTTTCGTACTTTTAGTAGAGATTTTTAGGGTTTCGCCATGTTGCCCAGGCTGGCGAGTGATCTGAGGTTAAGTGATCTGCCTGCCTCGGCCTCCCAAAGTGCTAGGATTATAGGCATGAGCCACCGCACCCGGCCTATTTAGCAAATTAATGTCCACAACCTGGGAAACTCCTGGAGACGATCAATAAGAAGAAATTACCAGTCAGGTGCAGTGGCTTATGCCTGTAATCCCACCATTTTGGGGAGGATTCACTTGAGGTGGGTGAGTTCACCTGAGGCCACGAATTCGTGATCAGCCTGGGAAACATAGCGAGACCCCATCTCCACAACAAGTTTTAAAATTTGCTGGGCGTGGTGGTGCACACCTGCAGTCCTAGCCACTCGGAAGGTGGAAGCAGGAGGATCGCCTGAGCCCAGGAAGTCAAGGCTGCAGTGAGTTAGGGTCATGCCACAGCACTCCAGCCTGGGCAACAGAACAAGACCCTTTCTCTTTAAAAAAGAAACTACCATGTCTCTGTAGAGTATGAGAACACAACAATTGTTTTCTAAAGGCTTAAAGATGGAAGGCACACCCGTGAACATCCCAGTAACTCCCCTGGGCTCCCGCAAGCATGGCAGGCGCACACAAGCACTGATTTCTTGCCCATGCATCTGCAGGTCAGCCGGGGCCGCCGTCAAGACACCGTCAGATCTGGACGGGCCTGCTGTGCATGGCTCTGCTCCAGGCCCACACCACCCAAAGCACGTCCTTACCACAGCAGAGGCAGGAAGAGCCCAGAGGGGAGACTCCCTTAAAGCTGAAGCTGGGACTGACATGAACACTTCCGTCCACACACCTTAGGCCACACATCAGATGGTCACGCCTAACAACCCTCATTAAAGGATAAAGATCACAGGGAAGCCATTTGGGCCTACAGTCTTCTTGGTGGCAAACAAATACGGTTTCAACTCTCTGAAGTTCATCACACTACTGAAGAGGCTCCACAGACAGACACGACCGCGAGACACTACGTCAACTCTCTGAAGTTCACCGCACTACTGAAGAGACTCCACAGACAGACGCGGCCACGAGACACTACGTCAACTCTCTGAAGTTCACCGCACTACTGAAGAGACTCCACAGACAGACACGACCGCGAGACACTACGCACTGGTGGAACCTATACATCTCCCGCTGTCCCGCCCGTTCCATGCTCTCCACCTCCACGCTTCCATCTGGGATTATTTCCTTTAATTTCCCGCCCGTTCCATGCTCTCCACCTCCACGCTTCCATCTGGGATTATTTCCTTTAATTTCCTGCCCGTTCCATGCTCTCCACCTCCACGATTCCATCTGGGATTATTTCCTTTAATTTCCCGCCCGTTCCATGCTCTCCACCTCCACGCTTCCATCTGGGATTATTTCCTTTAATTTCCCGCCCGTTCCATGCTCTCCACCTCCACGCTTCCATCTGGGATTATTTCCTTTAATTTCCCGCCCGTTCCATGCTCTCCACCTCCACGATTCCATCTGGGATTATTTCCTTTAATTTCCTGCCCGTTCCATGTTCTCCACCTCCACGCTTCCATCTGGGATTATTTCCTTTAATTTCCCGCCCGTTCCATGCTTTCCATCTCCACGCTTCCATCTGGGATTATTTCCTTTGGAATTTCCTTTAACACAGGCCTTCTGGTAGCAAATTCTTTCCATTTCTGTCTTCAGCGGGTATTTTTTAGCTTCATTTTTGTTGTTGTTGTTCACAACATTTTATTTAAAAAAAAATAGGAAAAGCGAGACTGTGGCATTGTCTGTGTAGCAGGGTGGTAGCACTCCAGCCCATGCTCTGGCCAAACCGACTTCAGCCTTACATGCAGGCTACCTACCAATTCAGGAACAGGGCCCCAAATTAATTCCCTTTAAGGCCAACCAGATTCCCCCGACACCCCATCAAGCTTTTCCTGCCCTGTTCATCTGCAGGTGAACCCCGGATCCTGCCCACCACAGAATATGCCGATTTTTATTATCTAAAATGGAGCATACAGACTGGTGCCCCGCAGAGAAGCCCCAGAACTCCAGGTCAGAGCTGAAGCTGCAGTCAGACCCGCAGGCTCCCTTGAAGCAGGATGGTTCGTGATGCCCTACTCAAACAGGATAGCTTCATTCTTAAAAGGTATTTTTGTTGGATATCGATTCTTTCCCTGGTTGTAACTTTCCCAACATTTTGAGGTTGTGTAGAGCACCCCCATGTCAAGACACCCAGCGGCAAGTCTGGAAGAGGACTGGCTCGCTGACAGTTCACTCTGCCCTACAGGTATTCCCTCTCGGTGAGGCCTTCATTTCACAGTGGAAGGGGGTCTCCAGTCTTTTGACTATCATCCCTCTAGACAAGGCTCCTCAGCCCTGGCACCACTGACACCCTGGCCGACGCCTCTGTTGTGGGGGCCACTCTATGCACTTCGGGTGTTTAACAGCCTCCCACCTCCACCCACGAGTGGACCCACACTCCTAGGGGTCAGGTGCAGTGGCTCATGCCTATAATCCCAGTACTTTGGGAGGTCAATGCAGACCGATCGCTTGAGCCCATAAGTTTGAAACCAGCCTAGGTAACATGGCAAGACCCCATCTCTACAAAACTTTTTAAATGTTAGCCCGGAGTGGTGGTGCGCACCTGTGGTCCCAGTTACTTGGGAGGCTGAGGTGGAAGGATGGCTTGAGCCCAGGGGGTTGAGGCTGCAATGAGCTGTGATTGCACTGGGCAGCCTGGTCAACAGAGCAAGATCTTGTCTCAGTAAATCAACAGATCAATCAATCGATCAATTGTTTTCAGCAGAACGGGTGGTCTAAATCAGCAGTGCTCACACAGCAGCCTCATGCCACATGCGGTCAGTGAGCAAGTCAAACAGCCAGTCCAAAGTGAGATTCACTCTTAAGTGTGACACACACACTAGACTTCAAAGACCTGGTATAAAATAACTCGGTACCTTGTTTTTTTCCGTTTTTTTTTTTTTTTTTCTGAGACAGAGTCTCACTCTGTCACCCAGGCTGGAGTGTACTGGCACGATCTCGCCTCACTGCAACCTCTGCCTCCTAGGTTCAAGCGATTCTCCTGCCTCAGCCTCCTTAGTAGCTGGGATTACAGGCGCCCGCCACCATGCCCAGCTAATTCTTGTATTTTTAATAGACACGGGGTTTCGCCATGTTGGTCAGGCTGGTCTCAAACTCCTGACCTCAAGTGATCCAGCCACCTCGGCCTCCCAAAGGGCTGGGATTACAGGCGTGAGCCACCGTGCCGACCAGTTTTTTTTTCAATTGATTACAACGAAATTTTAGATATACTGAACTAAATAAAATATATTATTAATTTCATTTGCTCCTTTTTACTTTTTCTCAATGAGGCTGCCAGAACATTTAGACCTATGAATGTGACTGATACGCTATTTCTAAATTGGACAGCACAGCTCTAAGTCATCTCATCTACCCACAGCTGGCAGGGCAGGCCTCAGGCAGCACATTTCTTACGGACAAGGAGTAGATTTTCTTCTGTGTCTGCTGCCATCACCCAGGGTACGCGCGTGCTCAACAAAAGCCAACAGATCACTGTGTAGGAGGGGCCACCTTCCCTATCTAGGACAGCCAGACAGGCATGGAGTCTCCTTTAGTCCCAAAACATTTATACAGAGTTTATAAAACAATTTTTTTTTTTTTGAGACGGAGTCTTGCTGTGTCTCCCAGGCTGGAGTGCAATGGCGAGATCTCGGCTCACTGCAACCTCCGCCTTCCCAGTTCAAGCGATTCTCCTGACTCAGCCTCCCAAGTAACTGGGACTATAGGCACATGCCACCACACCCAGCTAATTTTTCTATTTTTAGTAAAGATGGGGTTTCACCATGTTGGCCAGGCTGGTCTCGAACTCCCAACCTCAAGCGATCTGCCCACCTCGGCCTCCCAAAGTGCTGGGATTACAGGCATGAGCCACCATGCCTGGCCCCCACTTTTTTTTTTTTTTTTTTTTTTTGAGAAGGAGTTTTGCTTTAGTCACCCAGGCTGGAGTACGATGGCGCAATCTCAGCTCACTGCAACCTCTACCTCCCACATTAGAGCAATTCTCCTGCCTCAGCCTCCTGAGTAGCTAGGTTTACGGGCATGTGCCACCATGCCCGGCTAAATTTTTTTGTATTTTTAATAGAGATGGGATTTTACCATGTTGGTCAGGCTGGTTTCGAACTCCTGACCTCAAGTGATCCACCCGCCTCAGCCTCCCAAAGTGCTGGGATTACAAGCGTGAGCCACCACATCTCGCCAGAGAGTTTGTAAATTTAACAGCCTAACAAAGTCTTTAAAGTTACACCTCAACAAATTAGATTATTATTCTGAAACCTATAAAAATCTCCCATTCAAATTTAATCTTTACCATTCTGAAGGCCATGAACTCTTTTCACAATAACAAAATGGATTAACACTGGCTGGGTGCTGGTTTCTTTTCAAGCAATTTCTATGTATTTCCTCATTTCCTCACAATGAGCACAGCAGACGCAGATCCTGTTCAGTGAAGGCCCAGTGACGCCAAGAGTAAGGCTGGCTTTGTCAGGGTCGGGCTCCCCCAGGTTGAGAGCCACGGCTGAGCAAGAGGGTGCCAGGGCGCAGCCCTTTCAACCCAGTGCCACTGCCTCCAGCTGGCAATCTGGGCTCCCAAGCTCCCTGATGGGCAGGTGGTGGTGACTCTGTCAGACCCACATCTCCATCTGCCTCTGCCCTTTACTTTTCACTGGTGGTGGTGACTGTCAGACCCACATCTCCATCTGCCTCTGCCCTTTACTTTTCACTGGTGTCACTCTGAATAAATCTTCTGTACACAGCCCATTTCAGAGTCCACATCCTGGAGAACCCAACTTGAGATCACTGGTTTCCCCATTCTATAGTTAAGAACAAAGGTGCACACCGGGCGCGGTGGCTCACGCCTGTAATCCCAGCAATCTGGGAGGCCAAAGCAGGTGGATCACCTGAGGTTGGGAGTTCGAGACCAGCCTGACCAACATGGAGAAACCCCGTCTCTACTAAAAGTACAAAAATCAGCCAGGCCGGGCACAGTGGCTCACTCCTGTAATCCCAGCACTTTGGGAGGCAGAGGCAGGTGGATCACTTGAGGTCGGGAGTTTGAGACCGGCCTGACCAACATGGAGAAACCCCGTCTCTACTAAAAATACAAAAATCAGCCAGGCCAGGCACAGTGGCTCACGCCTGTAATCCCAGCACTTTGGGAGGCCGAGGCGGGCAGATCACTTGAGGCCGGGAGTTTGAGACCAGCCTGGCCAACATGGAGAAATCTCGTCTCTACTAAATAAAATTACAGGCATGTGGTGGCACACACCTGTAATCCCAGCTACTCGGGAGGCTGAGGCAGGAGAACCGCTTGAACCTGGAAGGCAGAGGTTGCGGTGAGCCAAGATCGTGCCATTGCACTCCACACTGAGCGACAGAGCAAGACTCCATCTCAAAAAAAAAAAAAAAAAAAAAAGGAAAGAAACTACTGGATATCCATTCTCAAGCCCTCAAAAGCACCCATCCCATGAAACTCCAGGAGTCCCTAAGCTGTGTTCTGCCTATCCCTCCAATTCCACAGGGGTTAGGCTCAGCCCTCTCCCCAACTCATTGTGCCTGGGCAATTTCAGCTACACTGTGGCTAAGGTATGCTCAGGGAGGTGAGCCAGGTTGCAAATCTGTAAACATTAACTGCAAATTAAGGCTTGAAGGATTAACTGGGGTTTCAAAAATGTCCTAAGGGCTGAAAACTAAATCTTCAAAGTAAATTACTTCACAATTCTTCAAAGTAAGGATGTTCAGGGAAGGCACTCAGCCCACACACTGTCTCACAGAGAGGCAGTCCACCGAGAGCGGGTCAGGTCCCTGTTGACCGTCAGCAGGAGGCGTTCGGTGGCGCCTTACGCAAAGCACTTCCCGTACTTGGTGTTTGTCCTCTGAACCCCCAGCACACCGGCCTGGTGGCTAATACTGTGACATGCAGCCGGGCACTGGACCAGTGCTGTTCCAGCTCCACGAAAAGACCAGACACCAGGAGGGGCCGCCCCACCTAACCAGCTCCACACGCCATTTCGTAATTCTGACAGAGCCCTGATAGAAATGTACAAACTGAGAACTTCACTTTAGTGTGGGAGAAAAGAAGACAGTGTTAAAAGATTGGGTTCTTACTACAGAAAATTTACAACAGGACATTTCATGGAAAAGGTTAAACATACTTACCTTTAAATTTTGATCTGATATTTGCCAGTTCCTTGTTTATCCTTTTTATTTCTGCTTCTTTACTTTTACCTAAAAAAAGATCAAAAAGGCATTTTTATTTTAATTGATTTCTAAAGAAACACCATTTCCCTGATAAGACTGACACTCAGAACTCACGAATGGGATGAGGCCCCGTTTCAAGGCAGGAGAAAAGCCGAAGCAGACACCTGCCTCCAACCCAGAGCCAGGAGGAAGGGGCTGCAGCAGGGCCGGGGCCAGGACTGAGCCTAGGGGAAGGGGAGTGCCTGGGTCAAGACAGCAAAGGAGCAAGTCCTGAACCACCCGGGCCAGCCGCTGCGCACCTAGGGGGTGCTCCACAGCACCATTTCTAACTCTACCTCTTTACCAAGCTCAGAACTCAAATACCTGCTGGATGTTTGCCATGATAAATCATCACCCGCTAATAACACAGAGGTTTACTCCTAAAATCAACTTCCACTGCCAAAAGCACGCAGTTTTACTACTATAGGCTTCCAACTTTCTTTTATAAATTCACCTCCACAGTTTCTTCCTCAATCAACTGCAGTCGCAAAACAGATGCAGCCTCTGCAACACGCATCCTTCGAGACTCAGCTCAGATGTGCCCATTGAAATCAGCCTGCCTCCCCTGCCATATGGACTGAATGTTTCTGTCCCCCTAAAATTCGCATGTTGAAGCCCTAACCCCAATGTCATGGTATCTGAAGACGGAAACTTTGGAAGGTGGCTGGGTTTAGATGGGGTCATGAGGTGGCCCTCATGATGGGATCAGCACTCCTACAAGAGAAGTCCTCAGCAAATACGGTGAGGTACTAATATCATTAATAACATTAGGAGTGCTCCCACCAACAGGCCCAAAGGCTAGCTTCTGTCCAAAGCAGGAAAGACTGATCTATTCAGTCTATCTGTTGATAGATATTACAACCTATCTGTTGTAAAATCTAGTCATTTAAAGTAGTCTTTCTTTTTGGCTTATCCATCCCCAATGGCAATCAAAATATCTGAATTGACACATTTCAATTTCATGTCTCTTATTTCAGAGCAGTGCCCAGGATTTGTAATTATTCATAGTCATAAAATGATGGAATGTCAGGGCTACAGGTCCCTTAGTCTGCTCTGGCTGCCATGACAAAACACCCCAGACAGGGTGGCTGAAACAGTTTATCTTCTCACAGTCCTGGAGGCTGGAAGTCTGTGATCAACACACCAGCAGGGTAGTTTCTGGTGAGGGCTCTCCTCCTGGCTTGCAGACAGCCACCTTCTGTGTGCTCATGTGGCCTTTCTTTGATGCATACTTATGAAGCGAGCACGCTCTCTCTTCCTCTTACAAGGCCACCAATCCTACAGGATTAGGACCCCACCTCTATGACTTCATTTAACCTTAAATGCCTCCTGAAAGCCCTATCTCCAAATCCAGTCACACTGGGGTTGGGGCTTCAGCATATGAACTGGGGTGGAGCCACGGAGGCAATTCGGTCCACAGCTAGAGGGAACCTTAAAGACAGACTGATGCATTTGTTCCATAAATATCCACTGAGCACCTACAACTGTCCACACATTGTGCTGGGCACCAAGGCACAAGGATGAGCAAAAACAGACACGGTCTCTGTTACCCTCATGGAAGACACAGTCTGGCAGAAGACTGTTACTGATCGAGCAGTCACACACCTATTTAATCACCATGTGCTGTGTAAGGAAAGCAGATGAAGCTAGGAGGGATTACGATACAGCGAGTAGGTCTGCGCTGCAGGGCAAACAGTTGTTTGTAGGAACACGAGGGTTTTCCGACAAAATCTGACAAGTCCACTTGCATAATATCCAATGGTGATATTATACATACATACTGGTTTTCATCCACAGTTCCTGGCTCAAAACTCTCACAGCTCCTGTTATTCTGGGCAGGCCATAAGACTAACAAGGGACTCTAACCACCCCCAGCCTTTCTGTCACGGAGCTGGCCATAAATAAATTCTCTGACCTACCTTGTCTGACTGTGGGTCACAAGACCCCCATTTCAGAAGGGGCCCTGCCCCACACCCTGGGGGGAAGGAACGCCGCACAGAGAGGCCGGGAAGAATCTGCACAGACAGGCCCTGCTGGGTTTAGATCACACCCTTTTGGTCCAGTCCCATTTGTACACGGCTGTCAATCATGCCTATCCAATGAAGTCTCCACAAAAGGCCCAGGAGGACAGGGTTTGGGGAACGTCCAGATAACTGAACACATGGGGATCCCTGGAGGGACATGGAGCGGCCATGCCCCGGTACCATGCCCTACGCATCACGTCACCTGCACCCTTCGTACTAGCCTTTATGATCAAATAAATGTGTTTCCCTGAGTTCTGTGAGCCTCTCTAGCAAACTAATTGAATCCAAAGAGGGGGTCGTGAGATGTCCATTCACAGTCTGTCATGCAGGAGCACAGGTCACAACCTGAGGCTTGAGGCTAACATGAGAAGTAGGGGGTAGCCCTGGGACCGCCCTGCGGGATCTGACACTACCTCCAGGTAGACGGTGTCAGAATCGAGCTGGAGGACACCCCGCTGGTGCCTGCTGCAGAACTGATAGCTTGTTTGCCAATGGGGAGAAACCCCCACATATTCTGGGGTCACAGAAGTCTTCTGTGTTGTAGTGGGACAGCAGAGGAATACTAGCTTCAAGTCTTTTTTCAGCTCACACCCATGAAATTTGGGAATTCTCCATTGTACAAAAGACGGAAAATGCACATTAGACTTGTGACAATCAAACTTTCAGTACACGCTAAATTTATTGCTAAATGGACCTCGCTCAACAAACACTTGCATGCATGTCCCAAGCCAGGCATGGGAGAGAGATGAGACCACGTGTAGTTTAACTCTACCTGGACCAGCCGTGAAAACTGAGGCTTAAAGAGTACAAGTGATTTTAATAGGGATACACATGTTTAACAAGCACTGTCAAAATACAATTATTCATTACACAGGGTAAGGTGAGTTGTGTGCAAAAACAACTTTGTGTACATTTAAGTCACTTTTTATTCTTATTTTCTATTTTTTAAAAAATTAAAAATATGGCCAGGCATGGTGGTGCCTCATCAGAGGCAGGTGGATCGCCTGAGGTCAGGAGTTTGAGACCAGCCTAGCCAACGTGGCAAAACCCCGTCTCTACTAAAAATACAAAAATTAGCCAGGCATGGTGTTATGCCTGTAATCCCAGCTACTTGGGAGGCTGAGACAGACGAATCATTTGAACCCAGGAGGCGGAGGCTGCAGTGAGCCGAGGTGACACAGCAAGATTCCGTTCCCAAAAAGAAAAAAAGATAAAAAATAAAAAATAGAGACAAGTTCTCACTATGGTATTTGGGCTGGTCTCGATCTCCTGAGCTCAAGCAATCCTCTCACCTTGGCCTCCTAAAGTGCTGGGATTACAGGTGTGAGCCACTGCACCTGGCCCTAAGTCACTTTTTTAAAGCAATAATAAAGCTGACTATTTAAAAAACCTTCTCAAGTGAGTCTTTGGTTTAAGGATCTCCAGCTGAAGTAAAAGGCCTCTGCAGCAACCCATCCACATCAGAACACGACACAAGCGGCCCCGCCAGGCCTGGGGCACACAGATCAAAGGACAAAGAGCTCACCCCTGCCCTACGCAGTCACAGGGCCTAACTCCACCACTGCTGCTTCCAAAACAGATCTTGCCTCCCCCACAGGACAAGCTCCCTCCTCCAGGACATCTTTTGTCTTTTACTGCACATTTGCTAATAAACAACGCTGAATGTTTCCTGAACTGAACAAACACTCCTTTGAGCCAGTCCTACCCTAGAAAACTCCAGATGGACAGGTGTCAGAACAGGAAAACCAAGTGCCTACGTGGCGGCCCCCCACCCAAGCACTGCCCCAGGTGCTGGGAACACAACAGCTTCTGCCCTCAGGGGACCTTCTACAAGACACAAACACACCCAAACCTCCTGTCCCAGTCAGTCTCTCTTCCCAGCCCTGAAAGCTGCTCACAGCAGTGACCCCTGGGCAGGCTGCCCAGCGTCACAGCATCCCCACTCCTCTCTGTATGATGGCTGACCAGCGGACGGCTCCGCAAGAAAGCAGCACAGCAGGTACAGGAGGATGCTGGCAGCCTGATGCCCCCCAGGATGGCAGGTTTTTTGGACTTGGGTGAAAGAGTCACAAAAACAGTGTCTTGGGAGCTTCTACCACACAAAGCCTGCAGGCAGCTTCACACAGCTGGGACTGCGCATGGGTGAGGCACTCTGCACTGGGTGCAGTGTGCCAGTGTGCATGTGCCTACGTGTGCATGCCACTGTGTGTGTATGTGTGTGTGCGCCACTCACTGTGTGTATACATGTGTGCTTCTCACAAAGGTGTACACAGATCTGTGCTATTAAGTCTGCAACAGGGGACCTTGCGCTCTCTCCCTGGCTTGTACCCAAACACCAGGGAAAGCAACCACTCTGAGGGGGAACTTATGTTGTCCAGAATCAACAGAGCTCAGATCTAAAGCAGAAATAATAAAAACCTGGGAGCAGGAGAAAGAGGAAATACTACTACATGAGCTAAATCAACTTTCCTAAACGGAATCTACAGATTTTATGTAAGGCTGTGAAACCACAAACTAAAACGAACAGCACATAATGTAGAGTTATAGAGGTAACCACCAGGAGAAACAGGCAGTTAACCCCCCTCCTCTGTGGGACAGAAACAGAGACAAGTTCCAGCTTCCCATCCACAGCTTGCTTTTAATTGCCCAATTTTCAACACACACACACACAAATACACACACGTACACACCAAATACACACATGCACACATTTACAAACACACATGAATACACATTTATACAAACACAAATACACATATATACACACAAATACATGTACAAACACACATAAACCAAATACACACAAATACACAAATGTACGCTCCACACACAAATATACATATACACATTTACAAACACACATAAATACAAATACACAGATACACAGAAATACACACGTACAAAAACACAAATACAACATATATACACAAATATAAACACAAATACAACATATATACACATATACATACATACACATAAACACAAATACACATATACAACACACACAAATACACACATGTACACACACATGCATAAATACAAATATACACATACACACACTTTAAAACGAGAGCAGGCCAGCCCCTGAGGAGGGGGAGAAGCATGGAGGGTGATGACAAGAGTGAACTTTGGGGCCAGCACATGAGGTGGGAATCCAAGCGCAGCCTCTGACTCATTCTGCTGTCCCTCAAAAGGAAAGCCACCAAGGGCCGCACAACCTCACAGCATCATGTCTGTGCAAGAGAAGGTAGAGAGGCCAGGCGCAGAGGCTCACGTCTGCACTTTGGGAGGCTGAGGCGGGCGGATCACCTGAGGTCGGGAGTTCAAGACCAGCCTGGCCAGCATGGTGAAACCCTGTCTCTACTAAAAATACAAAAATTAGCTAGGCATGGTGGCAGTTGCCTGCAATCCCAGCTACTCAGGAGGCTGAGGCAGGAGAATCGCTTGAACCCAGGAGGCGGAGGTTGCAGTGAGCCGAGATCGCGCCATTGCACTCCAGCCTGGGCAATAGAGTGAGACTCTGCCTCAAAAAAAAAAAAAAAAAAGAGAGAAGAGTAGTGTCATGTCTCGGCCAGACCTGAGGACAGGAGAGCCCGAGCAGCCCCAGTATCCACAGATGGCTGAACATGATGCAAGAACCAGGGATGGAGTGACCTGGCCCAGCGCCCCTACTGAGCAGAGACGATGCAAAAGCAGGGAAAAGGGGAGGTGCAGGGACAGCCGGCAGATGGAGGTGGACGGAGCCAGGATGGAGCCAGGGACTTCCAACTGCAGCTGCCAGGCACTTCCAACTGCAGCTGCCAGGCAGGCCACTGTGTGAAGACAATGGAGGGGGGGCTCTTACGGTAGAAAAGCCACCCAGACCATGCCTTCTCTGACAGTTCAGGAAAACTAATTTCACATAAAAATACGCAATCAGGCTAGGCACAGTGGCTCACGCCTATAATCCCAGCACTTTGGGAGACTGAGGCGGGTGGATCACTTGAAGTCAGGAGTTTCAGACCAGCCTGGGCAACATGGTGAAATCCTGTCTCTAGTAAAAACACAAAAATTAGCTGGGCATGGTGGCGTGCGCCTGTAATCCCAGCTACTGGGGAAGCTGAAGTGGAAGAATTGCCTGAACCCGAGAGGCAGAGGTTGCAGTGAGCCGAGATCACACCACTGCACTCCAGCCTGGGTGACTGGGTGACAGAGAGAGAGCCTGTCTCAAAAACAAGAAAGACAATCCAGCATGACCATGGCTGAGATGACGAATGATGACCTGCAGGCAAGACTGACACATTCAAGTCAACTACCATGTCCTAAATTTACTAAAAACGCTCTAGTAGAAGCTGCATGATCAACGCAGCACCCCTGCAGTTGTGATGGACGCAGGTAACAATCTGAGCACTCCAGTGCCTGTCAGGGGCTCTCCTGTAAAGGAGCAGAGCATGCTCCTGGCCAGGCGCCAATTCGTACCACTGACACTGCACTGATCTCCATAAGGCAGAGGGCCTCACAGGAGGACTTCAACCATGTTCACCTTGCCGGGAACAGATCTAGCAAAACTCTTATCTTTTTAGATAAATTAGCTTGAGGAGAAGGGGGGAGGAGCTGAATTCTGAAAGGGTAAAGCATGAGCAAGAGTAACTGACCCACAGCAACAAGCCCAGCCACACACAGAGCCTGATCTTCATTAAAGAGTAACTGACCCACAGCAACAAGCCCAGCCACACAGAGTCTGATCTTTGTTAAACAGTAACTGACCCACAGCAACAAGCCCAGCCCCACACACAGTCTGATCTTTGTTAAAGAGACGCTAGCCATAGCCATCCTGCACTGTTCCTGTCTGAACTGCAGCCAGCCCATCAGCACTAAGGGAATTCTCACAGTGAACTTAGGAGCTCTGGTGGCTAATGAGTAACCTGGACATGCCATAGCTACCGGCAAAAGCAAGTTACAATTTGCACTCCATGAGGTAGCAAAGAACACACTCTATAGGGGCAGGCTTGGATAAAAGCCCTTGAATTTTTACAATTACTGTCCCTGGTCATTCTTCAGGAACAGCATGCTGGTTAATGATTTCTTGTTTACAGGCTGAACTAATCAACAGGATTAGTATTCTGGGAACAGCCCAAGTTCCACAACAAATAGTAAAGGAGCCTATGACAGATGATTATACAATACCAAAGTACCAAAATCTTCTGTCCTTGCAATGTGCAGCAAAACTTGGTCTACAGAGTTTTAGTCTGTATAGAAAGTGATTTCAGACTGGGCACAGTGGCTCACGCCTATAATCCCAGCACCTTGGGAGGCTGAAGTGGGAGAGCTGTTTGAGCCCAGGAGCTCGAGATCAGCCTAGGCAACATAGGGAGACCCGGTCTCCATAAATAATTTTTTAAAAAATTAGACAGGTGTGGTGGTGCACGTCTGTGGTCCCAGCTACTAGGGAGGCTGAGGTGGGGGGATCACCTGAGCCAGGAAGTCAACACTCCAGTGAGCCAGGACAGCATCACTGTACTCCAGCCTAGGCAACAAGGTGAGACTCTGTCTCAAAGAAATAAAGTGATTCCGCCGAGTAACCCAAAAGCCCAAAACTGACCAAGCCCAAGAATTTTTGAAGGAAGCTATAATTGCTAAAATTACTATTAAGGTGGTTAGCACAGCAGTCAGCCAAGCAAACTCTGAAATCAGGCCTGGACTGGAATGTCACTCCATGTTTTACTAGCCACGTGACTCTGGGCTATCAACTTAACCGCAACCTGCCTCGGTTTCTCTTCTTCAAATGGGTGTGCCATCAATGAAAGAGCTGTGATGAGAAGTGTGAAATAAGGAGCAAAGCACTGGTCCAGCCATGAGAAGCTACGGTGCCCATCACCAAGGATAACCTCACACGTTCTCTTTTTTTTTTTTTTTTTTTTGAGACGGAGTCTCGCCCTGTCGCCCAGGCTGGAGTGCGGTGGTGCGATCTCGGCTCACTGCAACCTCCACCTCCCAGGTTCAAGCAATTCTCCTGCCTCAGCCTCCCAAGTAGCTGGAATTACAGGCGCCTGCCACTACGCCCAGCTAATTTTTGTATTTTTAGTAGACGTGGGGTTTCACCATATTGGTCAGGCTGGTCTCAAACTCCTGACCTCAGGTGATCCACCCACCTCGGCCTCCCAAAGTGCTGGAATTACAGCTGGGAGTGCCTGGCCTCATCTTTTTTATTACAGCCATCTGGGTAAGTGTGATGCAGTATCTCATTGTGATTTTGATATGCATTTTTCTGATAGCTTTTATATGCTTATTGAACATTCGTGAATCTATTTGGAAGAAATGTATATTTTAATACTTCATCAATTTTTTTTTTTTGAGATGCAGTCTCACTCTGTCACCCAGGCTGGAGTACAGTGACATGACCTCGGCTCACTCCAACATCCGCTTCCCAGGTTCAAGTGATTCTTGTGCCTCAGCCTCCCAAGAAGCTGGGATTACAGGTGCACACCGCCACACCCAGTTAATTTTTGTATTTTAGTACAGACGGGGTTTCACCATGTTGGCTAGGCTGGTCTTGAACTCCCGACCTCGGGTGATCCACCTACCTCAGCCTCCCAAAATGCTGGGATTACAGGTATGGCCACCACACCCGCGGCCCCTAACACTTCATCAATTTTTTAATTTGGTTGTCTTCATGAAGTTTTTTATATATTCTAGATAACAAGCCCTTTATTAGGTACACGGTTTTCAAATATTTTCTCTCATTCTCAGGCTGCCATTTCACCTTCTAAATAGTATTTTATAGCACACATTATGAAGTCCAAATTAACTTTTTTTTTTGTCATTTGCACATTTGTTGTCACCTAGGAAATCATATTCCAGACCGGGCACAGTGGCTCACGCCTGTAATCCCAGCACTTTGGGAAGCCGAGGCAAGCGAATGGGGTTTGGCCAACACGGCGAAACCCTATCTCTATAAAAAACACAAAAATTAGGTAGGCATGGCGGTGCAGGCCTGTGGCCCCAGCTACTCAGGAGGCTGAGGCAGGAGAATCGCTTGAACCTGGGAGGCGGAGGTTGCAGTGAAACAAGATCACACCACTGCACTCCAGCCTGGTGACAGAGCGAAACTCTGTCAAAAAAACAAAACAAAACAAAAAAAAAACCATATTCCAAAGTCACAAAAACTTACTCCTATGTTTTTTTGGTAGGAGTCTCATAGTTTTAGCTCTTACAGTTGGGTTTATGATCCATGGAGTTATTTCTTGTGCATAGTGTAAGGTAGGAGTCCATTTACCTACTTTTACATGGAGATCCAGTCATCCCAGCACCATTTGTTTAAGACTATTCTTTTCCCCCACCACTGAATTGTATTGGCACTCCTGCTGAAAATCAATTCACCAAAAATGTAAAGGTTTACTTCTGTACTCTCAATATTATTATCTCAGTATCTATGTATCTGTCCTTATACTAGTACTATACTGTCTTAATCATTTGTGTATTAAGTTTTGGAATCAGCATGTGAATCCTCCAATCCTGTTCTTTTTTGCATCTATGGAGATGACCAGGCATTTTTTTGTCCTTTATGGTATTAATATGAAGTATTACATTGATTGATTTTCAGATGTTAAACCAACCTTGCATTCCTGGCACAATTCTCACTTGAATCTGGTGTATAAACCTGTTTTTTTTTTTTTTTTTGAGACAGAGTCTCTCTCTGTCGCCCAGGCTGGAGTGCAGTGGCGTGATCTCAGCTCACTGCAAACACCGCCTCCCAGGTTCAAGCGCTTCTCCTGCCTCAGCCTCCTGAGGAGCTGGGACTACAGGCGCATGCCACCACACCCAGCTAATTTTTATATTTTTAGTAGAGACGGGGTTTCACCATGTTGGCCAGGCTGGTCTCCATCTCCTGACTTTGTGATCCACCCGCCTTGGCCTCCCAAAGTGCTGGGATTACAGGTGTGAGCCACCACGCCCGGCCTGTATAATCCTTTTTATATGTTGTTGCTGGATTCAACTGGCTAGCATTTGGTTGAAGATTCTTGTCTCTATACTCATGATAATGGCCTGTAATTTTCCTTTCTTGTCATGTCTTTGTCTAGTTTTGGTATCAGCATAATACTGGCCTTATAGAATGAGTTAAGTATTCCCTCCTATTTTTCCAAAGAGTTTGTAAAGGACTGGTATTAATTCTTTTCTTGAGACAGAGTCTCACTCTGTCACCCAGGCTGGAGTGCAGTGACGTGATCTCGGCTCACTGCAACCTCCGCCTCTCGGTTTCAAGCGATTCTCCTGCCTCAGCCTCCCAAGTGGCTGGGACTACAGGTGCGTGCCACCACACTCATCTAATTTTTGCATTTTTAGTAGAGATGTTGGCCAGGCTGGTCTTGAACTCCTGACCTCAAATGATCACCCACCTCAGCCTCCCAAAGTGCTGGGATTACAGGCATGAGCCACTGCACCCGGCGAGGACTGGTATTAATTCTTTAAGTGTTTGGCAGAACTCAAATAATGACAAGCTCAGTAAGTGTGACTTTTCTAGAGAAGCCACCTGGCCCAGAGCTTATTCTTGTGACAAGATTTTTTTTGTTTTTCAGTTTTTGGGTTTTCCTTTGAGATGGAGCTTTGCTCTTGTTGCCCAGGTTTGAATGCAATGTTGCAATCTTGGCTCACTGCAACCTCCACCTCCTGGGTTCAAGAGATTCTCCTGCCTCAGCCTCCCAAGTAACTGGGATTACAAGTGTGCACCACCACACCTGGGTAATTTTTGTATTTTTCGTAGAGACGGGGTTTCACCAAATTGGCCAGACTGGTCTAGAACTTCTGACCTCAAGTGATCCGAGTGCCTCAGCCTCCCAAAGTGCTGGGATTACAGGTGGCATGAGCCACTACATCTGGCCTATCTCCAAGTGCGCCGCCATGCCCAACTAATTTTTGTATTTTTAGTAGAGACGGGGTTTTGCCATGTTGACCAGGCTGGTCTCGAACTCCTGACCTCCAGTGATCCACCCACCTCGGCCTCCCAAAGCGCTGGGATTACAGGTGTGAGCCACCGCGCCCATCCAATTAGCACCTTAACTTAAAACAATCCAGTTTTGATTAATACAAACCTAATTCTAATAGTACAGAGAAGTGTTCCTCCAATAAAGCTCTTCCCTCACTTCTCCTCTGTGCTATAATTGTCAAATTACACCTTTATATGTTATAAGCCTATCAAAACAGCTTTATAATTATTATTTTGTACAGCTGTCTTTTAAGGCAGATGGGGCCAAGCGTAATGGCTCACGCCTATAATCTCAGCTCTTTGGGAAGCCAAGGCAGGTGGATTATCTGAGGTCAGGAGTTCGAGACCAGCCTGACCAACATGGCAAAACCCTGTCTCTACTAAAAACACAAAAATTAGCTGGGCCTGGTGGCGGGAGCCTGTAATCCCAGCTACTCAAAAGGCTAAGGCAGGAGAACTACCTGAGTCCGGGAGGTGGGGGTTGCAGTGAGCCGAGATCGGCGCCACTGCACTCCCCTTGGCGACAGAGGGAGACTCCGTCTCAAAAAAAAAAAAAAGAAAAAGAAAAAGAAAAAAAGACAGGAGACTAAAAGTTACAAAAGTCCACTTACATTCTTTTAACTTTACATATGTAGCTGTCTTCACTGTTGTTATTCCCTCACGCATTCTATCACCTAGTGCCCTTTCATTCCAGCCTGAGGCATTCCTTTCAGTATGTATTGTAAGGGAGGCTGGCTAAAGCAACAAATGTTCTCTGTTTGTTCTTTACCTGGAAATATCTTAATTTCTTTTTTTTTTTTTTTTTTTTTTGAGACAGGATCTTGCTCTGTTCACCCAGGCTGGAGTGCAGTGGCACAATCTTGGCTCACTGCAACCTCCGCCTCCCAGGTTCAAGCAATTCTCGTGACTCAGCCTCCTGAGTAGCTGGAATTACAGGCGTGCGCCAACACGCCTGGCTAATTTTTGTATTTTTAGTAGAGACGGGGTTTCACCATGTTGGCCAGGCTGGTCTCGAACTCCCGACCTCAGATGATCCACCTGCCTTGGCCTCCCAAAGCGCTGGGATTACAGGCGTGAGCCACCACGCCCAGCCAATTTCTCTATTTTCAAAGGACAGTTTTGCTGGACACAGAATTCTCAACTGACAGTCTCTCTTTCAGAAACAGGGTTTTCCCACTGAGCTAGCTCATACGATGGCAAGCTCAGTAAGTGGGACAGGTCCGAGAGTGACATGCTCTGCAGCCGGGACTTGCTGAGGAGCTCCAGCCTTGATGTGTCCCCTCCAGTGGCTGCTAGGCTGCTGACTTTCCCAGCTACCATGGTTATAAGGCAGCTGGTTTCCATGGTTACCACAGAGCTGGGGAGAAGAGAATGGGAGGAGGTTGAGTTAGAGGTTCCACAGTTGTTCACAGATAAATGCTCCTCAGAGTGTCGCAACCATTGGTTAATTTCGCGTTCTGACAGTTGATTTTGACCATTTGTGCCAGTGTCTTCACTGCTTTTACAGAGGATTGGATTACAGAGGCCTCACTCCACCAGTCCGGGTAAGTGGCATTTCTGATGCAGACTCAAAGCTGTCACGAAGGAAGAACGTTTAGCATGCATGTCTCTGTTGATTCTGTTTTCTAAACCTCCACATGTCACTCCTACCTTTCCACTCCAGATCCTCGCCATCTCCTCTGGACCAAAGCAATCCATCTTTTCCTAACTGGCTTTCCTGCCTCTAAGCCTCACCTAAAACCCATCCTCTATATCCAAAATGACCATTCTTTTCCTTTTCTGTTCTTATTTTTTGTAGAGATAAGGTCTCACTAAGTTGCCCACACTGGTCTTGAACTCCTGAACTCAAGTGATCCTCCAGTTTTGGCCTCCCAAAGTGCTGGGATTACAGACCTGAGCCACCGTGCCTGGCCTCAAAATGACTATTCTACTAGCAAAACAGAAACTGAGGCTGGGTGCATTAGCTCATGCCTGTAATCCCAGCACTTTGAGAGGCCGAGGTGGGCGGATCACCTGAGGTCAGGCATTCAAGACCAGCCTGCCCAACATGGTGAAACCCCATCTCTACTAAAAATACAAAAATCAGCCAGGCGTGGTGGCAGGCACTCATAATCCCAGCTACTCGAGAGGCTGAGGCAGGAGAATCTCTTGAACCCAGGAGGTGGAGGTTGCAGTGAGCTGAGATCATACCACTGCACTCCAGCCTGGGCGATGAGAGAGATTCCATCTCAAAAAAATTTTTAAAAATTGAGTGTCATTCCCCTGCTTAAAATACTTAAACAACCCACATCCTAGACAGGAGGTCCCTACCATCTGGTTTTGGCCTGTCTCTCCCACCTTGGTCTCCAGCCACATTCCCGTGCCCCACTAGGCCCTACCCATGCTAGGAGTCACCCTCAATGTATCACATGTGTCCTGCTGCTGCTCATGCCTCTCTGCAGCGTGGCACATGGGACTGCCCACCTTTTCCAGACCATCCCCCACATCCCGTCAGCCTAGCAAGACCTGAGCCAAGCATCACCCCTGTATTCCATGCCTGACCTCTCCTAAGCTGTTCACCCCTCACACCATTCACCACTCTGCATTACAAAGGCCTGAGCTACTCAAGGATAGTCAGTGTGTAGCATTCTAGTAACAGCCACAGTCTTTATAAAGCTCTAGGAAAGGCCCTACTCCACCTGTCCCCCACCTTCATCTCCCCAACCTAACCCCCTACTGCCTTTCCGCCCAGGACTGCTGTCCTAAAGCCACATACACCTCCTGCTGTTTCTTCCGTGCAGCAGTCATCCTCCCCAACAAAGGTCTCTGCACTTACCACTCCCTCTGCCAAGACGCCCTCCCCCCTAACTTCTACGTGGCCACTGCCTCACTAGCTCCAGGTCCTTGCTCAACTGCTGCCTTCACAAAAGGGCCAGCCCTGATCATTCTACTTAAAATTGAACACCTATACACTCATTTACCCAATCACCTTCCCTCCTTAATCTCTCTCTGTTCTGTTTTTATCATCTTCTAACATCTCACTAAATTTTGTTTTTATTTTCGATCTCTATCCATTAGAATATTTCTCTGTTGTGTTTATCATCTTCTAACATCCCACTAAACTCTGTTTTTCTTTTCGATCTCTATCCACTAGAATGCAAGCTCTATGTGAACGCGGAGTTGTTTTTTCCCTGCCATAGTCCCAGAATCCTGGGAAGTGCCTGGCATTGTAGCAGGCTCTCAGTAAATACTTGGTAAGAATAAATGCCCTGCAGACAGCAGGTACCCAGCAATAGCACCACATCTCTGAGTGCTCATAATGCACCAAAAACTGTCCCAAGAGCTTCTGAGCAACAGAGCTGGAAAACAACGAGCATTTCCTGAGCGACGGAATCACCAGAGGTGCCATGTCAATCTCTACAGCATCCTCTCCTTCGGGGCCCCATCACATCCATCCTGTCGACCTGTCCGCTTTTCCTCCAAACGAGTGCTCTATTCTGGCCATCTCCACTGCCACCTGCATCTCCAGTCAGACTCTCTTACTCTAGCCATCTCCGCTGCCACCTGCATCTCCGGTCGGACTTCCCTATTCTCGCCATCTCCGCTGCCACCTGCATCTCCAGTCGGACTCTCCCATTCTCGCAATCTCCGCTGCCACCTGCATCTCCGGTCGGACTCCCCTATTCTCGCCATCTCCGCTGCCACCTGCATCACCAGTTGGGACTCCCTTATTCTCGCCATCTCTGCTGCCACCTGCATCTCCGGTCAGACTCCCTTACTCTCACCATCTCCGCTGCCACCTGCATCTCCGGTCGGACTCCCCTATTCTCGCCATCTCTGCTGCCACCTGCATCTCCGGTCAGACTCCCTTACTCTCGCCATCTCCGCTGCCACCTGCATCTCCGATCGGACTCTCCTATTCTCGCCATCTCCGCTGCCACCCGTATCTCCAGTTGGGACTCTCCTATTCTCGCCATCTCTGCTGCCACCTGCATCTCCAGTCAGGACTCTTCGCAGCTTTCACCTTCCACTCACCTCCAACCTACTTTCCACAGAGAAGCTGGCATTAAGGGAGGAGACCACCCCTCACATTGTCTTATGCCCAATTTCTGCCTCCAAAGAAAGAAGAAGTAAAAACTAAAAGGCAGAAATGAAATCCACAAGCAGACAGCCCGGTGCCACACCCTGGGCCTGGCAGTTAAAGATCAACCCCTGACCTAATCAGTTATGTTATCTATAGATTCCAGACACTGTATAGAAAAGCACTGTGAAAATCCTTGTCCTGTGCTGTTCCGTTCTGATTACCGGTGCATGCAGCCCCCAGTCACGTACCCCCTGCTTGCTCAATCCATCACGACCCTCTCACACGGACCCCCTTAGAGTTGTGAGCCTTGAAGAGGGACAGGAATTGCTCACTCGAGGAGCTCGGCTGTTGAAGATTTGACTCTTGCCAAAGCTCCCGGCCAAATAAAGCCCTTCCTTCTTTAACTCGGTGTCTGAGGGGTTTTGTCTGTGGCTTGTCCTGCTACAGCGTAATATTCTCATATAATTACATCAGACCTGTCACTCACTCGCTTTCCTTTGGCAGCTTCCTACAAGGCACCTAGGATAAAATCAGACTCAGGCCGTAGCCTTCAAGGCCCAGCACGTTCTGGCCTCCCCCAGCAATCCGGCTTATGCCAGCTCCTCTCCTCGCTCACTGAGTTCCGACAGTACTGCCTCTCAGGTCCTGAAATACAACTGGCTCTCTACCACCTCAAGCCCTTCTCCCCTCCAGGCTGGGACAAGGCTGGTCCCAGGCAGCTTCAGGACCCAGATGAAATGTCACTTCTGCAGAGAGGTCTTTCAGCAACACCTGACCTAAGGGAGTCCCCTTTTATCATCTACCATGATAAACTGCCTCAGTGTCACACAATATGCCCACATAACAAACCTGCACATGTACCCCCAGAATCTAAAATAAAAGCTGAAATTATTTTTTAAAGTCATCAAAAAATACATGAGAAAAAACATTTCAGTTCAGGGTTAAACAAATCTCTTTGGAAAAGTCAAGTATCCAAACTCCCCTAGACTCACCCATCATTACCAATAACAGAATCTACGGACTAAACTACTGAGATAAATTTCCATTTACTATATTCTATTACTAGCAAGAAACAAAGGGCAGTCAGTCAAAGGCCCCACGCCTTTCCTTTGATTTCTGGGTTTCAGAGCACTACAGACTAATCCCATCGTAGGTTTGCAAAGTACATACCGCACCGTTCATTCCCTTGAATGGGGAACAAGGTCCTTCCTACTTGCTTACTTCAGATAAGGAATAAATGCCGAGTCACCATTCTATTTAAAATTCCACTGAGAAATACATGCCACACAAGCTCTCAGAATCACCGGCCCAAATTTGATTTACTAAAAGGTCAGGTATTGCTGAGCGCGGTGGCTCACGCCTGTAACCCCAGCACTATGGGAGGCCGAGGCGGGCAGATCACGAGGTCAGGAAATCGAGACCATCCTGGCTAATAGGGTGAAACCCCTCTCTACTAAAAATACAAAAAATTAGCCAGGCGTGGTGGCGGGTGCCTGTAGTCCCAGCTACTTGGGAGGCTGAGGCAGGAGAATGGCGTGAACCCGGGAAGCGGAGGTTGCAGTGAGCCGAGATCACGCTACTGCACTCCAGCCTGGGTGACAGAGCGAGACTTCATCTCAAAAAAAAATAAATAAAAAATAAAAGGTCAGGTATTATTACCTCATTTAAGCATGAGAGGCCGGGCATGGTGGTTCATGCTTGTAATCCCACCACTTTGGGAGGCCAAGGCCGCCAGATCACTTGAGGTCAGGAGTTCAACACCAGCCTAGCCACATGGCAAAACCCCATGTCTACTAAAAATACAAAAATTAGCCAGGCATGGCGGTGCACACCTGTAGTCCCAGCTACTTGGGAGGCTGAGGTGGGAGAATCGCTTGAACCCGGGAGTCAGAGATTGCAGTGAGCCGAGATCACACCACTGCACTCCAGCCTGGGCAACAGAGTGAGACTCCATCTCAAAAAAAAAAAAAAAAAAAAAAAAGAATAAGAAAGCAGCCAGACACAGTGGCTCACGCCTGTAACCCCAGCACTTTGGGAGGCTGAGGCAAGAGAATCACTTGAGGCCAGGAGTTCAGGACCAGCCTGGGAAACACAGTAAGACCCCATCTCTAAAAAAAATAAAAATTACATAAAGTCAAATTATTCCTCCCCAAGGCCTTCTCTCAGGCAGTGATAAATCAAGAATATATCAGAAGTCATAAATGGGGGCCGGGGCATGTGTGTAGAAACAATCAGTAATCAAGGACAATAGAGTTATCACAGTCCTAGACACTGCCAAGCAATGGTCAAGCACTAACTGACTCAGCCAAGGACAGCAAGCTGCACCCCGGCTACCTGCAGGAGGGAAGACAAATAAGAGGCAAACCGTCACGAACAGAGAACCTGAAAAGGCTTGGTAATGAAAGGAACCTCAGGAGACCGATGTCAGGAGGATGGGCTTCAAGTCTATACAGGGAGCAGCAGATCCCTGCCATGAGACCCTGCGGCCAGTCAAGCCCCTCGGCCCCCATCTCAGAAAAAGACAAGCCAGAAAAGTGAGAACACAGAAGCTCCGAGCTCCACGGAGTGTGGAGCAAGGGGCCCCGTGAGAGCAGCACAGTGCAATGACAGGCTCCCCGAGGGGTGAGACGCCCCATCCCAGAATGATGGCAGCCGGCCGCACAACACCCACCTGCTCACCAAGCAAGAAAAGAGAGTAGAGAGTCCTCTGGAAGAACTGAACTAGCATTCAGGCTCCTCCTCAGACCTCACCCTGCAGCAAAGGCCCCTGCCAAAGCCCTTCAGGTTGGCAGGCACCAGTACCCATGAGTGGACAGCCACCAGCCACCAAGCACAAAGTGAGAGCTCAGAGCCTCACAGCATGGGCCAGAGACGAAACAGACCTACACAAAAGGCATTCAAAGCAATGAGACAATGCACAGAAGGAAACGCCAAAGGAAATACCTTTACACAGACGAGATAAAACACAGCTTGAAGAAACAGATGCCACCAAAAAAGGGGCACTTGGGTCATGAGAAAGCTCTCAAGCTATAAAACTGACAGCAGAAATTAAAAATGCAAAAGAAGGGCTAGAGGACAAACTTGAGAGTCGTGGAAACAATACGAAAGACAGAAAGGCAGGAAAATCTACACCAGGAGGTATCATTTCAACTATCATAGAGAAATACTGAGAAAAGAGAAAGTGAAATGAAACAGAAGAGGTTAACAACAAAATACAACAAGAATATTTTCCACTAGCCCAAAAGACATAAGTTTCCAGATTGAATAGGCCACCAAATGCCACACTTGGGCACATCGTCTTAAAATTTCAGACACTGGCCGGTGCAGTGGCTCACGGCTGTAATCCCAGCACTTTGGGAGGCCAAGGTAGGTGGATCACTTAAGGTCAGGAGTTCAAGACCAGCCTGGCCAACATGGCGAAACCCCGTTTCTACAAAAAACACAAAAATTAACCGGGCAGGTGGCACACACTTGTAGTTCCAGCTACTCTGGAGGCTGAGGCAGGAGAATCACTTGAACCCAGCAGAAGAGGTTACAGTGAGCCGAGATCGCGCCACTGCACTACAGCCTGGGTGACAGAGTGAGACTCTGTCTCAAAAAAAAAAAAACGGTAAGCAAAACGAAAGGCAATCGTTAACTTTCAAAAAAATTAAAAACTGAACCAAAAGTTGAACTGTTATTCTCGGCTGAGAACAGTATTTTCAGACATTAAATAGACATTAATCAGGTAAAATATTACACATATACAAGTACAGGAGAAGAGAAACTTGAGCAAGAGTTAAAAGACTCATCTTCTAGAGTAAGGCATCAATAAACAGGCCAGGCACAGTAGCTCATGCCTGTAATCCCAGCACTCTGGGAGGCCGAGGAGGGCAGATCAGTTGAGGTCAGGGGTTCAAGACCAGCCTGGTCAACATGGTGAAACTCCATCTCTAATAAAAATATAAAAAATTAGCTGGGAGTGTGGCGGGCTCCTGTAAGCCCAGCTACTCGGGAGGCTGAGGCAGGAGAATCACTTGAACCTGAGAGGCAGAGGTTGCAGTGACCTGAGATCCCACCACTGTACTCCAGCCTGGGCAACAGAGCGAAACCCCGTCTCAAAAAAAGTCAATAAGTAATGACTAAATGGGGGAAAGAACACCCATAAATAGTAGGAACACACAATTTAGACTCAACAAGCAATCATTCTTAAAGTAAATTTTTAAGAAGAAACACCTATAAAATGAAAATAATTCACTCAGGTTTAGAAATGTGGGCAAGGCAGGGGCAATGTTTTATAATTAACTTCTTAAACCATATATATATATATATATATATATATATATATATTTTTTTTTTTTTTTTTTTTTTTTTTTTTTTTTTTTTTTAAAGACAGAGTCTTGCTGTCGCCAGGCTGGAGTGCAATGGTGCGATCTCGGCTCACTGCAACCTCCACCTCCCGGGTTCGAGCGATTCTGCTGCCTCAGCCTCCCAAGTAGCTGGGATTACAGGTGCCCACCACCACACTCAGGGAATTTTTATATTTTTAGTAGAGACAGGGTTTCATATTGGCCAAGCTAGTCTCAAACTCCTGACTTCATCATCCACCCGCCTCGGCCTCCCAAAGTGCTAGGATTACAGGCATGAGCCACCGCACCTGGCCTTAAACTACATTCTTTAACTTTTTTAATCTTTTAAAACATTTAAGTAAGGACAAGCCTAGACAAGAAAGTCACAAGAATGAATGCTATTGGGAAGACCTGCCCAGTTACTTCCTAATAACTAAAAATAAACATATCAACATTTTCATAGAACAGACTAGAAAGCACAGAAGGAGTCTGTAAAAACATACAAACATTTGGGCCGGGCGCGGTGGCTCATGCCTGTAATCCCAGCACTTCAGGAGGCCAAGGCGGGCAGATCATGAGGTCGGGAGATGGAGACTATCCTGGCTAACACAGTGAAACCCCGTCTCTATTAAAAATACCAAAAATTAGCCGGGTGTGGTGGCGGGCACCTCTAGTCCCAACTACTCGAGAGGCTGAGGCAGGAGAATGGCGTGAACCCGGGAGGCAGAGCTTGCAGTGAGCCAAGATCTCACCACTGCACTCCAGCCTGGGCGACAGAGTGAGACTCCATCTCAAAAAAAAAAACATACAAACATTTGAGAATACAGTGACGATGCATCGCAAGGAGAAAAAAGCATTACCTCATAAATGTTCTGGAACATATCTGGTAATCAATGCGAGGAATGATGGAGACCCATCTCACAAGAAAATAAACTACAAGGGGTTAACGGGATAAAAATAATTCAAAAGCTTTAAAACCTCAGTATTGTATAGGGGTTTGGTGGAGACTTCAGGCGATGGGAGAAGCCACAGGGAGCGTCGGTGCAGCCAAGGCAGCATCTGTAAGGAAAGGCTGGCCTTCGTGCGGCACCAGCCAGCACACAGGTGACCCAGGTGAGAGGCCCCAACAGAGGGTCTGTCACCATCATAAAGCAACACCCCAGTGACTCATCAAATGCAAAGGGGCACAGAGAAGTCACAGGAAAGACAGACCAATAAGCATGTGTTTTGTTTCTTGTTTTTAAATGAGACTGCTCCCTCCAGGCAGAAGCATAACCTGGCTGCCTGGTGCTCAAGGCAAACAGAGGCAGAAAGGTGGCAGGCAGGCATCTCAGGGGCAAACTGACGCAGTTCACACTCCAGCTCTGCCTCTCGGGAGCTCCGTGACTTAGGCTAACTTACGACCTCTCTATGCCACAGTTTCCTTATCTGTAAATAAGTATAGACAGACTCCAATTTGTGATGGTGCAGCTGAACGATTTTTTGACTTTACAATGGCATGAAAGCAATACGCACTCAGTAGAAATCGTACGTCAAGTGCCCAATCACTTTGTTTTCCACTTTCAGTACAGTATTCAATAAATTACATGAGATATTCAATACTTTTTTATACATAGGGTTTGTGTTAGATGGTTTTGCCCAACTGTAGGCTAATGTGAATTTGGTGGTGGTGTTTTGAGACAGGGTCTCATCCTGTCACCCAGGCTGCGCAATGGCGCAAACATGGCTCACTGCAGCCTCGACCTCCTAGGCTGAAGAGATCCTCCCACCTCAGCCTCCCAAAGTGCTGGAATTACAGGCATGAACCACCTTGCCTGGCCCCAAAAGTGAACTTTTAAAAGATACCGTTCAAAGTGTGCTTTGAGAAGACAGCAGAGATCTGACATGCGCTCACTGCACTGAAGGCCTCTTTCTGGAGACGGACAATGGTGTTGCGCTGTGGTCAATGGTAAATAACAATAGGCCGGGCACGGTGGCGCACACCTGTAATCCCAGCACTTTGGGAGGCCAAGGCAGGCGGATCACCTAAGGTCGGGAGTTCGAGACCAGCCTGGCCAATATAGTGAAACCCCGTCTCTACTGAAGATCCAAAAATTAGGCAGGCATAGTGGCGGGCGCCTGCAATCCCAGCTACTTCGGAGGCTGAGGCAGGAGAATCACTTGGACCCAGAGTCAGAGGTTGCAGTAAGCTGAGATCGCGCCACTGCATTCCAGCCTGGGCAATAGAGACTCCATCTCAATTAATAAACAAATATAAATACATTAAATAGAAATAAAGGAAACTCCCTGGAGCAGAGGGAAGAGTCTCAGGAAAGAGAAGAGAAGAGCCCCTGCCGCAGCACAGGCCCAGCAGCCGGAGGAAAAACCACATCAAACAACGGCCTCAAGAAGCATTCAGAGAAGACACTGCCTCGAGTGAGATAAAACTAGCCCCAGACTACAGGCTGCGGTGGTGCTGCCTTGTAGGAATCACACTGTTCCCAAAGAACTTAGCTTCCTCCCAGAACAAAGCTCAAGAATATTAAAAGAAACACAAAAATATTCTGCTCCAAGAAGGTGAAATTCACAATGTCAAGCATCTAATAATAAACTAGGCCAGGCGTGGTGGCTCACACCTGTAATTCTAGCACTTTGAGAGGCTGAAGCAGGTGGATCGCTCAAGACTAGGAGTTCGTTATCAGCCTAGGCTACAAAGCAAGACCGCATTTCTACAAAAAAGTTTTTTAAAAATTAGCCAGGTGTGGCTGTGGTCCCAGCCACTCAAGAAGCTGAGGCAAGAGGATCACCTGAGCCCAGGAAGTCAAGGCTGAAGTAAGCTATGATCGCACCATTGCACTCCAGCCTGGGCAACGCGAATGAGACCCTGTCAATAAATAACTAATTTATTTATTTATTTAAAAAATTAGCCAGGTGTGGTGGCATGTCCTGTAGTCCCAGCTACTCAAGAGGCTGAGGTGGGAGGACTGCTTGAGTCCAGGAGGTCGAAGCTGCAGTGAGCTATGATCACACCACTGCACTCCAGCCTGGGCGACAGCAAGACTCTATCTCTTAAAAAAAAAAAAAAAAAAAAAAAAAAAGGCTGGGCGCGGTGGTTCACGCCTGTAATCCTAGCATTTTGGGAGGCCAAGGCAGGCAGATCATGAGGTCAGGAGATAGAGACCATCCTGGCTAACATGGTGAAACCCCGTCTCTACTAAAAATACAAAAAAAAAATTAGCCAGGCATGGTGGTGGGCGCCTGTAGTCCCAGCTACTTGGGAGGCTGAGGCAGAAGAATGGCGTGAACCCAGGAGGCAGAGCTTGCAGTGAGCCGAGATAGCGCCATTGCACTCCAACCTGGGAGACAGAGCAAGACTCCGCCTGGGAAAAAAAAAAAAAGAAAAAGGAATAGGCCGGGTGCGGTGGCTCATGCTTGTAAATCCCAGCACTTTGGGAGGCCGAGGCCGGTGGATCACGAGGTCAGGAGTTCAAGACCAGCCTGGCCAAGATGGTGAAACCCCGTCTCTACTAAAAATACAAAAAATTAGCCGGGTGCCTGCAATCCCAGCTACTCAGGACGCTGAGACAGAGAATTGTTTGAACCCGGGAGGCAGAGGTTGCAGTAAGCCGAGATCGCACCACTGCACTCTAGCCTGGGCAACATAGCGAGACTCTATCTCAAAAAAAAAAAAAAAAAAAAAAAACTGGCCGGGCACAGTGGCTCACACCTGTAATCTCAACATTTTAGGGGCCCAAGGCAGGTGCATCACTTGAGGTCAGGAGTTCAAGACCAGCCTGGCCAACATGGCGAAACTCCATCTCTACTAAAAATTCAAAACTGGCCGGGCACAGTGGCTCATGCCTGTAATCCCAGCACTTTGAGAGGCCGAGGTGGGTGGATTGCTTGAGGTCAGGAGTTTGAGAATAGCCTGGCCAAAATGGTGAAACCCCAGCTGGGCACGGTGGCCAACGCCTGTAATTCCAGCATTTTGGGAGGCCGAGGCTAGTGGATCACGAGGTCAAGAGATCAAGACCATTCTGGTCAACATGGTGAAAGTCCGTCTCTACTAAAAAAAATACAAAAATTAGCCGGGCATGGTGGTGCGCGCACCTGTAGTCCAAGCTGCTCGGGAGGCTGAGGCAGGAGAATCACTTGAACCCGGGAGGCAGAGGTTGCAGTGAGCAGAGATCGCACCACTGCACTCTAGCCTGGCAACAGAGCAAGACTCAGTCTCAAAAAAAAAGAAAAAAATGGTGAAACCCCATCTCTACCAAAAATACAAAAATTAGCCGGGCATGGAGGCACATACCTGTAATCCCAGCTACTCAGGAGGCTGAGGCAGGAGAATCACTTGAACCCAGGAGATGAAGGTTTCAGTGAGCCGAGATCATGCCACTGCACTCCAGCCTGAGAGGACAGAGGGAGACTCCTTCTCAAAAACAAAAAAAAACAAAAAAACTTAGGCCAGGTGTGGCAGCTCATGCCTGTAATCCCAGGACTTTGGGAAGCTGAGGCAGGTGGATTGCTTGAGGTCAGGAGTTCAAGAATAGCCTCGCCAACATGGTGAAACCCCGTCTCTACTAAAATACAAAAATTAGCTGGGCATGGTGGCGCACGCTTGTAATCCCATCTACTAGGGAGGCTGAGCCAGAAGAATTGCTTGAACCCAGGAGGCAGAGGCTGCAGTTAACCAAGATCGCACCACAGCACTCCAGCCCGGGTGAGAGAATGAGGCTCCGTCTCCAAATAAAAAAAAAAGAAAAGAAACACGTACTTGCTAGTTCAGCTACATTACATGAAACACGAAGGCGGTCCACAGAAAAAGCAAAACATAGATCCTAATACAGTGCCGCCTGCCCTAAGGAGCTCAAAGTTCTTTAGATATGCTAAATAACTAATCCTCATTACACCCTTGTGCTGCCATCAGAGGGATTTTAAAGGTAAGAAAAACACCCCCCACGCAAAACAAAAGCCAGGCACCCCATGTGGGCTGTTGGTCTCTACACTTCTAAGCAAACCCGTAGACAGACACCAAAGCTTAGGGTGGGAGAGAAGAAAGATAAATGGGGAGTATCTTGAAGCCAAGCACAGAGATGAACACAAAATCATCACAACTCAGAGTCTGAGTTTCAGGCAAAGATGAAGACTCCAGGCTCTCAACAGGGCTACAATTTGAAAAGGTGGGAAAGGGTTGGGCGCAGTGGCTCACACCTATAAATCCCAGCACTCTGGGAGGCTGATGGGGGAGGATCACTTGAGCCACAGAGTTCAAGACCATCCTGGGCAACATAGTGAGACCCTGTCTCTAAATTTTAAAAATAAATATAAATATAAAAAATTTAAAAGTGGAAAACAAAGGAGAGCAGAATCAGGATCTGACCCAAACCCCCGGCTAGAAGTGTTGTTCCTAAGAACGCACCCAGCAGGAGGTCTGCCACTCGACCTGGAGTTTCAACCTGGAGTTTCCTGAGGTATCGGGGTGGGGGCGCTGAGGGAGCTACATGGGGCAGAAACAACCTAGCACGGGAGTCAGGACTTCCCTGGCCTCGGGGACACACGGCAGCTGTGGGCACAGCACCCCTCCTAAAATCTCGCAGCGCCCACCAGCCTCTCAGCCCACCCCTGCACCCTGTGCTCCTCCCACCTTCCCAGCCTGCAGAAGCCTTGATACCTGCAACCATTCCCACACTCCGATCACCAGGTAAGTGCAGGCTCCAAAAGGCAACAAACGTTTAAAATCAAGAATCAACTAAACAGAAGATACAAGTTCCCCTCTGCCAACAATGTTTCAGGAAAAAGCGTGCAAAGCTGGCAGAAAGCGATGTCTGAATGCAGAAGTGTGGTTCCAAGCTCCCTGTGTCTCTGGGGTCATCCCCGCTCCTGAGTGCCCACGAGTCACTGGTACTCGCCTCTCCCGCCCTGGGGCTGGGCATCTCACTGCCTCACACTCTTCTTGGTCCTCTTCCCAATTCAAGTCTCCAGGGCACTATTTTAAAACAGGGCTGCTTCCTACTCACATGTTATTTCTTCTATGCGTCTTGGCCAGACCCTTACAACCCTGTCCCAAACACAGAGCTCATCACATAGCTTCAGCCCCCACTTCTACATGGGAACACCCACCTCAACCTAGCCCACCCACCCGGAAATTCTCTTGTGACAAAACTGCACATACTGCTTTTCAAGACCTTTCAACCAGCTCAACTTTCAAGCTAAAGTCAGGAAGGTTCTGAAGAAGGAACATGCTGCCAGAATCAGCAAATGTGGTTTTATAACCTAAGTCTGAGACATCATATGGCCTGGTAAAAACTGTTCATTTCTGGGGTTTTTTGTTTGTTTGTTTGTTTTTCGTTTTTGAGATGGAGTCTTACTTTGTCGCCCTGGCTATAGTGCAGTGGTGCAATCTTGGCTCACTGCAACCTCCGCCTCCCAGATTCAAGCGATTCTCCTGCCTCAGCCTCCCAAGTACCTGGGATTACAGGCACGTGCCACCACACCTGGCTAATTTTGTATTTTTAGTAGAGACATGTTTTTCCATGTTGGTCAGGCTAGTCTCGAACTCCCGACCTCAGGTGATCCACCTGCCTCGGACTCCTGAAGTGCTGGGATTACAGGCGTGAACCACAGCGCCCAGCTTATTTGATTTTTTTTTAAGAGCCAAGGAAATGCCATTTAATCCTTCAATGACAGCCTTTCCAGGAACTCTTCTACTACAAAATCTTGACACAGATTGTTACCAAAAGTAACAGTTCATTTTAAGAGGAAAGAGAAGTAATAGTAAGTATCTGGCACAAAATATGTTCACCACCAGGACACTTCAACTTGTCATAAAAGAAAGTGATCCTGACCTTCAGAGGAGCCAGATGGAAAACACTGCGAAGAGAACCAGGGTGTCCCAGAAGCAGTTACCACCAACCTTGGCAAGAAAAATTCAACCTGAGCAAAGACTTCCTTCCTCCTCTCCATAACCACCATGACACATTTCCTAAACTGGTTTCTAAGGAACACAAATTATGCAGAAGCATGCAAAAGAAGACATGCAAGAAGAGCATTCTTTTCTAAAAGTCAGCACTTTTTAGGAATGTACAGTCAAAAGGACAAAATGAGCTTTTAACTGTGAAGGTTATTTAAGAAATGCAAAAGCAGACCGACCAATTCTGATTCTGATGTTCACTCCTATGCACGAAAATCAGTACAACTTTTATGTTTAATTTTTATACTGAAGTTTAAGCAGAGTTTAAAATTTAGTGTTCAGTTTCTCCATATCTAATTTATGACTCCATAACTGGAATTTCATAAACAAATAAAATTTTTTTAACTTTACTCCCACTGAAACACAATTCAAAGGGTATCTAATTTCAAGAAAGTTAACAGAAATGGCCAGGCACAGTGGCTCACGCCTGTAATCCCAGCACTTTGGGAGGCCGAGGCAGGAGGATCACTTGAGGCCAAGAGTTCGAGACCACCCTGATCAACTTGGTGAAACCACATCTCCACAAAAATTAGCTAGGCGTGGTGGCAGACACCTGTAATCCCAGCTACTCGGGAGACTGAGGCACAAGAATCACTTGAACCTGGCCGGGCGTGGTGGCTCACGAGGTCAGGAGATCAAGATCATCCTGGCTAATACAGTGAAACCCCGTCTCTACTAAAAAATACAAAAAATTAGCCAGGCGTGGTGGTGGCGGAGCCCCAGCTACTCAGGAGGCTGAGGCACAAGAATCACTTGAACCCAGGAGGCGGAGGTTGCAGTGACCCGAGATCACACCGCTGCACTCCAGCCTGGGCAACAGAGCGAGACTCTGTCTCAAAAAAAAAAAAAAAAACAAGAAATGGAAGGGACCAAGTTTTATGCCAACCACAATGAGCAGAGCACTGATAATTATTCTAATTTATCGTGAAACCTGCAGCAAAACTGCATCACTTTCTTCAAGACCATGGAAATTCATTTTTGCCATCTTGCTAATAACATCTCTCCATCTGTTTCCCCTTCATGTGAGGACCTGGGGGGATTAAAGAAAACGCCTCCAAGCATTTGCACCACACCAGCACCACATGTAGAGAAATAAAAACGGTCATTTCCTGCCTGAAGTTGTTTTCCTGGCAAACTGACAGGTCTCAAAAGGATTTATCACTTCTTCCCTTTCCTCGCAGTCCTGATTGTTTTGCAGTTAATTCTCAGAGCCTGACAACATTTTCAGCAGTGCTGTCTCTCTCCAACACTACTCTAGTGTTGGCATGTCAACAGCAATGCATAAAGACATGCATTCACTAAGTTAGATACGACTCTCCTCTGCAGATATGTCATTTGTGTAAAAACAAACGCAAGTTCCAAAATAACTGAACAAATAGCAAATAACTATGGTCTTGTTTCCCCAATTTCAGCAGTTATTTTGTTTTCTTGGAATCTTTTGCTCAAATACAATGATAATCAGTGCACCAGCCTGAATGGGCCTCGATGGGACTGTACTGAGGGAAAAAAAAGCCAATCTCAAAAGATCACATATGATGTGATTCCATTTATATGACATCCTTGAGACCACAAAATTACAGAGATGGAGAACAGATTAGTTTCAGGAGTATGGCTATAAGGGGTAGCTTTGTGATGATGGCATAGTTCTGTATCTTGACTGAGGTAGGGAACCGGTTACACAAAGCTACAGGTGCTAAACTGCATAGAACCACACACACACACGTGCCTGTCAATCTAATGAAATCTGAATATGCCTGGTGGTGTGCACCAGTGTCTGTTTCCTGGTGTTGAATATGTCCTGTAGTTATGCAAGATGTCCACATTAAGAAAGGTAGGGCACCAGGCACAGTGGCTCACGCCTGTAATCCCAGCACTTTGGGAGGCCGAGGCCGGTGGATCACGAGGTCAGGAGATCCAGGCCATCCTGGCTAACACGGTGAAACCCCGTCTCTACTAAAAATACAAAAAATTAGCCGGGCGTGGCGGCGTGCACCTGTAGTCCCAGCTACTCGGGAGGCTGAGGCAGCAGAATGGTGTGAACCCGGGAGGCAGAGCTTGCAGTGAGCCAAGATCGCGCCACTGCACTCCAGCCTGGGCGACAGAGCGCAACTCTCTCTCAAAAAAAAAAAAAAAAATTCTAAAACTGGGACTAAATAAAAGGACTAGAATTTTTTTAATGCCAATTTAACAAAAAACAAACAGTTTATTAACTCTCACACACTGAACTCATACTGACCAAATGCAGTGGCCGCTGGGTTGACGTCAATCAGAAAGGACGAAGTTAATTTTAGGAGACATTAAGTTAGTTCACTACCTCAGCCACAAAAGCTACAACTTTGAGGGGCAGAGCTTGACACGAGGCACTTTTCAAATCCTGGAGCATATTCATTGCTGCCTATGGTAAGAGGAGTAATGCCCCAAGCCAGTCTGCTGGGAGTGGGTTACTTGAAGTGAAAATACAGCATCCTAGTGTCCACATGCTCCCTGTCCACTACCTCAGATACTTGGCACAGGGCTTTTTTTTTTTTTTTTTTTTGAGACAGTCTCGCTCTGTCACCCAGGCTGGAGTGCAATGGCACAATCTCAGCTCACTGCAAGCTCTGCCTCCTGGGTTCAAGCGATTCTTCCGCCTCAGCCTCCGGAGTATTCCGTCTCAGCCTCCGGAGTAGCTGGGACTACAGGTGCATGCCACCACGCCCAGCTAATGTTTGTATTTTTGTGGAAACAGGGTTTCACTATGTTGGCTAGGCTGGTCTTGAACTCCTCACCTCAGGTGATCCGCCCACCTCAGCCTCCCAAAGTGCTGGGATTACAAGTGTGAGCCACCGCACCCAGCTGGCACCAGGTACTGAAGGGGAAAAACTTTTTTTTGAGGCAGGGTCTCAATCTGTTGCTCAGGCTGCCCAGGCTGGAGTGCAGTGGCGCAATCCTAGTTCACTGCAGCCTCAACCTCCAGGGCTCAGATAATGCTCTCACCTCAGCCCACTGAGTACTGGGACCACAGGTGCATGCCACCACGCCTGGCTAATTCAGTCCACTGAGTAACTGGGACCACAGGTGCATGCCACTACGCCTGGCTAATTCTTTTTTCTCTTTTGAAAAGGTAGAGGTCTCACTATATTGCCCAGGCTAAAGGAGGAAACTTAAGAAACTAGTCAGAAAGACGCAAATTTGGAGCTGAAACAGGCTTTAATGATATTTCAGCTCAAAATCCGCCCCTTCAAGTGTCAGCTGAGGAAACTGAGGCTCCGTGGCTAGTGGCCTCCACTCATGCAGCTTTAATGATCTTTCAGCTGAAAATCCAGCCCTTCAACTGTCCGCTGTGGAAACTGAGGCTCCATGGCCAGTGGCCTCCACTCATGCAGCTGCTAAGAGGCAGAGTCAGGGTCAAGAGCCTTGGCTGTCAGCTCAGAGTCCTCTTTCCACAGGGCCCGACTACTCCTATTGTTCACCCTCACGACAGGAAAACAGCACGCAAAATCACACCTGGCCAGGGAAAGGGGAAGCGGGGACCCCTCTGCCTGTGACATGGAGGTCAAGTTCAGATCAGCTCAAACACTGGCTGCCTCTCCAATCCCATCTCCAGGCACCAACCAACATTCATTAACTCAATACGTATATATATTAATTATTTGCTGTTCCTCCAATACCTTGGTCTTCTGCCTGAATTGCCCAAGAATCACCTTCCTTGTGAGGTCTTCTCTGGCATGCACCTCGCATGCCAGACACTCGCCATGAGGAGAACAGCAGGAAAAACGTGATGAGCAAGATAGGGTGCGCACCTTGTAGAGCCCACCCTAGAGGGCAGTGGGGGAGATGGAGCCACTCAGGTGAAAAACAGCACCACAAGCTGAAGACACTGCCCAGAAGGAGAATGGTGAGCGCTGCAGCTGATGAGAGGCCATCCAACAGCAACGAGGGAAAGAGGATTCCGAGAAAGGGGCCGTATTGAAGAGACCTGGCTCCCCCAGCTAGGACTAAGCACCCCTTCTTCTACTAGCTCCTTCAGGGGAGGGGCTGTTTTATTCAATGGGATACACTAGCGGTTCTCGACTGAGGACAGCTTTGCCGTAAGGACACATTTGTCAACGCCTGGAGACATTGTTCCTTATCACAACTGAGGCATCTGGTGCTGCTATAAACATCCTACAAGGCACAGAACAGTCCCCCACAACAAAGGGTGATCCAGCCCCAAATGTCAGCTCTGCTGAGTTGGAGAAAGTCTGGTCTATATAGTCAAGTATTTTATAGAGTGCAGCAGTTTCCCCATATCCACAGGTATACGTTCCAAGGCACTCAGTGGGTGCCTGAAACTTCAGATAATACTAAATCCTATACAAGCTGCTTTTTTCCCACACATACCTATGAAAAAGTCTAACTTACAGATTAGACACAGTAAGAGATTAACAGCAGCCAATAATAAAAGAGAACTGTAATGATATACTGTAACAAAAGTTATATGAATGTGGTCTCTTTAAATATCTTATTGTACTATGCTCACCTATTTTCAGATCACAGTTGACCAGAGGTAACTGAAACCTCAGAAGGCGAAACCACAAATAAGGGAGGACAGCTATACTGCACTCAGTGTGATAGGCGCCATCCTGTGAAACGCAGGCCCTGGCACAAACCGTATATCTAACAAGGGAGGACGGCTGTACCGCACTCACTGTGGTAGGTGCCATCCTGTCAAACGCAGGCCCTGGCACAGACAATATATCTAACAAGTGGGTCACTTGCTGTCTGAGGAAATGGCTTTCAATCTCATTGTCCTGCCTAACGCAACTTTCTTCAAAAATGGAAGGACAGACATCATAGCTCATTTAAGGGTGCTCAGCCTTTGTCCCAGGGGTCCCCTTAACAAATAATACACACAGTTAGTTTTACAAAATGCATGTTGGTCTCATTATGTAACAAAGAAAGAGAAAAAATGCTACTCGTAAAAGTGCTGATCTGAGGGTGTTTTTTTTTTTTTTTTTTTTTTTTTTTTTGTGAGAAGTCTCACTCACTCTGTCACCCAGGCTGGAGTACGGCGCGATCTCAGCTCACTGCAGCCTTGACCTCCTGGGCTCAAGTGATCTTCCTCTTTCAGCCTCCCAAGTAGCTGGGACTATAGATGGTTACACCAATACGCCCAGCTAATTTTCGTATTTTTTGGGAGAGACAGGGTGTCACCACATTGCCCAGGCTGGTCTCAAACTTCTGGGCTCAAAAGATCCACCTGCCTCAGCCTCCCAAAATGCTGGGACTATAGGTGTGAGCCACCGCACCCAGCTCTATGCTTTTTTTTTTTTTTTTTTTTGCAGAGTAGGGGAAGGGTTAGATGGTCCTCTACCCTTCCACAGAGTGTGGGAGAACCACTATCTTCCTGATCCTCCACCCCGTCTAAGGAGATGAGAATTCAAAAGGAAGATCACAACAATCCCTCAAAATATACATTAAAAATTATGAGGGTGCCATGGCTCACGCCAGTAACCACAGCACTTTGGGAGGCCAAGACAGGTGGATCACTTGAGCTCAGGATTTCGAGACCAGCCTAGGCAACATGGCGAGACCCCCCATCTCTACAAAAAACACGAAAATCAGCCAGGCATGGTGCACGCTTGTAGTCCCAGTGACTCCGGAGACTGAGGTGGTAGGATCACTTGAGGTGGGAGGTTGAGTGCGCCGTGATGGAACTACTGCGCTCCAGCCTGGGCGCCAGAGCAAGACCCTGTCTCAAAAAAATGGAAAAACAAAAATCATGAAGTCAACTATTTGCTGGATAACAAGGAAAAAAATCAACACACCAGACAGGAAACTGGCTTTGTTTCTCCCTCAAATTAAATAAGAGGACGGCCTCTGAAAGCCAAGAGGAGGTTCTGCACACCAAAGTCAAATTAATTGGTGGACCGGTGCACTCACCCAGCCACCCTGCACATCCTTCTAACAGGCCAAGCCTTCCTGGCTTGTTTAACGGTTTGGTGTGGATTTTTCCCACCCCGAGGGGACAGGCATGGGGCTGAGAACGAGGTCTGTGATTGGAGCAGCAGGCAGCGAGGCCATCCCACACCCCGACTGCTCGTGTCCAGATTCCCTCCGGGAATGAGTCATTTTAATCGTCGTGGGTGAGATCTAATCAGGGGATAATAAGCCGCCAGAACCCAGGTCACAAAGCTGTTTCCTGGGAAGACACTGATTTCCAGATTTCTGCTCCCAAAGCTAAAATCCACGCCGTTTTGGAAAACGCTGGGTTAAACGCTCCAGTACTAGAAAGACCGAGGTGACATCATGCTGGGGAGGGGCGTCTTGGCCCGGAACCCCCTTGGCGGTGCCGCAGCCCCCCGCACGGACCAGCAAACGGGAATGGAGATGTGGATGAAGGGCCGTGCCCTAAACCCCCAGACCCAGCACCCCTAGACCCTGAACCCCCCACCCCGCACCCCCAGACCCAGGGCCCCGCTCTGCATCCTGGCCCGCACCCCCATACCCGATACCCCAAGACTCTGAGCGCCGCCCACACCCCCAGACGACCCTGGACCCCCACCCCGCACCCTGGCCCCCACCCCCAGACCCGGTACCCCAAGACCCCGAGCGCCGCCCGCACCCTCAGGCCCCGGGCCCCGCCCGCATCCCAGCCTGCACCCCCAGACCCCCGGCCCCGCCTGCACCCCCGCCTCGAGACGCCGCCCCGGGCCTCCGCTCCCAGACCCCGTCTCCGCCTGCGGCCCCGGCCCCGGCTCCGCGCCGCCCCCGCCACTCACAGTTGCGGATATCCGAGATGAAGACCGCCAGGCCCCGCATCCCGTCCCCCTTGGACACCGCCGGCATCTTCCGACGCTCGGGAGCGGCCTCGGCTGGCGGGCCCGAGCGGAGGAGCGCGGGGAGCGGGAAGCGGGGAGGGCGGTCGCCGTCACCGCCGCGGAGGAGCCGCCGGGGAGCCGCCTAACCACCGCCGCGGAGCCGCGTAACCACCGCCGCCTCAGGGTCCCAGCGCCGCTTTCTGGGCCGCCGCGCGCGCGCACGCACGACGCCCGCACCAGCACGCACGCGCAAGCAGGCGAGCGGCGACGGACGGCGGCCGGGGCGGGTGTCGCGTGAGGCAGCGCGCGCGCGCCCGCGGAACGGGGGCGAGCCGGTCGAGGCAGGCGCGGGGGCGCCCCCTGCAGGCGGACACCATGGATGGAGCCGCTGAAGCCACGGGTTCGCGTCCCGGGGCCGCGCCAGGCTGGCGATGCCGCCCGCGTCCCTCACGGGAAGGGCGTGGGTCCGGGCAGGAACTCATGTGTGCAGCGGGCCGCCTCTGTCGTTGTTGGTGGTCACTGCAAAAGAGGCGGCCACGCAGGCACACGCGTGCGGCCTCGCCCTGGGCGTCAGCCCCGCTAGATTGCCCCGAGCAGGTCTCCGTTTTCTTACTTGGAATAAACGACCTGTCAGCGCTGGGCGGCGGGGTGGCTCCGCTGCCAGGGCCTTGTTTGTTCGGCGTGGGCCGGGGGCGGGGAGGGCGGCGCCGGGAGGGCGCCGGGAGGAAACCGGGGCTCCAGGCGAAGGGGTCACAGCCGCTGGACGGCGAGGAAACCCTCCCCTAGTACGGTATCCTGAGACAGTGGGGCTGGCCCGCCCCTCCTGCCACCCTGAACAGCCAGGGCTACATCTCTTGCGGTCCCCGAGCTGGGGGCGAGGCAGGCCCCATGCCCGACCCAGCCCAGGGTCTGCGTGGCAGCCCAGGTGCCTCCTCCACATCACCTGGGCCCGGAGAGAAACAACCGCCCACCCCACCCCAGTGACAGCCGAAGGGGGCTGCAGCCCCTGCGGAATCCAGTCCCTCAGCGGCACCAGGACTTTTGGCCACTGTTGCCAGGGCCCCCTCTGCTCCCCAGCCCTCTGCACCACTGCAAGCTGGAGGCCTAGGCCCACCCCTGTGGACACAGCAGGAGGGAGGACCCGCTGGGCCAGGCTGCACAGCTCCAGGCCTCGGCCAGGAAGAGACCCCAGGGAGTGGGGAAGCAGATGGCCCTGCCTCACTGTCCTTCCCAGAGCCAGATGGCTTTGAAGAGGAAGCTCCCTCCTGCTGGAGTGGGGCGATCTGGACCCTGTACCTGGAACTGGCCCAGACCCACCAGCCAGGGCTTTGACCCCACCCTGGCTCACTTCCGCAGCCCCAGATGAGAGCTTAGCCCTGGTGGAGCCCGGCCAGGAGGAGGGGACAGGACCCATGCCCCTCCCCAATGAACCGGGTGCCGCACCCAGGCTCTGGGCCTCCAGAACTCCTGGGGAAAACTAAGATCTGTGACAGACCACAGTCGGCATAAGGCAACCAAGTTCATCACTTTCCAAGACAGAGGCACGGAGCCGACCCAGCAGAGGGCTTCCTGGAGGACGGTACACCCCTCCGGAGTCCCCATCCTCTCCCAGTGCCACCTCCTGGCAGAGAAAGTGGTCCCGGGGCTGTTCATTCTTCAGCCTCTCCCTTCCACCAAGAAGCTTCCCTCCCTCCCCTGTCCCTGACAACAAATAAAGGCCATTCTGGACACAAGAGCTTCTTGTGCCACATGAGGGATCCTGGGCTGCTTTCCGGGACAGTCCCAGCAGTCACGAGGACCGTCCACTAACACACGTAGGCAGAGTGTGGGCTCTGGGCGTCAGGAGGCTGGCATGCCTAATCCAAGCTCTCATTGGCAGTGGCAGTGCAGAAGACCGAGACAAGTAGACCACTGTGCCCCCCCCGCCAGCAGCCACTCACAGAGCAGGGCAATGGGGGGCTGCAGGGGCTGCCCACAGGAGGGGTTGGGCCTGGCAGGCGTCCCCCTCCGCCCACTCGGAAGACTCCGCTTCAGTGCCAACTCTGGGATTCCCACAGATATCCTCCCATCCACACAAGAGTGTTGAGGGGTCCCAGAGGGCCCGACACGCAGCCATGCAAAAGACTCCCCACCTCCTTCCAGCATCGTCGCCCTTGCAGACACGCAAGCCCTCCAGATGATTCACTCCAGTCCCAGCCTTGGGTCTGAGTCCATGTGGGCCTCCCTGACCACTGCCACTCCTCGGCTAGGGAGAGGCCAGCTTCGGGAGTGTGCAGTCCTAGGAAACAGTTTCTTTTTCTTTATTTTATTTTTTGTAGTGATGGCATTTCACCATGGTGCCCAGGCCGGTCTTGAACTCCTGTAATCCCAGCATTCCGCCTGCCTGTGTCTCCCAAAGTGCTGGGATTACAGGTGCAAGCCACTATGCCTGGCCTATTTATTTATTTATTTATTTATTTATGTTTAATTTTAGAGACAGGGTCTCTCCCTTTGTCTCCCAGGCTGGAGTGCAGTGATAATCATGAGTCACTACAGCCTCGACCTTCTGGGCTCAAACCATCCTCCTGCCTTAGCTCCCAAAGTGCTGAGACTGCAGGTGCACGCCACCACACCTGGCTAAGTTTCTGATTTTTGTGGAGATGGAGTCTCACTATGTTGCCCAGGATGGTCTTAAACTCCTGGGCTCAAGCAGTCCTCCTGCCTTGGCTTCCCAAAGTGCTGAGATTACAAGCCACTGTGCCCAGCCTGTTTCTTTTTTTTTTTTTTTTTTTCCTCGAGATGGAGTCTTGCTCTGTCACCCAGGCTGGAGTGCAATGGCGTGATCTCGGCTCACTGCAACCTCCACCTCCCAGATTCAAGTGATTCTCCTGCCTCAGCCTTCTCAGTAGCTGGGATTACAGGCACGCGCCATCACACCCGGCTAATTTTTGTATTTTTAGCAGAGATGGAGTTTCACCATGTTGGCCAGGATGGTCTCAATCTCCTGACCTCGTGATCCGCCCTCCTCAGCCTCCCAAAGTGCTGGGATTACAGGCGTGAGCCACCGCGCCCAGCCATTTCTTAAGATATTTGAACGTTTGTCGTACTTTAGCCACGCAAGGTCACAGTACTATTCCCAAGGGCAGAGGTGGGGATGAGTCGCTTTCCTTCATCCACAGCCGTGGGGAAGCCGGGGTCCGCAGATGCAAGCCAGATGTGGGCCTCATGAAGGGAAAACAGGCCGGGGCCCCGAGCTGCGGTGTGGAGGTGCTGTCTCACTGCAGCAGGGTTCCCCAACAGACAGCCCCTGCAGTGTTACCTGGCCATGCCCTGGGTCCTACCCAGACCTGAACATGTCTGTTTTACAAATGACCCGGTTTCCTTCTCATCATCTCTGGCATAAGTCGCAGACAATGACCCTTCCAGAAGAGGGTCTGGCAGCGTGTTCCATTAACAGTTGGTCCCTGTGCACTCACGGGAGTTCAGGGACAATGAGGTGGCATGCTCAGACCCTGTGGCTCCCCCGTGATCATCTGAGCACCTGCAGTCCCCAGGAGTGACATGCTCAGGGAAGGCTGTGGGAACTGACTGTCCCCTGCCATGGAACACTGGGAGGCATGAGGGGGGCATTCTGGAACTCTGTGGTGGGTGGGTGCTTCAGGTATAGCCAGCCCACCTGAAGAAGGAGAGGATGAGCTCAGCCTCCTGAGTGCTCATCGTGGGGCAGGCAGGAGCCGCCATGACCGCACATCTTTCTCACCACTGCAAAGCCAGAGGAATGCAAAGCCATTCACAGCTGGGCCCAGGCAGCAGCAAAGCAGCCACGAGGGTCAGAGGTGCAGCCTCCCCAGACATCTGGCAGGAGAGCTGGAGTGCCGTGCGGGGCCCAGAAAACTGGCATGGGGCAAATTCGATAACCTGGGACCCCAAGCCCCACTTCCCAAGAGTCCCTGCCCAGCTCAGCCCTTGATCCTGGGAGAGTCAGGCCCCAACACATCCACACCCACAGTCGCACCAGAGGGGGATGACTGGGCACCGTGAATGGCGGGAAGCTGAGTTTCTGTCAACAAAACCCCACAGAACGCTTGTAGGATGGCTTTTGAGACACAGGCCCCGGACAACAGCTGGGTCCTTTGCGGCACCCACGGTGTCTGGATCAACTGAGCCAGCCTGGCAAGCCCAGGGTCCCTCCGGCTGCTGCTGGGCCAAATTCCTGGAAGCTACATGCAGGGCAGCCCCTAAAACATGGTTACAATGACAGAGATCCCTGGACATAATGCAGAGAAAGGGGCTCAGAGGACTCAGGGACTGAACCTGCCCAGTCTCTCCTAAGGAGACCCTTCCTGCCAAAGGCTTGGAGATGTGTAACTTGCACAGGGCCAGCACCTTCACAGGCTCTCAGGGCCGTCCTCTGAGGCTGTGGGGGTGCAGCCACATCAGCGGGCCCCCTGCTTTCAAAGGAGAAGGGCAGCTCGGGGTGACTAAGGCCAAGGAGGCCAGACACCCCACTAGGCGGCAAGGTGATGACATCATCAAGGTCTGTCCCAAGCAGCCCCTAGTAAGGGTTACCTGCTCAGGGGACCCTTGGGCCAACAGAGGGGAAGCCCCCAAGCTCCTGCATAAGATGTGTGGTCAAGGCCAGGCACGGTGGCTCACGCCTGTAATCCCAGCACTTTGGGAGGCCGAGGCGGGGGGATCGGGGAATCATGAGGTCAAGAGATCAAGACCATCCTGGCCAACATGGTGAAACCCCGTCTCTACTAAAAATACAAAAATTAGCTGGGCATGGTGGCACGCGCCTGTAGTCCCAGCTACTCGGGAGGCTGAGGCAGGAGAATCACTTGAACCCAGGAGGCGGAGGTTGCAGTGAGCAGAGATCACGTCACTGAACTCCAGCCTGGTGACAGAGTGAGACTCTGTCTCAAAAAAAAAAAAGTATGGTCAAGAAAATTCCAGGCCGGGCACAGTGGCTCATGCCTGTGATCCCCTCCCATAGGAGGCAGAGGCGGGTGGATCACTTAAGGCAGGGAGTTCAAGACCAGCCTGGCCAACATAGTGAAACCCTGTCTCTACTAAAAATATAAAAAATTAGCTGGGCATGGTGGCAGGCACCTGTAGTCCCAGCTACTAGGGAAGCTAAGGTAGAAGAATCGCTTGAACCTGGGAACTGGAGGTTGCAGTGAGCCAAGATCCCGCCATTGCACTCCAGTCTGGGCAACAGAGCAAGACTCTGCCAAAAAAAAAAAAAAAAAAAAAAGCCAGGCACAGTGGCTCACACCTGTAATCCCAGCACTTTGGGAGGCGAGGCAGGTGGATCACGAGGTCAGGAGTTCAAGACCAGCTTGGCCAACATGGTGAAACCCAGTCTCTACTAAAAATACAAAAAATTAGCTGGGCTTGCTGGCGGGAGCCTATAGTCCCAGCTACTTGGGAGGCTGAGGCAGGAGAATGACATGAACCCGGGAGGCGGAGCTTGCAGTGAACCCAGATTGCGCCACTGCACTCCAGCCTGGGTGACAGAGAGAGACTCAAACAACAACAACAACAACAAACAAACAGCTCCCTGACCATCACCTGATGGTCGACTGACTTTCCTGGTTGGGGGACGGGGAGCGGGGGAGCCCTCTCCTGCCCCGTTCACGTCTGACTGGCTACCTACTGTAACAGGAAGGCAACGTGGAAATCGTGTGAGCCCCCTTCCCAACCCAAGGGGTAGACCAGTGGTGCAGCTGACGACTAGTGACACCCTCAGAGGGTCTGATGGGACAAGCCAGGGTATATTGCCTGAGTGCTGCGGTTTTTAAGAGCACACGAGGCAGTTCTGAGGTGTGACCCATTTTACCAGCCTGACTAGCCCGCGCTGGACTTCCACACTGTCAGACGCCAACCACACGGTGTGGATGTACAGCACACGCCCATTCCGATCCCCTGCCCAGCCAGCCTGGCAGCAAAGTGGGGCTGGGGGACTGTCACGAACCTCTGTGGCCTCACTCACTGACGATGCCAAGGAAGGCCACCGTCCTGGCCATTTCTCCCACGGCAGTAAATCCCATCAGCCCAGGCCCATGCCTCGGCCTCCCAAAGTGCTGGGATTACAGGTGTGAACCACTGCGCTCAGCCCAGCTCTGGGAATTCTGACGTTAAAAGGAAGAGTGAAAGAATGTAAACTAAGAAAAAACCCACAACCAGCCAGGCGTGGTGGCTGACACCTGTGATCCCAGCCCTTTGGGAGGCCAAGGCAGGTGGATCACTTGAGGTCAGGAGCTTGAGACCAGCCTGGCCAGCATGGTGAAACCCCGTGTCTACTAAAAATACGAAAATTAGCCAGGCATGGTGGCGGGCACTTGTAATCCCAGCTACTGGGTAGGCTGAGGCACAAGAATTGCTTGAACCCTGGAGGTGGAGGTTGCAGTGAGCCAAAATCACACCACCGCACTCCAGCCTGAGTGACAAGAGTGAGACTCTGTCTCAAAAAAAAAAAAAAAAAAAGAAAGAAAGAAAGAAAAACAAGGAAAAAACCCACAGCCTCTGGCACTCCAAATATACAGAGTGTCAGCACTGCTGATTGCTTCGGCCTAGCAGGGATGGCAGGACACCTTTATTACCTCCCTGCAGAGCTGAGTGAGAGTTCTCTGCTGGTTTAATTCCCGGGGACTTGGATGTCACATGGTTCACTGGCTACCCAATGAGCAGGAAGCAGCATGTACACTGTGTGCCCTGCAGACCTGCACGTGTGCCGACGGCAGAGACTGCGAATCCAGCCCTGCTGCTGAATCTCCCCTCCTCCTACAGTAGCTGATCTCCTCACTTGGTGGGCATGTGGCCACCCAGAATCAAGACTACATTTCCCAGCCTCCTTTGCAGCTAGGCATTTCCTGGTGATAGCAGAACGTGCAGGGAGATTGTATCTGGGCCTGCCCTGCAATGTACCATAGCCTGGGCAGCTGGAACAACAGAAATTTGTCTTCCTATACTCCTGGAGGCTGGAAGTCCAAGATCAAGATGTCCACCGGGGCCGGGCCCGTTGGCTCACGCCTGTAATCCCAGCACTTTGGGAGGCCGAGGCGGGTGGATCACAAGGTCAGGAGATCGAGACCATCCTGGCTAACATGATGGAACCCCGTCTCTACTAAAAATACAAAAAATTAGCTGGGTGTGGTGGCGGGCGCCTGTAGTCCCAGCTACTCGGGAGGCTGAGGCAGGAGAATGGCGTGAACCCAGGAGGCAGAGCTTGCAGTGAGCCGAGATCGCGCCACTGTACTCCAGCCTGGGCGACAGAGCGAGACTCCATCTCAAAAAAAAAAAAAGATGTCCACCAGGCATGCTCTTCCTGAGGCCTCTCTCCTTGGCTTTATGGATGCCATCTTCTCCCTGGGTCTGCACAGGGTTGTCCCTAGGTACTCCTCTGTGTCCTCATCTCCTCTTTTTTTTTTTTTTTTTTTTTTTTGAGATGGAGTTTTGCTCTTGTCCCCAGGCTGGAGGACAATGGCGTGATGTCAGCTCACTGTAACCTCCGCCTCCCGGGTTCAAGTGATTCTCCAGCCTCAGCCTCCTGAGTAGCTGGGATTACAGGCATGTGCCACCAAATCCAGCTAATTTTTTTTTTTTTTAACTTCTAGTAGAGCTGTGGTTTCACTGTGTTTTCCAGGCTGGTCTCGAACTCCTGGCCTCAAGTGATCTGCCTCGACCTCCCAAAGTGCTGGGATTATAGGTGCGAGCCACTGCGTAAGGCCATAATCTCCTCTTCTAAAAAGGACACCAGTCCTATTGGATTAGGGCCCACCCTACTGACCTCATCTGAACTAATTACATCTGCCGCAATCCTCCAAATTAGGTCACATCCTGAGGCACTGGGGTTAGGACTTAATATATGTGTTTTTAGGAAACAAAATTCACCCCGTAACAGAGGTGACGTGTGCCCATTTGGGGCAGGATGTCGAATTCCTGCCTGCCTTTCCACCCCCTCCTTGGAACACAGTTTGATGGCTAACACTCCGTCTGGAACGGCGTGGCTAGGGGCTCTGCCACACCCAGACAAACCTAGATCCTAATGAACACCTAATGATTACCAGGCCTCAGTGTGTAAGGTGCACCCCAAGGACAACGTGGGGGGCGTCATGAAGCCTCTGGGGCTCCAGGGCATATCAGGATGTCCCCCGTTCTGTCCTGTGTCTCATCATCCGTACCGCCAAGTCCATTCCCACAGGCACCATCAGTCATCAGTAAATGCTCCCCCACCTCCCCAAATGCCCAAAGCCACACAGGAACCATACAGCAGGTGACACCAGCTGGGGGAGGGGTGGGGAGGTGCCATGAAAATCCTGTTGTTCCCCCACCCACAGATGCTGCTACTCCTGGCCTCCTGTTAGCCCCAGAGCAGGAGTCTACAGCCTCTGGGCTCCCTCAGACCCCCGTGGAGCAATGCCCCCCGGCTCTACTGGCCAGACCAGCTGAGGCCAGACCAGCCCTGCCCACAGTCAGCTTCCCAGCACCCGAGGGGCTCCCTGGCCAGGGGGTTCTGCAGCAAGCACTCTCCTCCGGGCCAGCACCCACCCACCTGGCCTCCAGCCCAGGCTTCTCTATGGGCCCAGCCAGGTGAGCTGGTGGAATATTCATCAATTTTAGGGTTGGTATGAGAAAAAGAGAGTTAGAAAATAAGCCCGGCACAGTGGCTGACACCTGTAATCCCAGCACTTTGGGAGGCCGAGGTGGGCAGATCACCTGAGGTCAGGAGTTCAAGACCAGCCTGGCCAACATGGTGAAACCCTATCTCTACTAAAAATACAAAAATTAGCCGGGCATGGTGGCGGGTGCCTGTAATCCCAGCTACTCGGGAGGCTTAGGCAGGAGAATTGCTTGAACCCAGGAGGTGGAGGTTGCAGTGAGCTGAGATGGTGCCACTGCATTCCAGCCTGGGCGACAGAGCGAGACTCCAAAAAAAAAAAAGGAAATAAAGTATACTGACTAAAATTATCACTGCAGGCTTTCCACATGGCCATATGAGCTTCCTAGGACTCTCTGAAAAATGACCACAAACCAGAGGCTGCAACTCAAAAGAAACGCATTCTGGCCTCGCCGTTAGCAAGGCAGAAGCAGGTGTCAGTGGGGTTGGTTCCTTCTGGAGGCCCCACCCCCACATTCACCCCCTGCATCTGCCTCAGAGCTGCATCTCCCTTCTGTTCCCTTTTTTTTTTTTTGAGACGGAGTCTCACTCTGTTGCCCAGGCTGGAGTGCAGTGGCGAGACCTTGGCTCACTGCAACCTCTGCCGCCCAAGTTCAAGCAATTCTCCTGCCTCAGCCTCCTGAGTAGCTGGGACTACAAGCGTGTGCCACCACACCCAGATAATTTTTGTATTTTTAGTAGAGATGGGGTTTCGCCATATCAACCAGGCCGGTCTTGAACTCCTGACCTCAAGTGATCCACCCACCTCAGCCTCCCAAAGTGCTGGGATTACAGGCATGAGCCACTGTGCCCGACCTCCCTTCTCTTCTTACAAGGACCCCTGTCATTGGATTTAGGGCTCACCCTATATCCAGAATGATCTCATCCCAAGATCCTCACCCTAGTTACCTCTGCAGAGACCCTATTTCTATTTGTTGTTGTTGTTTGAGACAAGAGTCTCACTCTGCCTCCCGGGCTGGAGTGCAGGGTCGCAGTCTCAGCCCACTGCAGCCTCCACCTCCCAAGTTCAAGGGATTCTCCTGCCTCAGCCTCTGGAGTAGCTGGGACTACAGGTGCACACCACCATGCCAGGCTAATTTTTGTATTTTTAGTAGAGATGGGTTCTCACCGTGTTGGCCAGGCTTGGTCTTGAACTCCTGATCTGAGGTGATCCACCCACCTCAACCTCTCAAAGTGCTGGGATTACAGGCATGAGCCGCTGCGCCCGGCTGAGATCCTATTTCTAGATATGGTTGCACCGTTGCATTCATGGGTATGGGAGCAAGGACTTAGACAAGCTTTCGGGGGCTGCCATTCAACCCACCACCACGGAGAAATACTACCTCTTGCTCTCATCAAGGCCAGGCAGCCGGCCCCTCCCCTTTGCTTCCAGATTTTTTTTTTTTTTTGAGACGAAGTCTTGCTCTGTTGCCCAGGCTGGAGTGCAGTGGCGCGATCTCAGCTCACTGCAAGCTCCGACTCCCGGGGTCACGTCATTCTCCTGGCTCAGCCTCCCCAGTAGCTGGGACTACAGGCGCCGCCACCATGCCCGGCTAATTTTTTGTATTTTTGGTAGACGGGGTTTCACCGTGTTAGCCAGGATGGTCTCGATCTCCTGACCTTGTGATCCACCCGCCTCAGCCTCCCAAAGTGCTGGGATTACAGGCGTGAGCCACCGCGCCCAGCATAGTTTTTTGTTTTGTTTTGTTTTGTTTTTGAGACAGGGTCTGGCTCTGTCACCTGGGCAGGAGTGCAGTGGTGTGATCACAGCTCCCTGCAGCCTCCACCTCCGTGGGCTCAGATGACCCTCCCACACAGCCTCCTGAGGAGCTGGAACTATACGTGCCACTAGGACTCACTAATTTATGAATGTTTTTGTAGAGACGAGGTTTCACCATGTTGTCCAGGCTGGTGTCAAACTCCTGAGGTTCAAGCAATCTGCCCGTCCCAGCCTCCCTAAATGTGAGCCGCCACACCCGGCCAGCTTGCGGTACTTTAAGTTGGCTGTGTGATAGTGAGAAGTATAAAACCCACAATGGTGCTGTGATGCACACAGCCCTTTGCAAAGGGCAAATACACAAAGCTAGGGCCACTTGCCACCACACATGCCCGCCCCGGGGCTCAGCATCAGCCCGGCAACCAACCAGACACCTACACGCAACTGTCACTGGCCAGGGCCGGCCGGGCCAGCGGGGGCCCACACGTGGAACACAGACAGAGATCTGCTGTGCTGGCTCTGGCACTGGATCCAGAAGCTTCCGCTGGGCGTGAGTGTGCCACTTCCCCCTCCTGCTTGCCCTGGATTTGCTTATCCCAGCACCCAAAGAGGATGTCTCCGTCCACAGGTGGGGAGGGCTAGGCAGCAGGGAGTGCTGGTGTGTGTCCCTCTCTTCCTGGGCTTCCGGCCTCTAAACTGGAATGTTTCAAGGCCTAGGAGCGACAGGATGTGGTCAGCAATAGTGGCCCAGGTCCTGCCCTTGGGTGACCCAGGCCAAGGTCTCCTAGTTAGAACAGGACAGAGTCACGAGGCTGCCACTCTCGGGAAGGGCCCTGCCTGTGCTGACTCTGCAAATGAGGAGTCGCCCAGAGCCGCCTGCGACCCCACCCAGGAGCACTGGCCAGCCTGGGGAAGACACAAACCCAGCCCCAAAGGCCCCACAGCCACCAGGCACCTCCAACAACCAGGTGTGAGTAATTTTTTTTTTTTTGAGACAGGGTCCTATCTGTCGCCCAGGCTGGAGTGCAGCAGTGCAATCACAGCTCACTGCAGCCTTGATGTCCCGGGCTCAAGTGATCAGCCTCCCGAAGTGCTGGGATTATGGCATGAGCCACCACTCCCAGCCTTCGAGTGCTTTTGAGGATGTCTCTGAGAGGCATCCTCAGGCTGGGGACCCAGGAACATCCCAGGTAAGGCATGGGTCTCCTAAAGCAGGAGCCAGGGGTCCAGTCGGCAGCAGAAACACTCATCTCTGCAGGCCTCCTTACCCCACCGGGCTGCCCCTGCCCTACTCTGTCCCCTCCATGCCCACAGCAGACAGGCAGTGGGCAAGCAGGAGGGCCTCAGGGCAGGTCAGACCTGGGCCTACAGGGCAGAGCCTGGACCTCCGCCAGGGCACTCCACACCCACCCCGGATAGGGAGGGCTGGGAATGGGGGCTGAGGGCTGGTTTAGTGCCTGGGCAAGGTGGTTATGCTTGGATTGATATTAAATTTCAACAATTAGGATTTGGTTTATTAAAATTTAATTTCAATACATTGAAGTTATACATTCAAAACCCAATTTATTAACCTGTTAAGTTCAATTTTACAAACCCCCTATTATTCCCTTTTAAGCCTAGAAAACTTTACATCACTTTTTTTTTTTTTTGAGGCGGAGTCTTGCTCTGTCACCCAGGCTGGAGTGCAGTGGCGCAATCTCTGCTCACTGCAACCTCAACCTCCCAGCAATTCTCCTACCTCAGCCTCCCGAGGAGCTGAGATTACAGGTGCACACCACCACGTCCGATTAATTTTTTTGTATTTTTAGTAGAGACGGGGTTTCACCATGTTGCCCAGACTGGTCTCAAACTCCTGGGCTCAAGCAATCCTCCTGCCTTGGCCTCCCAAAGTGCTGGCATTACAGGCATGTGCCACTGTGCCTGGCCTTTTTTTTTTTTTTTTTTTAACAAAGTTTCACTCTATTGCCCAGGCTGGAGTGCAGTGGCTCAATCTCGGCTCACTGCAATCTCCACCTCCCCAGTTCAAGCGATTCTCATGCCTCAGCCTCCCAAGTAGCAGGGACTATAGGTGCCTATCACCAAGCCCGGCTACTTTTTTGTATTTTAGTAGAGATGGGGTTTCACCATGTTGCTCAGGCTGGTCTCGAACTCCTGAGCTCAGGCAATCCATCCACCTCGGCCTCCCAAAGTGCTGGGATTACAGGCGTGAGCCACCGCGCCTGGCCTGCAGTCACTTTAAAGGGGCTTCTGCATAATATTTGGTCCCATCTATAAACTCAATTAAGCAATTTTCAACATTTCAAATAATTTATAAATGAAGCCTCTTTTCACTCCTTTTTGCATGCTTTAGATTGTCTGAATTGGTAACAGAATCTCGGGTGCTTCAGTAACTCATGCATTGGCCTGGTGAGGTGGCTCATGTCTATAATCTCAGCATTTGGGGAGGCTGACGCAGGAGGTTTGCTTAAGCCCAGGAAATGGAGGCTGCAGTGAAACATAATCCACTGCACTCCAGCCTGGGTGACAGAGTGAAACCCTATTTCATTGTAATACTTTTTTTTTGGCGGGGGGGCGATTTTCCTGCCTTGGCCTCCCAAAGCATTGGGATTACAGGGGTCAGCCACTGCACCTGTTTAAAAACTCATACAACTTAACAGATTCAAATTTTAAATGTGGTGAACTGCAAGTTATCTTAGATGTTCCAAAAACATAAAATACGAAATGTGTTCAAGTTTCACTTAATACAGGAATGCTAACACGTTGGTTCTGATTCTCTTAAATCTTGGTATGTTTCATTCAGTATCTTCCTGAGGCTAAAAGATGGGTGTCCACCTAAAGAAGTCAGTTTTCTTTCTTTTTTTTTTTTTTTCTGAGGCAGAGTCTCACTCTGTCGCCCAGGCTGGAGTGCAATGGCTTGGCTCACTGAAAGCTCCGCCTCCTGGGTTCACGCCATTCTCCTGCCTCAGCCTCCCGAGTAGCTGGGACTACAGGCGCCCGCCACCACGCTCGGCTAATTTTTTGTATTTTTAGTAGAGACGGGGTTTCGCCGTGTTAGCCAGGATGGTCTCCATCTCCTGACCTTGTGATCCACCCGCCTCGGCCTCCCAAAGTGCTGGGATTACAGGCGTGAGCCACCGCGCCCAGCCAAGAAGTCAGTTTTCAATCCAGGTACACGGGGCCCATTGACACAAACTATGCAGATTGGGAAGCGGACCGCTTTGTGCTGGCAACTGACAAGACTCCCCCAGGAATCGGGCCAGCGGGAGCTCTGCAGAGGGGCCTGGCTCTGGGCTTCCTATCGTCCCATCTGCGGGCCCCATCTGCTCTTGGAGTCTGTAGTTCTGGCCCAGAGTGAACCCTAAGTAGATTCTGCAATTCTTTTTTTTTTTGTTTTTTTGAGACTGAGTCTTACTTTATCACCCAGGCTGGAGTGCAGTGTGATCTCTGCTCACTGCAACCTCCGCCTCCCAGGTTCAAGTAATTCTCCTGCCTCAGCCTCCCCAGTAGCTGGGATTACAGGCATGAGCCACCACGCCTAATTTTCGTATTTTAGTAGAGACAGGGTTTCACCATATTGGCCAGGCTGGTCTCGAACTCCTGACCGCAAGTGATCTACCCGCCTTGGCCTCCCAAAGTGCTAGGATTAAAGGCGGTGGCTGCCCGATCGATTCTGCAATTCTTTAGCGCCAAAGACCTCTGACCTCAATGAGATCCTAAAATGGCTAAGTGCCTTTCCTAAGAGAAGTTGGATGTTGCCATGGCCTCCTTAGCATTGCAAGGACTGCGCATATGTCCCTGAGGACACCTGCCATAGTTTACTGGGACCCTCTCCAGAGCTCTGCCGACTTGAGGTCTTCACCCCCAAAGGTCAGGCTTCAGGCCACCATCCAGGCCGTTTGCTGAGAGCGAGTGCTGAGTTGAGTGAAAGCCCACAGCTGGTGGGGGACGTGCCTCGCACCGCATGCAGCCCCCAGCCCCTTCCAGGAAAGGCATGGGAGTCAGCTGGCAGAAAATACCGGGAAGGGAAAGAAGGAAACGTGACTAGAAAGAAAGAACAAAGCTTCGTTTAAGGAGAAAGCTCCCAAGCAGCAGAAATGGGGAAGCAGCTGTGCAGGGTGTCTCGGAGCCCACGCGCGCCCCGGGAACGGCTAAGCGGGGCAGGGTGGGGCCCGGCCGTGCGGTTTTCTGTAGGAAACTGCGCCGGGAACGACTAGGGCTGGGGGTGGGGGTCGGACAGCCTGTGCCGCGTAGAATGCGCGGTGACTCAAAGTGCTGGCCACGCGCTCGTTCATCCAAGCGCGAGGGGCTGAGTTGGGAACTCGGTTTGCCTCCTGGGGCTCCGGCTCATGCAATGTGCAAGGCGGGGGTGCGGACCGAGAGAGCGCGCGTTTCGGGCCGTCCCCGCTGGAGACAGCGCAGTGGGCGCCATCGGCCTGGGGATGGAGATGGTCCACCCAGGCGGGGGTCGGGGGGACGCCAGGAGTGGTGACTCCGGGTCCCCGGGGGAGCGTGCCGGGGCGGAGCCCACCGCACGGTTCTCCCGGCACCGCCCAGCCGGGCTGAGGCCCTGGAGCCCAAGGCCCCGCGCGGCCCCACGCCGAGGGCGCCAGGCCTGCCTAATAGCCGTGGCGCTGGGAACCCGGCTCCCCCTGGGCCGGGAACCTGATAACCGGCTCCAGCGCCAGCACGAGGGGCGCTCAAGGTGAACGCGCCGGGCCCGGGGTCCGCCCCCGGCCCGGCCCGGCCCCGCCCCCTCCCCGGCCCCGGCCCCGCCCCGGCCCCGCCCCGGCCCCGGCCCCGGCTTTCGGGCAGCCCTGCCCAGTCCCCTGTCCCGGCCAAGCCCCTCTCCATCCCAGCATGCCGTGCGCGGCGGCGGCGCGCGGGCGCCTGGGGCGGGACTTCCGGCGCGCTGGAGCGTCTTCCGGCCGTGCGTTTGTGGCCGTCCGGCCTCCCTGACATGCAGGTGAGCCCCGCGACGGCCGGCCCCTGCTCTTCCTCCTTGCACGGCCTCAGTTTCCCTCCCGCAAAGTGGGCGCGCCGGGCAGCGAGGCTCGGCCCCGGGCGGACGGGCGTGGGGTCGCGGGCGACGCGGGCGGGTGCGTGAGAGAGAGCGAGTGTGTGAGGGGGCGTGTGAGAGGGTGTGAGGACGAGGGTGAGAGAGGGTTGCTATGAGAGCGAGGGTGAGCGAGGGCGAGGGCGGGGGTGGAGGGCGAGTGTCGACGGGGGCGCGTGTCGGGGGGACCGCGAGTGGGAGGTGGAGCGCGTGCGCTAGGGCGAGCGAGCCTGAGAGCTAGGCGCGCTGGGTGGAAGAGGCCTGAGTGCGCAGCCAAGGGATGTGGCCGGCGGGTGAGGAGTGTGTGAGCTCGCGCCTCGCGTGGCAGAGTGGTGGCCATTGGGTCCCCAGGACCCCCAGGGGGAGCAGAGGCAGTAGGGCTCCAGGCGGGCCGCCTTCCCAGTGAGGGGCACGCGGTCCCCGTGAAGGGAGGGCGCATCAGACGCGATCCCACCCACCCTTGGTTCAGCCCCAACCCTTGAAGCTTCCGTTGCTGACTGTCCAAACTGGAGGGTGACCCGCCCGCCCGTCCGCCTCGACTTCCTGGGCTCTAGTAATCTCTCAGACTCCTAGCTACTTGGGACTACAGGTATGCGCCAGCGCACTCAGCTAAGAAATTTTTTTTTTTTGAGTTTCACCCTGTCACCCAGGCTGGAGTGCAGTGGCGCGATCTCGGTTCACTGCAACTTCCGCTTCTGGGTTTAAGGGATTCTCCTGCCTCAGCCTCCCGAGTTGCTGGGAGTACAGGTGCACACCACTGCACCCAGCTAATTTTTGTATCGTTTTTAGAAACTGGGTTTCATCACGTTGGCCAGGCTGGTCTTGAACTCCTGATGTGGTGATCTGCCCGGCAGAAAAATATTTTTTGTAGAGACCAGGTCTGGTTGTGTTGCCAAAACCAGTCAAGAACTCCTGGCCTCCCAAAGTGCTAGGATCACAGGCCGGAGCCACCATGCACCAGTTAGTTCTTCAAAACACAACAGAACAGGAGTTGCCAGTGCGTCCATCACAGAATAGAGTTAGCTCTGATTGGCTGCTGTCGCTCTACACATGCGCACACATGCACAACACATGTGCACACATGCACAACACGTGCACACATGACATACACATGTGCTGGGCTGTGACGTAAAGTGCATTTCTTACTGCTGGTCTCCATGAAAAGCATTGGAAAGCCCCTGCTGTCACTCCCATCATTTCCATCAACACCACCGAGGAGGTCCTGGACCTACGGACTGGGAGACAGGACAGTGGGAGCAGTAGCGCTCCACCTTATCTTGTTACAAAGCGGTTTCTGGGACCCCTTTGGGTGACCAGGGTCGGGGCCTGTGTCTCTTCATAACACAACACATTCCCTTTGTGTGCGGGGCCGTTCTGCCCAAGGGAAGGTCATTGGCATTTGGGGAAGAAACGTTTTGATGCAGGAACCCAGTGTGTGTGAGCCTGGGAGTCTGTGTTATGTGAAGAGCATGATGGAGAGTGTCCTCACGGGCCTCAGAGCAGAGCAGCCGGTGAGCAGTGGGGAGCTGGGGAGGTACCAAAGCCCAGACAAAGGCCTGGTTGCAGTGTGAGCACCCCTCACACATCACACACACCGTCTCCCTGGGGCAGTTGTCTGGAAAGTTCCATGGCAAGTCAAAGAAGCAGCCCAGTATTTGTGAGCAGCCTGTATCCAAGCACTTCATCACAGAGCTGGCAAGTTAAGTGCGAGTGGACAGAGGCAGTACCCTGGCCTTGTGCTCAGTTAGGTTCTCCTAGTGCCCCGTCTGCTGGACACATGCTGGCAGGACTGTCTTCCTCTTCCACTCTTTCCTCTTCCCTCCCTGAAATGTGAAATCACAGGTTGGGGGGCAGGGAGGTCATAGGCAGAGGAGCCACTAGGTGGTGGACAGTGGCCCTGTTTCAAATCTTCAGGACAGCAGGTAGGGGCAGAGACCCAGCCCCATAGTGGTTGGTCACTGGGTACCTGAGTGTGCCCTCCAATTACTCCTGGGCCAGTCCCCTGGAGAACCACCGTTTGGTTTTTCATTCCTTTCCTTCCTCCCTGACCCAGATTTCCACCCAGAAGACAGAGAAGGAGCCAGTGGTCATGGAATGGGCTGGGGTCAAAGACTGGGTGCCTGGGAGCTGAGGCAGCCGCCGTTTCAGCCTGGCCAGGCAAGTGATTCTGGGCCGTCTTCCCTGTGCCATGGCCAGAACCCTCCCCACCTTCCCTGGGGCTGTTGCTGACTCAGACCAAGCCTCAGCTGCAGCAGAAAGATAGTGGGGCTAGTGGGAGGTGGCAGCAGGCTGCTGCCCTTCCTTCTGATTTTGGGATGTATCACTGAGGAGAGGGGCTGGAGAGGTTGGGGGTTGGGGCAGAGGGTGGTGATCTGTGCCTGGGCCTTCTTATTCCCCCTGCACAGCCTCTTGGAACTGCCGTGGCTGTTCAAGCACTCACTGCCTTTGCCTGTGGCTCCATGTACTGGGTGCTGCTGTGCTTGCCCTGAGAGTTCCCTTCCTAACTCCCCATAAGCCTGCAGGTCAGGCTGTCTTGTGGCTCCCTGCCTCCTAGGTGGGGGAGCTTCACTGGTTGACCTTGCTCCAGGAGCGTATTCTTTCTATGCAGGTGTGTTGTGGGTGTATTGGGTACCAATGCATGCAAACTCCCTGCCTGGGGGCAGCCACAGTCTCCTCAGTCTGCACCAGGAGCACCAGTCTCACCCAGGGAAGAGACAGGACAAAGTGGGGCAGCGTGTGCCTCTGCAGAAGAAAGCAGATCAAGGGGACGGTTTCAGAGGAAGTGAAAACAGGTTCCTGGCCAGGAAGTCTTTTGGGTAGGAGGGTAGGCACTGTGGTAGGCCTGGCTCTGGCAGCATCTTCTGACAGGTGCACCTGCCTGGCTGGGGTTCCTGGAGCCTCTTGGGCCTGAGCTCCCATATCCTCAGGAGCCTGTGACCCAAGGGGAAGGCCATGTGCCCAGCTGCTGGGTAGTGAGTTGGGCTGAGCTCCCCACCTGTCTAGACCACCTCCTCAGCTGGTCTAGAGGGGTCTGTGCTGCCAGAGCTGTGAAACTAGCCAAGAGCTTCTTCCCAACAGTGTCCCAAAGCTTCATGAAGGACCAACAGCCTGGCTGGGCTATGGTGGTTGTTCAGCTCCCCCCGCCACTGCCCCCAACCCCAGTGAAAGAAAGTAGAATCACTTTTTTTTTTTTTTTTAAAGTCTCATACCGTCACCCAGGCTGGAGTGCAGTGGCACTATCTCGGCTCACTGCGAACTCCACCTCCTGGATTCACACCATTCTCCTGCCTCAGCCTCTCGAATAGCTGGGACTACAGGCGCCCGCCACCATGCCTGGCTAATTTTTTGTATTTTTAGTAGAGATGGGGTTTCACCGTGTCAGCCAGGATGGTCTCGATCTCTTGACCTCGTGATCCGCCTGCCTCGGCCTCCCAAAGTGCTGGGATTACAGGCGTGAGCCACCGCGCCCGGCCAGAAAGTAGAATCACTTTTGTTGGCAGCCCCTAGAACCTAAACGTGAACTGTATAATAAAAGTTTAGTGCAGGAAGACCAGAAGATACAGATAAAGTAAAAGAGAAGAAACAGAATGACCAGCAATTCCAGATAGCCTGCTCATTTATTTTTTGTTTTGTTTCTTTGTTTTTGAGATGGAGTTTTTGCTCCTGTTGCCCAGGCTGGAGTGCAATTGCGCGACCTCGGCTCACCGCAACCTCCGTCTCCTAGGTTCAAGCGATTCTCCATCTCAGCCTCCCGAGAAGCTGGGATTACAGGCATGCGCCACCACGCCCAGCTAATTTTGTATTTTTAGTAGAGACAGGGTTTCTCCATGTTGGTCAGGCTGGTCTCGAACTCCCGACCTCAGGTGATCTGCCCGCCTTGGCCTCCCAAAATGGTGGGATTACAGGCATGAGCCACCGCACCCAGGCTACTTTTTTGTTTTGTTTCTTAAGCTTCCACGTTAAGGGCACATCGTTTGCTTTTTACCACCCCTCCGTACATGCTTTCTCTGTAGGACTGAACTGTGTAAGTTCTGTCTTGTAGAGTCTTCACTGACTGGCACATCATGAGCATGGCAGTGCCTGTCTGTGTTCCAGCATCTGGGAGAGCCAGGTCCATGAACATCCTCATGTTTTCAGCGTATGTGGAAAATCCCCCATGGCTGGGCGCGGTGGCTCATTTTGGGAGGCAGGCAGATCACTGGAGGCCAGGAGCTTGAGACCAACCTGGCCAATGTGGCGAAACCTCATCTCTACTAAAAATACAAAAACTAGGCGGATGTGGTGGCACGCGCCTATAATCCCAGCTACTCGGGAGGCTGAGGTAGGAGAATCGCTTGAACCCAGGAGGCGGAGGTTGCAGTGAGCCGACTGCACTCCACACTCCAGTGTGGTGACATAGCAAGACTCCCAACTCAAAAAAAAAAAAAAAAAAAGGTCCCACAGCCGGGCACAGTGGCTCACACCTGTAATCCCAGCACTTTGGGAGGCCGAGGTGGGCAGATCACCTGAGGTCGGGAGGTGGAGACCAGCCTGGCCAATGTGGTGAAACCTCATCCCTATTAAAATACAAAAATTAGCCAGGCCTGGTGGCGGCTGGGATCCCAAAGTGCTGGGATTTACAGGCATGAGCCACTGTGCCCAGCCGGGACATTTTTTACTGGAATGTCTTTTCTTGATCTGTGAGATTTATTTGCATGTTATGAATAGATTATGGGTAGAAATCCATTGTCAAGCGTGTTCCAAATATTCTTTCTGGTTTATTATTTGTCTTCACATCTCCTTCTTTATTTCCTGAATGAAAGTCTTACATTTGTATATAGTTCTACTCCAGTGGTATTTTCTTTCCTAATCTCTCCCATTGCTCATATAGCTGGAAAAGCCTTCTCCACCCTGAGATTGCATAAATAGGTGGCTATATTTTCTCCTAGTACTTACGTGGCATCACCACCATCATCGTTATTATCGCAGGCTTCTCTGAGCCTACAGTTTTTTTCTTTTTTTTTTTTTCTGAGATGGAGTCTTGCTCTGTCCCCAGGCTGGAGTGCAGTGGCACGATCTTGGCTCACTGCAACCTCTGCCTCCTGGGTTCAAGCGATTCTCCTGCCTCAGCCTCCCGAGTAGCTGGGACTACAAGTGCATGCGACCACACCTGGCTAATTTTTGTATTTTTAGTAGAGACGGGATTTCACCATGTTCGTCAGGCTGGTCACGAATTCCTGACCTCAGGTGATCTGCCCGCCTCAGCCTCCCATTAAGTGTTGGGATTACAGGTGTAAGCCACCACTCCCGGCCCAAATATTTAATTTTTGTAGGATCTCACTATGTTGCTCAGGCTGGTCTCGAACTCCTGGGCTCAAGTAATCTTCCCACCTCAGTCTCCCAAAGTGTTGGGATTATAGGCATGAGCCACCACGTGGCCCAGCCTGTGGCTTCATTATTTTACACTTAAGCCCTACCATGGTTTGGCTTTCTTTGGGTTTGAAGGAGGAGGTGGGAACCAATGCTTTCCTAGATTGCCAGTGGTGGTCAGGGCGGCCTTGGGCTGTGAGGGGAGGGTTCTATGGCTGATGGTGAGGAAGCTCCTTTCTGGGTGTCTAGGAGGAACTGGTGGCTCAGTCAGGAGGCCCAGGAGTACTGGAGAATAGACTGTGGCCGCCACGGCTGGTCCAGGGCAGGGCTCTGTCCCAGTGGGCAAGGCCTCACCCAGTGCATGAGGACCCAGGCCCTATTAGAAGAAAGTGGCCCCATCAGCAGAGGGGTTGCCCATGTGCTGCATTTCTCTGCCGGTTGTTTGAATGTGCTCTGCTCTCCCTGCAGCCCTCTGGACCCCGAGGTTGGACCCTACTGTGACACACCTACCATGAGGACACTCTTCAACCTCCTCTGGCTTGCTCTGGCCTGCAGCCCTGTTCACGCTACCCTGTCAAAGTCAGATGCCAAAAAAGCCGCCTCAAAGACGCTGCTGGAGAAGGTAAGGGTGGCCTGGGGACTTGAGGTGACTGTACTGGCTGAGGGCTGATCCATCATCTTCTTCTCCTTTCTGTCCACTGGGGCCTGTGAACCAGGAGGCTCGAGGGGCTTGGCTTCTCACAAAGGCACCTGATGAGCCCGCAGCCGGTGGGTGGCCTGTGTGGTTCTGGGGCTCTGGCCAGTCAGCACCTCTGAGTGAGCAGCCTCTGGAGCCAGGTTTTGAGGGCAAGCCCACGTGGGGCTTGTTTTATGTGCTGGTTGCCAGTTTCCATCCTCTACCTCTTGCGTGAATCACCTGCATCTTCATCTTGCTGTCTTTGTCGTGGCCTTGAGCTGTGTTTGCCTCATGCTTTTTGGGACGTTCCCCGGGGATGGCCCTGGGGATGGCACCTTCAAGGGTATAAACTCATAGAACCACCCCTCAGCCCCAGCAGTCCCCATGCCGCTGGCCAGACCCTGCCACAAGACTGTTCCTGAGACCTAGTCCTGGACTGGCAGATGCTCTCTCTGTGCTGTATGGGGGCAAATAAACCATGCAGTGGACATCTCTCTCTCACGGGGCCCCTTGGGGCGAGGTCAAGGGGAGGCTGAGTCAGGCCACAGAGTGTGGGAAGAAGAGACAAGTTGATAACTGGATGGAAGTTTTCCAGGAGCAGAGGTGGAGTAGGGGGAGGTGTGACATGGCAGGAAAAGACTCGCATTGGCAGGGGCGGTGGCAGGCAGTGGTTGGCCAGCATGGTGGCGTGTGCCTGGCATGTTCTGTTCTTTTTTTTTTTTTGAGATGAAGTTTTGCTCTTGTCGCCCAGGCTGGAGCGCAGTGGCGCAATCTTGGCTCACTGCAACCTCTGCCACCCAGGTTCAAGCGATTCTCCTGCTTCAGCCTCCCGAGTAGCTGGGACTACAGGCGCCCGCCACCACGCCTGGCTAATTTTTGCATATTTAGTAGAGATGGGGTTTCACCATGTTGACCAGGCTGGTCTCCAGCTCCTGACCTCAGGTGATCCACCTGCCTCGGCCTCCCAAAGTTCTGGGATTACAGGCATGAGCCACCGCACCCAGCCCACCTGGCATGTTCTTGTCCAGCAAAGTGTGTGGCCCTGGAGTGCCCGGATGGGTATCAAGTGGCCAGAGCTGGTGCAGACCGCCCACCCTCATATGCAAGGAGGGAGCCACCATAGCTGTCTGGCTGCCTGCCTGCCTTCCAGCCCGGAGCAAGGATGGGAAAGGCCCTGTACAGTCGGTCAGTGTCTGTTGACGGCCAGAGCGCTTCTGAATTGAGTTGCCTGCTGTGGCCTCGATCCTCAACATACAGGGTCTCCGGGTCAGCAGCACTGTGTTGATCCAGAGACTCGGCTGCTGGCTGAATGGAAGGGACTTGCTGGGTGGGGCTCTGTGCTCTACACTGAGGGCAGATGACTGAGGCTTTTCTCTCACTCCGTTTATTTCAGAGTCAGTTTTCAGATAAGCCGGTGCAAGAGCGGGGTTTGGTGGTGACGGACCTCAAAGCTGAGAGCGTGGTTCTTGAGCATCGCAGTTACTGCTCGGCAAAGGCCCGGGACAGACACTTTGCTGGGGATGTACTGGGCTATGTCACTCCGGTAAGTTGGGGCCTTCACAGTGCAGAGGGAGGTCCTGAGGCTCAGGCGGGCTGCCCTGGCCCCGTGATGGCCTCTTCTGGCCAGTCAGTGATGGGGGTCTATGTTCAGATCTCCCGGAGCTGCCGCTGCTGTGAGGCTACAGTGGGAGAGATGCCATTCTGGAGATGTCAGAGTGTAAGGCCTTGGGGGTCTCTCCAGGGGCTTGCTGTGATGATCTCTGTGGGTTCCCCCTGAATCCAGAGGTGGGCTCTCAGGTCGTCTGGGGTCAGGAAGTGGGTGTGCCGAGCCAACCCTGGGCCAGGGAGGGGTGGGTTCTCACACCCAGCCTCCTCTTCTCTTGCTGTTCCCAGCTGCCATCCTGCAGCAGTGGTGTGCACTAGCTCCAGGCGGGGCTTGAGACAAGCACCAGTCACTTTTGGTGAAAGGGATGTGGTGGCCTGGGTCCCAGGCTGTGAGTGGCAGTCCAGAGTAGGAGAAGGATACCCCAGGCCAGGAGCTGATGTCAGTCCGGGCTGATATCTGTCTATACTGGCCAGCCCTGGGCACGTCCAGAGGCGCCAGAGTGACAGCACCATGGTGAGACAGGTGCTCATTCACCTGTCCTCCGTCTGATGCCTCCATCTTTTGCCAGTGGAACAGCCATGGCTATGATGTCACCAAGGTCTTTGGGAGCAAGTTCACACAGATCTCGCCCGTCTGGCTGCAACTGAAGAGACGTGGCCGTGAGATGTTTGAGGTCACGGGCCTCCACGACGTGGACCAAGGTTCTCATCCTTCCTGCTTGACTGTGCTTGCCCCACAGGCTGAAAAGAGTGTGAGTGCGAGAGCAGGGGTGTGTGTGTGTGAGTAGGTATGTCTCTCTTTGTGGGTGTCTGTATGGGAGTGTGTGTGAGTCTCTGCGTGATTTAAGTGTGAATGTGAGTGTGTAAGTGTGAGACTGATGATGTGGGAGAGAAGAGATTGTGAGTGTGTTGAATGTGACTGTGGGTGTGGACATGTTTAAGTGTGAGACGGTGTGAGTGTGAGTGTGGTGACCGTGAGGCCCACGCCCTCACCCCTTGGGGCCCAGCTGGGAGAGCAGGCCCATGGTGTGGGCTGGTGTGCTAAGTGGGAAGGTGAGTGGAGCAGGACAGGCCTGGTAGAGGGGGTTTCTGAGGTGGTCGCCACTGTGGGACCCTCTGCAAGGCCAGGTTGGTGCCTCGGAGTGTTCCGCCCAGCTCTGCGCGTGGTCCAGGTGGCTGTGAGGGGGGCCTTCCCTGGCACTTCCGGGCTGCACGCAAGCGTGTGCGGGACAGGCTCTGCAGTGACTCAGGCCGCCTCTGGGCAGCAAAGGGCACAGGCCGTTGGCTTCTCCTCCTCTGTCCCTCTCTTAGCGATTTTCATTCAGTACCAGGGAGGAGGGTGGGGTTCAGGCGGAGGCTGCCTCCCGATGGCACATCCTAATGACGTCTGCCCGAGTTTACATGGCGGCGCCTTGCATTTGGGCTCGGACAGAGAGAAATGGCAGGGGAAGTGTTAGGCGGTTTTGGAGTTCCGAGAGCAGGAGTGGTTTTCCCTGACACTGAGAGAACCGTGGGGAGGTGATGGAGAGTTGGGGTCAGGAAGAGATTGTGAAGAGCCAGCCCTGGGCCAGGGAGGGGTGGGTTCTCACACCCGCCTCCCCGTCCCTGCCCTTCCCATTGCGTATTGTGCGGCTGCCACGTTTTCCTCCTCAGGTAGGCTGGGTCTTCCAGTTGGGCGCACGTCCGTGTGTTGACTGTCCCCTCCATGTCCCACAGGGTGGATGCGAGCTGTCAGGAAGCATGCCAAGGGCCTGCACATAGGTAAGTCCGGCAGACCAGGAGTGGAGGCCCTGATGGCTCGACCTGCGAGGGTGGACAGGTGGGCGCTGGGGTCTCCACATGTTCTGATCACCCGGCTGTGCTGCTGCGGCACAGGTTACTTTGACTGCTCAGAGATGAGGCTGGCCCTGGCCTGGCATTCACAGCCCTTAGTCTGGCTGGAGTCCTGAGCTCTCCTCCCGACACAGGCTGTGGCCCTCCAAAGCCAGCACCTCCTTGGCCAGTGGCATTGCCCTCATTGTTCTCCCTCCCATTTCTTCCTTTATTCACCTGATGAGTCCTATCAGAGCAGCTGGGGCCAAGCCCTGGGCTCGGCCTGAGGGTGATGCTGACCCTGGCCCATCTGTGCCCCTGTAGCTCACGGCTGGGGAAGGGGGGACATGTGTCCCCACGTCCAGTGGCAGCCTCAGAGGCGGTGGATTAAGAGCATGAGTTGCCAAGGGAGAGACTCTGGGATATGCTAGAAGCAGGTGACAGGGCTGAGCTGGAGCAGCCTACCTCCTGTAAGGTGGGGCCACTACCATACTGAGCCCTGTGGGGAGCTGGTGTCAGGGTACCAGGACTGTCAGCGTCTGCTCGCTCCTTCCCCACCACCCCTCCTCTCCAGCCTGTGAGGCTCTCGGACATCCTCTCTGGACCTGTGGCTGCTCCAGGCCTACTTGCTCTTTCCCCACCCTCCCTCCCTCTCTAGCCTGTGAGGCTTTGGGACATCCTCTCTGGACATGTGGCTGCTCCAGGTGGCCTCCCTGCCCCTCACTGTGTGGTCTCACTTCCCTCTGGAGGCCAAGGGGATGCCGTTTTGAGACAGCAAGCAGCAGGGGCCCTCCAGCATCTCCCAGTCACGGCCCCTGTGTGTGTCTATTGCCCCTGCAGTGCCTCGGCTCCTGTTTGAGGACTGGACTTACGATGATTTCCGGAACGTCTTAGACAGTGAGGATGAGATAGAGGAGCTGAGCAAGACCGTAGTCCAGGTGGCAAAGGTGAGGCCTGTGTGCTGCTCCAGCCCCTGAGCACAGCCCTCCAGGTCCCACCTGGCCGTCTGGCTGGGCCTCCCGTGAGGCCTCCACTCGGCTTTTCTGGCTTCTGCCCTGGATACCTTCTGGTGCAGCCCCCATCTTCCAGGGAAGGCAGCATCAGCCAGGCTCAGGCTGCTGTTCACTTTCTTGACCACAGGTCTTCTGGAGGTCCCAGACATGGGAGACCTGTCTGCTGGGCCAGGGTTCTTCCCTTGGGCAAAGCCCAGCTGCCTGCTACCCTCCTGGGAGGGGACCCAGCCCTGCTGGCTGCCAGTATGCCTGGGCCTCGGGTCAGGGAGCCCCCAGGCCCCCGGGGTGGGATTGGGGGAGGTGCATGGGTGGGCAGGATGCATGAGAGCACTGGCCCCTCCACTCCTGTTCCTCTGGGACCCCCCACACTTCCTCCTTCAGACAGGCCCTTCTGGGCATACAGCCGAGGCTTGGGTTTTGCCTTGTGAGTGACCAGGCCACAACCTGACCACGTGGGCCGAGGTGGCGGGCTTTTTGTCTTTCCACCCATCCCTCCTGGGCCTCCAGGTCCTCCTTACCTGTGACTGCTTCTTTCAGAACCAGCATTTCGATGGCTTCGTGGTGGAGGTCTGGAACCAGCTGCTAAGCCAGAAGCGCGTGTGAGTGGGCACAGGTGGTGGTGGGTGGCCCTCCTCCTGGCCCTGGTGTTTGAAGGAGGCTGGAGGAAAGGCCAGGGGTTTGGGGAGGGCCTTCCTTCCACAGTCCCTGTGCCTGGGGTGGGGATGGGGCTGCACAAAAGATGGACACCTGCTCAGAAAAGTGGAAGCAGCCTGTGGCAGGCAGCCAGCTCTGAACGCATTGCTGCACCAGCCCTGATGCCTCTCTTGGGTGGTCAGAGGAACTCGAGGACCCTCATTCATGAGGACTTGGCAAGAGAAAGATGGCTTGGATGGTGACAGCAGGTTGAGCTTGGACACAAACAGAAACTCCTCACTGAGCTTCAGGGAGCCTTCCTGGGGGTGTCCCTGCGCATGGCCAGGACCTGTGGTGTGGGCCGCCATGGCGGCCTCTGGGAAATGCCTCCCAGGCCCGCAGGCTCTGCAGCAGTCCCCTCCACCGGGAGGCGGCCACAGCACTCCCTCACGCCTCCTTTTGCCACATCAGAGCCCAGCCCGCCCATGACCCTCGTGGGTTCCCACTCCCTGTGGGCCACGTGACCAGGAACGGAGGGAGTGATAGAAAGTGCCATGGCCCCCCCCCCCCGGCCTGGCCTGGACTGGACTGACCACAGCCCTGAGGAATGGCCCTTCCTTGGTCCTGCCCAAGCAGCCCTGCCAACTCACCTGAAACAGCCACCTTCCCTGTTCTGCCAAAGTGGGCGACTGCCCCACAAAAGATAGCAGGGGGACAGTACTGCTGCCCAGGATGTTGGTGGGGGCGTCCTCGACATGCTCAGGACAGGTGGACTCCTCTCACTCCACTGGTTGCAGCGAGCGAGGCTGGCGCGGTCTCCACTCCGGGTGCCTGGACAGCAGAGTCCTATGGCAGCTGTCCAGCCCTGCAGCCTTCTGTGCGAGCCGTGGGTTCTGGAATCAGCTCCCCTGCCCCCACCACCTGAAGTAGTTCTGGTTGTGCTTTAAGAGCCCAGGCCTGAGCTCAGGCTCCATGGTATCCCCTGCAGCAGCCATGGCACTTTCATCCCATTGCTGCTGTGGGCAAAGGAGCTACATGTAGGTCCAGGCTCTGCCCACCCGGGGCAGCGTCCCCACACAGATCTTAAGCTTGAGGGAGGGAAGGGACATTGTTGAGGCATAGCCCATGAGGGGTAGGGCAGGATTCCTGCCCAGGGGCTCAGAGGACCCTCAGCCTGGAGCCGGTACAGGCCCTGCCCCTGTGGGTGGCTCCAGCCTCTGCAGCCCCGCCGATCCTCCCACTGGGCTCTGAAGGACTCACTGCCTGGGAGGCAGCAGTCCAAGGCTCTTCCCAGAACTGCTCCCAGGCCCAGGCTCCAGAAGAGCCCTGGAGTCCTGTTTCCTGGTGCCCAGACCCCCACACCCTCCTCCAGCACCCCTCAGTGTGCTCCCCCACTGGATCCTGGTGCCCAGACCCCACTCCCTCAGCCAGCACCCCTCAGTGCGCCCCCCACCAGATGTGTCCAAGAGGCTCCTCTGTCTGCTTCCCTCCTGGGAGGCCTGGCAGCAGCAGGAGGACAAGGAGCTGCGTGAAGGGAGGCTGGGAGGGGCACTGCAGTGGGGGTAAGGATGTCTGCAAGGCTGTGGGGAGCCTGTTGTCTGCGCAGCTCCTGAGGGGCCCCAGCTTTGCCGGAGGATCAGGTGCCTGCGTTCCTGGCTGAGGGACAATCCCAGGCCCTGCTTTGAGGGGTTCCTTGCTGAGCAGTGGGCAGTGGACCCTGCCGGGGCTGACCTTCCATTACCCTCTGAGGAGAGGGGTGTCTCAGCAGGAGACAGAGTCCGCCAGCTTCCAGCCTTCTCACTAATCCTGGGAGAACGGGTCTATTAATCAGAGATTTACCGTAACTCATTTCCGTTTCATAGCATTAGGTAGGCAGTGAGATGGCACCAGAGGCTCCTCAGGAGATAGCCTCTTGTCTAGGGTGGAGGCTGGGGGTGCTGAGACAGCCTCTTGTCTGGGGTGGAGGCTGGGGGCGCTGAGACAGCTTCATGTCTGGGGTGGAGGCTGGGGGCACTGAGACAGCCTCATGTCGGGTGGAGGCTGGGGGTGCTGAGACAGGCTCGTTGTGTCTAGGGTGGAGGCTGGGGGCACTGAGACAGCCTCATGTCTGGGGTGGAGGCTGGGGGTGCTGAGACAGGCTCATTGTGTCTGGGGTGGAGGCTGGAGGCACTGAGACAGCTTCATGTCTGGGGTGGAGGCTGGGGGTACTGAGACAGGCTCGTTGTGTCTAGGGTGGAGGCTGGGGGCACTGAGACAGCCTCGTTGTGTCTGGGGTGGAGGCTGGGGGTGCTGAGACAGCCTCGTTGTGTCTGGGGTGGAGGCTGGGGGTGCTGAGACAGCCTCCTGTCTGGGGTGAAGGCTGGGGGCACTGAGACAGCCTTGTTGTGTCTGGGGTGGAGGCTGGGGGTGCTGAGACAGCCTTGTTGTGTCTGGGGTGGAGGCTGGGGGTGCTGAGACAGCCTCATGTCGGGTGGAGGCTGGGGGCGCTGAGACAGCCTCGTGTCTGGGGTGGAGGCTGGGGGTGCCGAGACAGACTCGTTGTGTCTAGGGTGGAGGCTGGGGGCACTGAGACAGCCTCATTGTGTCTGGGGTGGAGGCTGGGGGTGCTGAGACAGCTCTGTGTCTGGGGTGGAGGCTGGGGGTGCTGAGACAGCCCTGTGTCTGGGGTGTAGGCTGGGGGTGCTGAGACAGCCTCCTGTCTGGGGTGAAGGCTGGGGGCACTGAGACAGCCTTGTTGTGTCTGGGGTGGAGGCTGGGGGCGCTGAGACAGCTTCATGTCTGGGGTGGAGGCTGGGGGTGCTGAGACAGGCTCGTTGTGTCTAGGGTGGAGGCTGGGGGCACTGAGACAGCCTTGTGTCTGGGGTGGAGGCTGGGGGTGCTGAGACAGCCTCATGTCAGGTGGAGGCTGGGGGCGCTGAGACAGCCTCGTGTCTGGGGTGGAGGCTGCGGGTACTGAGACAGCCTCGTGTCAGGGCTCCCGAGGGGTCATTAACGTCAGGGTGGGAAGGCAGGAGGCAGTAGGGGGGTTGCTGAGCGGGAGTGGCTGCAGCAGGGGAGGACGGTTGGGAGCAGCCTGCAAGCACCTCGTGTCCAGGCTCCTGCAGGAAGGTGGGGAGCTGAGGGAAGGTGGGGAGCTGCCAGCATGGCAGGGGCAGGCAGTATCCAGGCTGCTCAGAGCAGCTTGGCAGATTCCTTTGGGCATTCTGTTGCCTGGGAGCTGCCTCAGCACAGTCCTGCCTCCGACCACCACTTGGGACCCCAGCCCCCAGGGTGCCAGGCCCACGGCTGGGCTCTGCAGGTTCGGTCCCATGCACTGGGCCCTGGACAGAGGCTCAGGGGCAGCTTTTCCTGCAGAGTTTGTTGGCAGTGCCCTTAGAAGGGATGTTGCTGCCTCTGGTCCCTCCTGAGCTCTGGATCAGCCCCTTACAGTTGCCCCCATGCCCAGAGGGGCTATGTTAGGGGCGCTTGGAGCCACCAGTGCCAGCAGCTGGTAGTATGAGGGGGTCTGTCATGATGAGCACTCCGGGCAATGCTGCACCACTGTAGCTGCAGCTCACATCGCCTCCGGGGCCCATGTTGTCTCCTGGGGGCCTGGGTAGACCTGACTCACACCTGTCCTCCTTGAAGGCCAGCTCTGGGCCACACCGTGAGCCTGACTGTGGGTGGACACCCAGGCTCCCTGGGCCCCTCACAGAGTGGCTGGGGGCACCTTTTGGCCCTCAGGTCTGGTGTGGCCCTGGAGGAAGGCCATCCCACCACTATCCTGGGGAGCTGTGGGTACCTGCAGACAGCATAGAGCCCACAGGCTGGGAGCCAGGCAGGAGACCCCCAGGTAGGGTCGGCTTCCCCAGGCATCTGGGCAGGGCTTACTCTGCTCACTTTGCTCTGGTGTTTCAGGGGCGGGGGGCAGCACCCTCCTTGACCACCACCTCTAAGTGGTGCACAGTGCGTGACAGCCTCTGGTACCCATAGAGTTGTGGACACGGCTGCAGAGGCGTGAGGACGGGCTGCCCAAAGACACTGCCTCCCGCCGAGGACTGTGCCTGCATTGCAGCCGGCAGAACTAACACCAGATGATCTGGGCCAGAGTTACCCAGGAATTGACGGGGGCTTAGCTTGGAAAATGACAGTCCCACTTGGGCCATGTCAGGGAAACAGGAGCTGCCACTATGCAGCAGTTGCATGTGCCAGGCCCTGGTCCTGGCACCATTGGGAGCAGCAGGGCTTCTGGGTACTGGCTGAGGAACCGTCACCTCGTCCTGACCTAACCCGGTTCTCACCGAGCCCCACAGAGGCTTGTGCTGGAGCAGGGCGGGACCTGGGGCCACCAGGGGCCGGCTCTTGCCCCACTCTCAGTCCTCCTGTCATCCCCTAAGGGGTGGGTCTCCTCCCTAGATGGGGCTGCTCCCAGGGGACTGCAGCGTGAGAGTGACAGTCTCCTATGTGCGGTAACAGCCAGAGCCTGCCCAGTGTGGACGCATCACCCTGACATCCGGAAACCCAGCTTTGCAGCAGCATGTGCTGCAGGCCAGTTTCTGCAGAGGCCACCTGCTGGGTGGACTCATGGACACCAGCGTGTGCACACGGCTGGCTTGGGGTCCTGATGGCTGCTCCTGGGCCATGCTAGGAGGGAGGCTAGTGCCATCCCTTGGGGGACACTGCCAGCCTGCTCCGAGATGCTCCTGCCTTCTCCACCTCCAGGGGCCAGAGGAGGCCTAACTGCTGCTCCCTGTCTCCTGCCCTGCCCGGTGCCCTGCCCTCTCCTTCCCTGAGCTACACCAGGCAGGTGGGGCCCTTGGAGTGCCCTGCGGCCGCCCTCGGGTCAGTGTCCTGGGCCTGCTGGGGGCCTTTTCTCACCTGGTGTGTCTTTTTTTTTTTTTTTTTGAGACAGAGTCATGTTCTTCAGCCCAGGCTGGAGTGCAGTGGTGTGATCTTGGCTCACTGCAACCTCCACCTCCTGGATTCAAGTGATTCTCCTGCCTCAGCCTCCTGAGTAGCTTGGATTACAGACACGTGCCACCACACCCGGCTAATTTTTGTGTTTTTAGTAGAGGCCGGGTTTCGCCATGTTGGCCAAGCTGATCTGACCTCAGGTGATCCGCCCGTCTCGGCCTCCCAAGGTGCTGGGATTACCGGCGTGAGCCACTGTGCCCAGCCTTTTTTTTTTTTTTAACCTGCCATGTCTTTAGGTGTCTGAAGTGTGATGTGGACACGTGAGGCTGTCTCTGGTTGTTTGAGCCCCTCTTTCTGGGGGTTCCTGGGGTACTGCACAGGCCCCCACTCTAGGGGGGCCCACTGGGGCATGAGACAGTGTTGTTGGGGCTACATCCAGAGATGGATAGGAAGTTCCCACGAAGGGACCCACCTGCCCTGCTGCAGGGTGTCAGGCTGGGGACCAGCCCCACCCCTCCCTGAGGCAGCAGGTGTCACAGAACCCCGGGAGAGTCCTTAGTGCCAGGCGCTGCTGACCCCACCTCTCGGTTCTTGCAGGGGCCTCATCCACATGCTCACCCACCTGGCTGAGGCTCTGCACCAGGCCCGGCTGCTGGCCCTCCTGGTCATCCCGCCTGCCATCACCCCCGGGTAAGTGCTGCTCTTGAGGTGTGGGGGTGGCTGTGGAGGGCTCTGGGGTCGGGGGCAGCCAGTGCAGGGTGTCGGCCAAGGGCCCAGGCCCTCCTGCTCAACACCCAAACCTCATCCCGTCTGTATAGAGGCTTCAGCTGCCACACACACTCTGTGCCCCTGTGCTGGGCACAGAGAAGGCTCCAAGTCAGCACGTGAGTCCCAGGGCAGACCTGGGGGCCAAATGGACAGAAGCAGGCTGGGTTGGGGAGTCACAGAGCCCAGGCAGGGCTGGCTTGGCTGGGGGCATCCCAAGGTGTCGAGGCAGAAGTCCCAGGGCTCTGCCCAGGGCAGCCCCTCAGGCAGACACTGGGCTTTCTGGCCCGCCACTCTGGAAGACTGCCAGCCCTCTGCACCTCTGCAGCCTTCTCTCCCTCCAGAGGCAGAGAGGTGACTGCGGGCCACTCGCTGTGTGTGGTTGGGTGCACCCCCAAACCTGAGGTTGGTTAGAAAGACTCACAAAAGAGCCAGTTTGTGCTCACAGGAGGCTGCCACCCTGCAGATGCCTGTCCCAGCACAGGCCGTCCATGCCCTCAGGGTAGCACCCCTGGCTAAGCAGGCAGCTTGGTGGCCTCCTTCACAGCCTGTAGGCTGCTGAGGGCCCTTTGCACGGTCAACCGACTTCTCTCCAAGCTTTCCAGGGCTCTCCGCTGATCAGTGTGGGCTGCAACTGGGCAAGGCAGTGCCGGGGCAGACACAGCAGCATGTCCTGCAGACCAGGTTTCAGACCTGTGCCCCTGGTCCCGCTGTCGTGGCCAGGTTCCTCCCCTGGAGCTGGGGCAGGCTGTGCTTAGACCCTTCTGGCTCCCAGTACAACGCAGTTGCTAGTTCCTGGTGGGCTCAGACTGATCCTTTGATGGAAGACCCTGGAAAGTGGAAAGCAGAAGGGGTGCTGAGGGCTGAGCTCTGGGAGCTGCTTCGTGCATGGCCTGAGCTTCTTGCACATGTACCCAGCAATGTGCAGACAGAACTCCCTCTGCCTGTGACCAGGTGTTGGGGGTCCTGTCCCAGACCGAGCCCTGGGGAGCCTCCTGTCTGCCGCACTGCTGTGTGCGCTGGCCCCTCCTTCTCCCTTATGTGCCAGCGGGGCTGACCTGTGGGTGGTGCTGGTGGGGTGGGGCCTGGCTGTGCCTTGGCGGTTCTGCTCCTGCAGCCCAGCAACCTCAGCCTCCCCGGCAATAACGGGCCCAAGTCCAGGGCTGGGGTCTCACCTGTGTCCCGGGTTTGGGGCCCCCATGCAGCATCTTTTTTTTTTTTTTTTTTTTTGAGATAGAGTCTCACTCTGTCACCCAGGCTGGAGTGCAGTGGTGTGATCTTATCTCACTGCAACCTCTGCCTCCCAGGCTCAAGTGATCCCCCACCTCAGCCTCCTGTGTAGCTGGGACCACAGGCACATGCCACCGCACCTAGCTAATTTGTGTTTTTTGTTTGTTTGTTTTTTTGTAGAAATGAGGTTTCGCCATGTTGCCCAGGCTGCTCTTGAACTCCTGGGCTCAAGCGATCATCCCACTTCGGCCTCCCAAGCCACCGTGGCCAGCCTTTTCCGATGTGAGACACTAATGTCTGGCCTGTGTTCCCAGGGTTTGAAGGGGGCTGGCAGGGGCTGGCTGTGAGGACACGTCCTTCCTGAGCTGACAGCACTGTCTCAGGTGGTTGGGAGGACTTCGCAGGCCTGGGGCTGGGAGAAAATTCCTCGGGGTGGCAGACACTCCTTGTCCAGAGGCCATGGGTGTGGCCACCTCTGTGAGGCACTGATTTCATGGGGCTCCTGGGTTGCCCTTTGTGCTTAGGGGAGCTGCAGAAGCAGCCATCGGTGGGGACCAGCTCAGGAGCCCAGGTCAGTTCTTGAGGCTGGGGCAGAGGACCAGGTGCCTGACTTCTGCTGGTGGCAGCCTCTGCCTGAGCTTCTGGCCCTAGGCAGGAAGTGGGCAGTCGGAGCTAGGCCAGGTCCCTGCCCCTCATCCCACAGCAACCAAAGCTCACAGCTCCATTTCCATGGTGCTGGTGGGGGTTGCAGCTGTAGAGTGGGATGCACGCCAGGGCTGTGGACACTGTGACCAGGCTGGGGGCGGGGCCAAGGCCCGCGGTGGGGGTCCCCGGGGAAGTCAGACCCAGCTGGGCGGAGGGCTGGGCACTGCTGTTGTGCGCCTGCTCAACTGGAGCACAGGGCTGTGCCCTCCCAGTTGGCGGGGCCAGTGAAGGTGCTGAGGCTCCCGTGGGTTCTCCCGAGGCTCTGGCTGCACCCCCAGAGGTGAGGAGGGCTGTTTTATCATCTGTGTTTATCCTTCCCCTCATCCCACTCTGAGGGAAGAGCAGCCACTGCAGAGAAGCCTCATAAATCCCTGTCCCTAGCGCTTTTGCAGCGGAACGTAATTATGCTTGTCATTCACCTCACAAGAGCTACGTTGCCAACACACAGGCTCTCTCTTTCCAGGGGCGTTGTCCATGGAACAATGGCCCCAGGAGAGAGGTCTGTGTGCTGCAGGGAGGGGCAGGGAGGGGCACCCCCAGTCGCCAAGTGCAAATTTATTGTGTCCTTTGTCAGCAGACAGAGGCAGCCCTAACTCAGCTGCCACAGACCCCAGGGTGTCTGGTCCTGGAACTGAGCACTCTGCTGACCTCCATCCCTGCTCCCATGGTCACAGTCTCAGCGATGGAGGAGACCCAGGGTCAAAGCCACAGCGTAAACCCCACAGGCCAGTGGGACCAGCAGGCTGTCCCCAGGTGCCCATGTGGTGGTGCCATCCTTAACATGGGAGCAGAACCCTTGGGTCAGTCTGTAGTTGACCCCTTGTGTTTTCTGGGCATCCTTAGGTACTGGGACCCCCTTGGGTCCAGGGAGTTGACGTCAGGAACCCAGGAAGGGCTGGTTTCCTTCCTGGGCCCTGCTGGCGTCATTGCTGGCCTTGTTGTCAGTGGTCCACTCTGAGGTGGGTGGGGCCACAACCCTGGCCATCTCCTCCAAGCCCCATGGTTTAGGGCAGGTCATCACTGTATGTGGAGCCTGACTCAGCCGTCAGAGAAAGGTAATGCATGGGGGCGCCATCACCGGATCCCCAGCAAGCACGTTTGCACAGAGGCCCCTGCTCCCATCACCCACCTGCCTCTTGCCTGCAGCCTCGGCGGATGGGGCAGGCCGCGTGCTGACAGTGTGTGTTGAGGCCTCTGGGGGGGACTGTAGGCACCCCATGCAGTGTGGACGGGCCGAGGTCCAGGCTGAAGTCAGGCCCCAGAGGGCTGAAGGGTCCTAACCGGCCAGTCAGGGAGCGGGCTAGGCCTGCAGGCTGATGGACAGTGGAGCAGCCATCGTGAGGGGTGAGGGTGCCGGTAGCAGCAGACGGGGGCCAGGCGACCCAAGGCCATGGGGAGCAGGTTCAGAAATCTCTGACAGGTGGGCAGAGTGGGAGGGGAGCTGTGGGTGGAGGAACAGCTGTGGGCACTGGCTGCTGGGGGCAGATGCCCTGAGTGTGGGAGGTTGCAGGGACAGTGATGCCAGCATCTGTTAGGGTTGGGGAAAGGTGTTCCCTTGGACTGCTGTGGGGCGTGACAGTGATGCCACCATCTCTGTTAGGGTTGGGGACTGGCATTCCCTCAGGGCTGCTGTGGGGCCTGGCTCTGCAGGTAGCAACTGTAGGGCCAGGCGGTGTGGCTGGCAGGGACTAGGGACCATAGGCCAAACCCACGCCTTCCTCACATTCAGCCTGGAGGGAGGTCAGCTGAATGGACGTCAGAGACTACGGCTCTCCCCTGCTGGGTGGCTGGAAGATGAGAGTCCAGGGAGAGAGGGAAGCTAAGCCCACAGGTTCTGGTAGCTGGAGTACAGGAGCAGGGAAGAGATGGGCCCACCCCAGCAGATGGCGGCAGGAGGGTTTGACGTGGAGCCGACGTTCCTTTTGCCTGGCGTCAACTGCAGTGATGCAGATGTCACCCGGAGATGGCAGCTGGTCGGCCGAGGGGAGAGCGGGCATCTGCCACGTGGGCCCAGTGTCAGGACCAAGGTGGGTGGGTGGGGATTTCAGGGAGGTCGCAGGTAGAACGTGAGAGTCGTGCTGTGCTGGAGGGACGGTGTGGGTACATGGCAGGACACTGCGGGCTCACTCGTGTCATCGTCTCCCCTCGGATCTGAGAGGACGCTGTTCTGGAGGCCGCAGCCACCCCGGCCTCTGGCAGCTGTGGGGTCCGCGTGGCTGGAGGGACCTGGTCAGGCCCCAGCCTGAGATTGTTCAGTGTGAGGCAGCCAGCTGGGCAGTGCACCCCCAGGGCCCTGGGGCACAGAGCACCAAGCTGGACAGGAGGGGGAGGGGCACTGGCGTTGGTGTGGCCTGGGGTCCAGTCGAGGCCGAGTAGGCACTCACCTTGCATGCCCGCTGCCCGCATGGGGCCCACCCAGGACATGGCGATGGGAGGGCAGGCGGCTGGCTGTGATGAGTTCCTTTTCCTTCTTTCCTTCCTCCCGGGGCCTTTGTTCCTCAGAAATGAATTCAGAACACGGTGTTTTCGGTGTAAGCAGTAATTCCTGTTCATCGGAAGTCACGCTGCGTCTAATCCGTGACAAGCTGTTACCTCATCGCTCAGCCGTGGTGATCCCCTCTTGTCCGGGTGCCACGGGGCACGGAGACAAATGGCTCCGCTGCCGGCTCTCGCATGTGTCTGGGTGAAGGGCACGGGCTGGGGAGGACATCTGGCAGTGGCCCCTTTGCAGTGTTTCTTGCGGGTAGGAGGAGGTCCACATTCCCAGGTGGTCCCCAGGGCCAGCGCCAGGTAGGGGGTGGCAGGACCGGGGGCACAGGCCTGGTGCCCTCCCCTCTCTCTCCCACTGATCACCACCGTGAGCTGCTTCTGCCTCTGGATGGGGCCTGCTTTGTTCCCTCGTGTTGTGTTACTACCCTTGAAAGCGTGAGGACCGTTCCTAGCCTGTGGCCGTGGTTGGTGCCCAGCTGTAGCAGAGTTGTTGGGTCAGTGGGCAGCTGCGTGAGCCCCGAAGGGAAAATGCAAGCTGTGCCACATGCATGTCACATGTCAGCATGCTGCACTGAGGGGCGCGGTGTGGAGCCACGTCCCCTGGCAGGACTGCCCCTTCCTGCTTGGGGATGTCGTGGGCTGCATTTCTGGTGGACGCATGGGGGGCATTCGTGGTTTCTGTGCCACATTCTGTAGCTGGTGGGAGCCAGATCCTGGACACATGGCCTCACCTAGCAAGGCCTTGTGGAGTGAAGCCAGCTCTGCCAGGAGTGCCTGGTGCGGCCAAGGCTATGAGGTGGTGGAAGGCACAGCGCCCACAAGAGGGACAGGGGCGTTGCAGCACTGTGGATGTGGGGGAGGCACACGAGCCCGGCTCACGGCAGGACCCCACATGTCTGATAGCAGCGTGTGAAGCAGGACTGGGTGCTCGGAAGGGTATCATGGGCACAGGGGAGGGGTTAGACTGTGGGACAGGCCCCTGCAGAGTAGAAGCTGCGGCTGACAGGGCTGCCATGAGATTGGCAAAGGAGGAGCCAAAGGGACAGGCAGTCATGCTGGCCATGGTCCTAGGTGCAGCAAAGGCCCAAGTTAGAAGCAGAACCATGGGGCACGTGAGAGGAAGGAGTGACTCTGACAGACACAGACAACTCTTGACCAGGATGTGGGCGCATCAGAAGACGCCACAAAGGAGCGAGAAGACCAGCTTCTCGCCAGGAGGAGCGATGGTGCCCACGCCACTGACCAAGAGCACATGACCACCTGAGAGAGCTAGAGGGAGAGAAAATGTGAACACGGTGGTGGGAAAGCAACGAGGGGCTATGTGTGGAGATGCGCGCCTGTAATGCCAGCATTTGGGGAGGCTGAGGCGGGAGGATCGCTTGAGCCCAGGAGTTTGAGAACAGCCTGGGCAACATAGTGAGACCCCATCTTTACAAAAAATTTAAAAATTAGCTGGACATGGTGGCACCTGTGGTCCCAGCTACTCGGGAGGCTGAGAGGAGGAGCTTGAGCTCAGGAGGTCTTGAGGCTGTAGTGAGCCGAGATTGTGCCACTGCACTCCAGCTTGGGCAACAGAGCAAGACCCTGTCTCAAAAACAGAAGAGAAGAAAAGAAAGAAAGCAACAAAGACCCCAGAGAAAAGCGGGCAGGAGACCTGGACTCTGAGCCACGAGAGGCCACAGTGGATGCGTGCATGGAGCCGATGGGCAGGCCGGGAGATGCTCAACCACGTTATTCCTGAGAGAAGCACAAATGAAAGCCACGGGGAGATCGCGGCTCGGGGGCAGCCAGGCTGGGATGGAAGCAACACAGCCAACGCTGCCTGGCATCTGCCACCAGGACCTGAGTGATGTGGGGCTGTGAGCCGGGGGGCTCTGTGTGTGAGGGGCCAAGGAGCCGCCTGGGACCGACTCGGAGAGGCGCTGGCAAGCCCGAAGCCCGCCTTCCGGCAAGGCCTCTTCCTGGTGCAGTCGGCACCTTTTTGCTGCGTCCTCACATGGCAGAGAGCTGTGGTGTCTCTTCTCACAGGGACACTGACTCCACCGTGGGGCCCGTCATCATGGCCTCGTCTAGCTCTAATCACCTCCTAAAGGCACTATCTCCAGAAACCACCGCATCAGTGGTTAGGGCTTCAACATAACCATTTGTGGGGACCCAAGCACCCTGTCCACAGCGAGACCGATTCATTGATTGTCTTGCTCTGTTGCCCAGGCTGGAGTGCAGTGGCATGATGAGGGCTCACGGCAGCCTCCACCTCCTGGGCTCAAGCCATCCTCCCACCTCAGCCCCCCAAGTAGCTGGGACTACAGGCACACACCACCACACCTGGCTAATTTTTTAATTAATGTGGAGACAGAGTCTTGCTGTGTTCCCCAGGCTGGACTCCAACTCCTGAGCTCAAGAGATCAACCTGCCTCAGCCTCCCCAAATGCTGGGATTACAGGTGTGAGCCATCACACCCAGCCATTTTTTCTTTTTGAATCAACTAAAAAAGGCAAGAGGATTGCTTGAGCCCAGAAGTTCAAGGCCGTAGTGAGATGGGATCGTGCCGCTGCACTCCAGCCTGGGTGACAGAGACCCCATCTCAGAAATAAAAAAGAAATGACCTTGGGTGTCGGTGAGAGGACCTGGGTGGAGGCCTCGGCCCAGAGGGAGGTTGCAGGGCAGGAAGGGTCCAGTGGACAACTGGATTTGGGGCTGAGGTCTTAGGGGCACCTGGCTATAGAGAGGGGCCCAGGCACTGAGGGAGGCCACCGGGAGTGATGGGCATAGTGCTGGGAGGTGTTTGTCAGGGATCCGGGGAGGCTGACCGTGCCTGAGTGGTGGGGCTGGCAGGCATCAGGAAAAGAGGTCAGGGCTGAGGGGACCATGGATGATGCTCCACGTACCTGCAGGCCGGGACAGCCCGGGGTGGACAGACTCTGGGGCCTGGGCCTCTCATCGTGCCCAGCAGAGGAGAAGGCCCAAACCTTGGTCCTGGTAGACTCAAGGCAGGGGCTGGGATAAAACTGCACATCTGGAGAGGGGCTCCTCAGACCTGCCATGTGGGTCCAGGGATCTGCAGGAGGTGTCGGGCCCTCAAGCCCCTGACAGAAGCCCCAGCACTGAGGCCCTTGGCGTGGTCCAGATTTGGGAGCCCAGTGACCCTTGAGCAGAGGAGGGGTCACAACTGAGGAAGATCAGGGCCCACAGCCTCACTGCCTCACAGGGACCCCCCCTCACTTCAGTGCATGCTGCTCCTCCGGCTTCGTCCCCCATGCTGTTGTCCTATGTTCTGCTGCCGTGGGGGCCCTCGGCTCCCTTGGTGTTGACCTTTGTGTACTGCTCCCGTCTCCCCTTGGCTTATAGATCTGGGTGTGGAGGGGCCGTAGGCCAGCACCCAGCTCTCCCTGGGCCAGGCGGGAAGGCTGCCCCAGGAGACACTAGTCCCCAGTGGATCTAGGTCAGGAGCAGGTCCCCAAGGGAGGGGCTGCCGTCCAGAGATGGCCCAGGGGCCAGGCAGACAGAGCAGGGCCGCTTCCTCTGCAGTGCCCATGCCACAGTTGTCCGCAGCCGACCACCTGCCCTGGTGCCCTGTCCCCCATGTTGGGGAATGTGCCACACAGCCTTGCTCCATCCCTGGGAGCCAAGCATTTGTCCTTCCCGTCTACCTGCTGAGGTCCAGTGAGGGCTCTGGAGAGCCTGGCTGGGCCAGGCCGACCCTGAGTGGGCTTGAGGGCTGCGTCCCAGGAGCTGGCTCTGCTTTCAGGGAGGCTTTGCTGCAGACCCCGGGAGGGGATGCTCCTGGGGGCCTGGATCAGTCACCTCCATCTCAGCGACCCCAGCTCTCGGGAGTGGCCCATCCTCTTAGCCACTCTCCACTGACCTTGCCCCTCCATGGGCAGCCCTGGCCCAGGTCTCCCTGCTGTTAGGTCTGTCATTCTCAGCTGTACCCTGGTCTCAGAGAGGTGTCTGGGCCCCCATGACCACATCCCCCTGTGTCTCCCAGCCCCCAGCCTCTGTGACCCCAACCAAGCTGCAGGCTGTCCCCACCCCAGGAGGACACTTTTCCGCTTGGGAAAAGTGACCCAAGTCCCCCACAGCCAGCTTGCTCTCACCCCAGCTGAACCGCAGCTGGGGAGGGGCTTCAGGCAGGGCATAGCAGCCTGAGGTGGCTGTACCTGTCTGTTGCAGGACCGACCAGCTGGGCATGTTCACGCACAAGGAGTTTGAGCAGCTGGCCCCTGTGCTGGATGGTTTCAGCCTCATGACCTACGACTACTCCACAGCGCATCAGTGAGTGTGGGCTTGGGAGGCTCCTGGGCACAGCAGACTCCACAGTGCAGCAGTGAGTGTGGACCTGGGGGGCTCCTGGGCACAGCTGATGCCCTCTTGCCTGTGGTTCTGTGCACCACAAGGTCACCTGCTGAGCCTGGACGCCCACCTGAGGGAAGCCAGTGGCACTGCACCTGCCGCATGCCCTGTGGTGGTCACGTGGGTGGGGCCCTGCCTCTGGTGGAGCTGGGTCACGGGCGGGGCACAGGCATAGTCCTGCTGCTGCCCGATGCCACCGTGTCCTCCTTTGCCTGAACCACAGTGTTGCACGAGGGCCGTGTGACACAGGCGCAGGCAGGGAGACAGCAGGAAGGATGCCCAGGCGGCCTTGTGTCTGCTGTCCTCCTTCCCACTGTGTCATGCGGACTCCTGCCTGTGGCTGTGGGGTGGGGGCCGCACATGAGTGCCTGGCGCTGGATGTGGTGTCCCTCATGGGCCCGCTCTGCTGACGGCCCTTTCTGATGGGTGATCCTGGCCCTGGACGTGACGTCCCTCATGGGCCCGCTCTGCTGACGGCCCTTTCTGATGGGTGACTTCTGTTCTTTACAACTCTCTAGAGGTGTCAGCCGCAGCATGGGGAGGGTGCACCTCTCGGTGGAGGGCCCCAACGATGGCTCAGGTGCGGGGCCCTCCCTGTTGCTGAAACTCGCTCACTCCCTGCCCTGCAGGCCTGGCCCTAATGCACCCCTGTCCTGGGTTCGAGCCTGCGTCCAGGTCCTGGACCCCAAGTCCAAGTGGCGAAGCAAAATCCTCCTGGGGCTCAACTTCTATGGTATGGACTACGCGACCTCCAAGGATGCCCGTGAGCCTGTGGTCGGGGCCAGGTGAGCCAAGGGCTCTCCCTGCCGTGCTGAAGGTGTCACTGGGTGTGGGTGGGTGTGGGTTTAAGGAGACGGAGTGATGGGGAGGGTCCCGGTCCCCTGGGGCTTGTGCCCCACAGAGTCAGAGATAGGGGCTGGGCCAGGAGCTGGTCCTGCTTGGTGCCTACCCCACCGCAGCCCCCACTGTGGTCACCATCCATGACACCGCCACGTTAGCTGTCCCCACATCTGCGTGAGGCTGGGACTGAGGCTCCCCCATCTGTCAGCCTTGCCCCACAGCACACAGGCCGGGCCAGGGCCTCCTGGGTTGAATGCTCCTCCTCCTCTCCTCTACCCAGGAGTAATTTCCTGCTTTGTGTGTTCTTGGTGTGCTCTGCAAGTGTGGTTTCTTGTTGGCATTACTTGACTTCATTTCTGGAGGACATTTTTCCTGGCTGTAGAATTCTGGCTGTTGGTTTTTTTACAGGCATCTTAAGCATGTTGCCGCCCTCTCATTTGGACGGCCTTTCACCGCCACCTCTTTCTCCTGCCTATGTTGCTGTCCTCCCTGCTCTTAGGACTATCTTGTATATATGGCTGGTTTTGAACAATTTGATTGACGTGTCTTCATTTTCTTTTTGCACAGTGTTCATGGAGCCTCTTGAATCTGTGCATGTGTACTCCTAGCAAATTTGGAAAATATGGGGCCAAATTCTTCAAATATTTTTTCTGTTTCTTCTGTCCTCTCCTTTGGAGACCACAAACACTAGATCCATTGAATTTGTCCCACAGCTCACGAATACACCTTTTACCTTTTGGAATTCTTTTTTTTTTTTTTGAGATGGAATCTCACTCTGTCGCCCAGGCTGGAGTGCAGTGGCGCAGTCTTGGCTCACTGCAAGCTCCGCCTCCCAGGTTCACGCCATTCTCCTGCCTCAGCCTTCTGAGTAGCTCGGACTACAGGCATCTGCCACCACGCCCTACTAATTTTTGTATTTTTAGTAGAGATGGGATTTCAATGCGTTAGCCAGGATGGTCTCGATCTCCTGACCGCATGATCCACCTGCCTCGGCCTCCCAAAGTGCTGGGATTACAGGTGTGAGCCACCACACCGGGCCGGGCTTCCTTTTTCTCTGTTTTGTTTTTTTTTTTTTTTTTGAGACAGGGTCTCACTCTGTCGTCCAGGTTGCAGTGCACTGGTGTGATCATAGCTCACTGCAGCCTCAACCTCCTGGGCTGAAGCCATTCTCCCACCTCAGCCTCGCAAATAGCAGGGACCACAGGTGCATGCCACCATGCCCCGCTAATTTTTGTATTTTTTTGTAGATACAGGGCTTTGCCATGTTGTCCAGGCTGGTCTCAAATTCCTAGGCTCAAACGATCCTCCTGCCTCAGCCTCCCAAATTTGCTGCGATGACAGGCGCGAGCCACCGAGCCCGGCCAACATGTTATAATTCTCTAGAGGCTTGTTTGGGGTCCCCTTTACGTCTTCCATGTCTCTACTAAACTTTTGCAGATTGCGATTCAGTTGTAGTAACTGCTGAGTGCCCGTGTCTGCTGGTTCTGATATCGGGGTCGGTTTCAGGAGGCTACTTTTCCTCCTTGTTTGGGGTCCTATTATGCTGCCTCCCTGTGGGCCTGGTACTCTTGGGTTGATGCCTCAGGCATTGCGAATTTTACCATGTTGCGTGCTGGGTGTTTTAGCATTTTTATAAATCATCTTAATCTTTGTTCTGGGTGCAGTTGAGTTTCTTAGAAACAGTTTTAGCTGCTCACTTTTCTGGAGAACCTGGCCTTTTTGTGGAGACCTCGGCTGTCATCTTTATGAGTCTTTGTAGGTCACCCACAGGCCTGCCCTCCATGAGGGGTGTGTGCGTGTGTCAGCCCAGGCAGGTGAGCTGAGGCCAGGCCATCACCCCTGATTCCTCCTGGTCGGCTGTGGGGAGGGGCAGAGGTAACCTGCCGGATTCGCGGGTCCTGAGGGTGGCGGCAGTGGGTAGAGGAGTATGTTGGGGCAGTGTTCCCTGCCCGGCCTCCAGGGGTGCCCTTTGTGAGCCCCTCCACAGCAGATGTCAGGTAGGCCATGTTGCAAGACCAGGGTCGTGTGTGGTGGTCCCCTTAGGGAGGCTTTCCCCCGACACTCTACATGCACACTCCTTTCTGTCCACATGGCTGGTCCTGGGGTCCAGCACAGGCCTGGGCTCCCGCTGTTCTCTGGCTCCTGGCCCTGGGTGTGCTCTGGGTCGCTGAGCAGGGCCTGACGCTGCTGCGGGGGCAGACACGGGGTGCTGGCTGAGGAGGGTCTGGGGTCAGCCTGGGCATCAGGCGGGGTGAGGAGCCTGGCATCTTCTCTCCCACATCTCACCCAGTGAGTCATCAAGAACTCAGCCACACACTGAGACACGCGGGGCTCCGCACGGGCGAGGGCGATGCCCCAAGGCCCCTGGCTCGTTTGGGTCCCCTGCTCCTGCTGAGATGGGGCACGGGTCAGTCACTGGGTGCCAGCTCTCATGTCCCTGCAATGCAGAGTGAGGGGCCCAGCCACCCTGTCTGCCCAACTGTCTGTTCTTTCAGTTGGGGCTGCTCTGTGCTCCTGTGTGTGCTGCACCCTCCCCCACCACGGCCCTCCTTTGATGCTGGGAATCCCTGGAAGGCTCTGGAAGCACAGCTCGTGTCCCCCACCTTACCACATCCCTGATATGGTGCCTGGTTCTGGGACCTTTGGGTGGAGCCATGTACAGAGCTTGGGCTCCCAGCCCAGGATCCCCTGTGCAAAGCAAGAGGCCTCCCCATGCACCCAGCCCTGACTCAGCTCCAGCTGTGGGCTCTGCTCACCCAGGCCTTCAGAGAAGCCTCACTTCTGGTTGGGCTTTTGAAAGGGAGACAGGTGTTGGCCTTGAGTCGCCACCGCACTAGTCTTCAAGGGTAACAAAGTGCCACAGATGGGGCAGCTGAAATAACGGCTTCGTCTCAGTCCTGGGGGCTGGAGGTGGGAGATGAGATAAAGGTGCCGTCAAGGTGGGGTTGGCTCCTCCCAGGACCTCTCTCCTCGGCTGGTAGATCCCAGGGCCTCTCTCCTCAGCTTGTAGATAACTGCCTTCTCCATGTGTCCTCATAAGGTTCTGTGTGCGCCTGTGTGAGTCCTCTCCCAGGGCCTCTCTCCTTGGCTGGTCAGTACTGCCTTCTCCCTGTGTCCTCACAAGGTCCCATGTGCGCCTGTGTCCTCTTCTCCTCTTATAAGATGCCAGTCATGTTGCATTACAGCCCACCCTTGTGACATCATTTTAACTTAATCATGTCTTGAAAGACTCTCTCAGTGTAGGCTCAGGCCTGTGGTCCTAGCTACTCAGGAGGCTGAGGCAGGAGGATCACTGGAGCCCAGGAGTTCAAGGCCAGCCTAGGCAACATGGTGAGACCCTAACTACAAAAGAAAAGAACGAGGCGGAGGGATCACAAAGTCAGGAGTTCAAGACCAGCCTGGCCAACATAGTGAAACCCCATCCCTACTAAAAATACAAAAAATTAGTCGGGCGTGGCTGGGCGCCGTAGCTTACGCCTGTAATCCCAGCACTTTGGGAGGCCAAAGCAGGCGGATCACGAGGTCAGGAAATCGAGACCATCCTGGCTAACACGGTGAAACCCCATCTCTACTAAAAATACAAAAAATTAGCCGGGCATGGTGGAGGGCGCCTGTAGTCCCAGCTATTCGGGAGGCTGAGGCAGGAGAATGGCGTGAACCCTGGAGGCGGAGCTTGCAGTGAGCCGGGATTGCGCCACTGCACTCCAGCCTGGGCAACAGTGCAAGACTCTGTCTCAAAAAAATAAAAGAATAAAAAAGACTATTTCTCCAAATATAGTGCTACTCTGAGGCACTGGGGATTAGGACCTGTGTTAGTTCGTTTTCTGTTGCTTATAACAGAATACCTGAAACTGAGGACTTTATAAAGAAAAGGAATTTTTTTTTTGAGACAGAATTTCACTCTTGTTGCCCAGGCTGGAGTGCAATGATGCGATCTTGGCTCACCGTAACCTCTACCTCCCGGGTTCAAGCGATTCTCCTGCCTCAGCCTCCCGAGTAGGTCGAATTACAGGCATGTGCCACCACGGTTTTTTTTGTTTTGTTTCGTTTTGTTTGTGTTTTTGAGACGGAGTGCCCAGGCTGGAGTGCAGTGGTGTGATCTCAGCTCACTGCAACCTCTACCTCCTGGGTTCAAGCGATTGTCCTGCCTCAGCCTCCCGAGTAGCTGGGACTACAGGCACGTGCCACCACGCCCAGCTAATTTTTATATTTTTAGTAGAGACAGGATTTTGCTATGTCGGCCAGGCTGGTCTCAAACTCCTGATGTCAAGTGATCCACCCAGCTCGGCTTCCCAAAGTGCTGGGATTACAGGCGTGAGCCACTGCACCCAGACAGGAATTTATTTCTTATAGAGGCTGAGAAGTCCAAGGTCCGTGGCTACTTCTGTGAGAGCGTTCTGTGAGAGCGTTCTTGCTGGTGGAGACTCTGAAGAGTCTGGAGGCGGTGCAGGGCGTCCGTGGCACAGGGTCTGAGCGAGCTGCCCAGGCCGCCTTCCTCTTCTTAGAAAGCCACAGTCCCATGCCCATGGTCACCCACTGGTCCATTAACCCACTAGTCCATGAATGGATTAATCCGTTCACCAGGGCAGAGCCCTCATGACCCAGTCACCTTCTAAAGGCCCCGCCTCCCCACAGTGCCGCCTTCTAAAGGCCCCGCCTCCCCACAGTGCCACCTTCTAAAGGCCCTGCCACCCCAAAGTGCAGCAGTGGGGATTACATTTCAGTGTGAATTTTGCAGAGAACATTCAAGACATCACACACTTCACCCTGTGGATTTTAGGGGAACAGCTCAGCCCATTACACCATCTGAGGGTAAAGAGTTAGGGCTCACTCACTGCACAAGAGCCTGGGTCAGGTCACACAAGGCATCAGTGTAATCCCAGCACTTTGTGGGGCCAAGGCAGGAGGATTGCTTGAGCCCAGAGGTTCGAGACCTTCTGTGCAAAATAGAGAGACCCCATCATTACAAATAGTTTTAAAAAAAATTAGCCGGTATGGTGGTGCACACCTGTGGTCCCAGCTACTCAGGAGGCTGGGGAATGCCTGAGCTGTGGAGGTGGAGACACTCCAGTCTGGGCTCCAGAGCAAGACCCTGTCTCCAAAACAACCAAAGCCTTCAGCAGCCTCCCCTGGGCAGTTGCACCCACCCATGATTGTTCTGAGAACTGGCTAGGGGGTTTGGGGTGAAGGAATTCTGATTACAAAGGTGTGTACGTGAGCGTATGGAGGTGTATGCCCTCAGGACCCCCAAGCTTTGCACAAGTTGGGGTCTGGATGCACCCAGTCAGGAAAGAAAGGCACTGCTTCTGGGTCCTCACTCCCAGCTGAGAAGTCCCCTCCTAATCTGCCCTCCACACCCACCCAAAGTGCCCTTGTTAATGACCCCTGGGCCTGAGTGGCACAGATGAGGGGTGTGGGCACCTGGCAGGCTCCAGCCTGGATGCAGGACCACTCGAGGGGAGCAGGCCATGGGGAGATCTGGGTCTCAGGGGCCCCTAGAGTGCTGTCCCTGCATCCCATCCTGGGTGGCCACTAGCTCTTGCCCTGTCTGTCCCCGCCCAGAGACCTTGGCCAGGGCAGCAGCACAGACGCCAGCTCAGCAGGGCCACCTCCCGCAAGGCTGGAATAAATAACTGGCTGCCAAGACTCGCTCGCACGTGCATCCTCACAGCTGCCAAGCCGGCCAAGAGAGTGCTGACGCTGCACAGCCGTGGCTCCTGCCTCAAGGGTATGGCAGGGAGGGCGCCCCCACTCTAGTCCAAGGGGGACACTGGCAAGGATCACAGGCAGAGGCATCCCTGCTTCTGGGAGTATGATGCCTGACAGCCACCAGAGTCTTCCCTGGGTAGGTTCCTGGCTCTCAACTGTGCCAGAGTCCCCTCTACGAGTGGACGGCACTCCTGCCTCCGCCTGAATGTCTGCACGGTGGAGGGACCGTGTTCGCAGCTCCTCAGAACATTCTTCCTGACCCCGGCTCTGCCCCAGTGGTGTCCGGCCCCTCCCTGAGCCCCGACCTCCCTCTCAGCTGCACTGTTCCTCTGCACCCCATGGTCCTGCCTTGGACAGGTGGCGTCCACTCTGGACACCAAATCCAGCCCAAGGGCTCACTGCCTGCAACGTGCACAGGGTGAGATGGACCACCCATTGTGGGGATCCTGTGGGTCCTCCCTATCTGTTCTAGAAGCTGGGGCTCTTCTCCCCGGCCCTTCCTCGAGGCTTATCTGTCCTTGCACCTGTGCCAGCTCCTGCTGAGCTCTGGTGACATCAGCTCAGACGCCTCTCCTCACCCTCTGTTCTCGCCTTGTGTTGGCACCAAATGTCTGCTTTTCTAGCTGAAATCTCACTTATTAGCTGCGGCCGCCCTAAAGAGCAGACACAGTCCCCAGCCTCACATGCCCCCACACAGCACGTGCACCACCAAGCATTGCAGCGCCTGCCACCCACACCAGCCAGTCATCCAGCCATCCAGCCCCAGCCTCGTCGCTCCTCCAGCCTATACTGTGTCCTCTGCAGAGTGGAGCCCATCGTTCCTTCGTCCTGTCTGTCACCCCCCAGGGGACGTCTGGGAGGCCGGCAGCAGCAGGGATTGAATCTTAGGCCCGTGGCCCTCATCACTGCTGTGGCGTCTTTTGCTGCCATGACTCAGTGGACCTAGGCGTTTTCCTCCTCTCTGTCTTGTGAATCTTTTACTGTGAGAATCTTCAAGCATGAAAGTGCACAGAATGGTGTGGCGAGCCCCTCGTGGCCACCCCAGGACTTGACTCCCTTGGCCTCATGTGGCGCCAAGAGTTTCAGCAACCCCAGCCCCGATCCCCGGCCTCATGCTCACCGTGTTCTCCTAACACCCCAGCACTCTGATAGCCAGTGACAAGGAGCCAGGTCTCCTCCATGCCCAGGGCCCTCAGTTTCTACAGCTTGTGCCTCTGGGAGCCTTGGCTGACCAGCAGCAGCTCCTGAGCACATCCCCAATGGGGCCAGGTGCAGGGACTGGCTGGCACGTACCTGCAGGCCCAGCCACGCCTGCCTCCACGAGAGGGAGATGGCAAGCCTCAGGGCTTCTGGTCAGGACATTGCTGGATCCCACATTTCAGACAGGACAGCCCTGAAGAAGCATGGCCACCCACTGAGGAGGGCTGTCTGGTTGAACTGAAGCTCTGAGAGGCAACTGAAACCTGTGAAGATAGGAGCACCTGGCCTGGGGTTTCAGTGTCTGCAGGGTGGGCTTGGGGAGGGCCAGCCATCAGCTATGTCCTCCCTCCAGGAGGGGGCCTGGGCCTGGTGTTGGGGGCCTCACCATTGCCCACAGCAGCCCTGGCCCTGGGCGGAGCCTGCAAGCCCTTCCTCCCACCAGCCAGAAGCAGCTCCACTCCCTTGGACCCGTTCCTTGGAGCTGGCTGCAGAGCCCTGTGGGGGCTCCTGAGGGGTCCTAGGAAGGGGTTCTCTCGACACACACTCCTGAGACCAGAGCCGGGCCTCATGCACTTTTCCCTGCAGGAAGCTGTGCACCACCAGGCTGTGTCTTCTGCCTGCTGCCTCCAGGACACGGAATCGTTTCCTAATGGTGGCTCAGGGCGGCTCACAGCATACCATGACTTCTATACCTTTGGAGCCAGTACAGCCCTAGCAGCCGGTTGGTCAAGTCCAAAGGGTGCTGCGTGTGGTGACTCACGCCTGTAATCGTAACAGCTTGGGAGGCCGAGGTGGGAGGATCACTTGAGGCCAGGAGTTTGAAACCAGCTTGGGCCACATAGCAAGACCCCCATCTCTACAAAAATGTTAAAAGTTAGTAGGGTGTGGTGTTGCACACCTGTAGTCCCGGCCATTCAGGAGGCTGAGGCAGGAGGATTGCTTGAGCTTTGGAGGTCCAGGCCGCAGTGCGCTATGATCACACCATTGCATTCCAGTCTCCGTGACAGAACACGACCCTATCTTTTTTTGTTTTGGAGATGGAGTTTCACTCTTGTCGCCCAGTCTGGAGTGCAGTGGCTTGATTTCAGCTCACTGTAGCCGCCACCTCCCAGGTTCAAGCGATTCTCCTGCCTCAGCCTCCCAAGTAGCTGGGACTACAGGTGTGTGCCACCATGCCTGGCTAATTTTTTGTATTTTTAGTAGAGACGGGGTTTCACCATGTTGGCCAGGCTGGTCTGGAACTCCTGACCTCAGGTGATCCACCTGCCTTGGCCTCACAAAATGCTGAGATTACAGGCATGAGCCACTGTGCCAGTGACCCTATCTCAAAGAAAAAAAAAAATTGAGTCTGGGGAGAGGCAGCCACCCAACTTGGGTTCTGGGCGTGGCCAGGAGGGGTCTGGAGGCTCCATCACCATATCTGGTAACTGCATCCTCAGGTGCCAGCTATAGCACAGGCACACGCCTGGAGACAGGCGAGACACAGGTGCATAGCTCCCAGCCCCAGCTGTGGTACAGGTACAGGCACACACCTGGAGGCAGGTGAGAGACAGGTGCATAGCTCCTGCTCCCTATCCCATCCCATGTCTCACCATCCCAGCTGGCCCAGAATTCTCATACTTTGCCTTGCTGAGATCCTGGGGCCACCTCCCCAGGCTCCTTCCTTGCTCAGCCCAGGCTGGCTCTGCACATGGAGTCAAGGTGACCTGGAACATCTGGTCAGATGCTCTTGTCAGCCCTGCGTCTCAGGAGGCTGCCTGGGCAGACTCAAGGAGAGAGGCCCCCATCAGCCTCTGATGCTGGCCTCCCCCCGAGGCTTCCCATGAGCTGGCTTCCACTCAGGGGCCAAGAGAGGGACGCCCTTCTTGGTGGGTGACCAGGGCTCCCACCAGCCACTGGGCCAAGGCTGTAGGGTTGGGCCCGGAGCTGCTCAAGGCAGTGGAGGAACATGGCCCACTGCCCTCCCAGGAGTCACAAGCCCAGGCTTTCAGGCCGGCATGACAGCAGCAGCGTGTCCATGTGGGCCAGTCCTCCGTGGGCCTCTTTGGTTAGCAGGGTGGAGGGATTGCTCAGACTTGGCTGCTCTGGGGGGTCGGCACCCCTGCTCCACCCAGACCACAGCACAGAGTGGAGGCGAGGTATTGGGTATTGGGAGTTCCCTCCTCCACCCGCCAGTGCCGCCTCCCTCTCTCCCTCCCTCCGATAGGCATCTTTTTTTTTTTTTTTTTTTTTTTTTTGAGACAGAATCTCACTCTGTCACCCAGGCTGGAGTGCAGTGACACAATCTCAGCTCACTGCAACCTTCTGCCTTCCAGGTTCAAACGATTCTCCTGCTTCAGCCTCCCAAGTAGCTGTGATTACAGGCGCCTACCACCACGCCTGGTTCATTTTTGTATTTTTAGGAGAGATGGGGTTTCACCACGTTGGCCAGGCTGGTCTCGAACTCCTGACCTCAGGTGATCCGCCTGCCTCGGCCTCCCAAAGTGCTGGGATTACAGGCATGAGCCACTGCACCCAGCCCCCTCGGGCATCTGTTTTTAATCCTTGCCTTTTAGACCTTAGCAAACTCCCCAGGCTTTGGAGCAAGCCCCTCATCCTACTTATTTTGGTTTTCTGGAGCCGTTTCTCCAAAAGTTTCCAAGCTGGTCTCCGTGGGGTGACCCCCCCACACATCAGGAGGTCCAAGAACATCTTTCTCACACTTGATCTGCTTTCTCCCTAGAAATGCATCAAACCTCTGTCCCTGGTCCTCCTAAATTCCTCTGTGGTGCGTCTTGGTGTGTGTTGTGTGTATATCCTGTTTGGCTTTCCTTGACCCTTTCCATTTGAGGCCTTGCAACTTTTTTTGAGGTTGGATAAGATTCACATACCATAAAATGCACCATTTCAAAGTGGCATTTAATATGCTTACAGAATTGTACAACCCTTATTACTGCTCCCCAAAAAGAAGCCCTGTGCCTTTTAGCAGTTGTGCCCTCTTTCTCTGCCCTAGCTTGTACCCACCTCCAGCCCACCGTGTCTGTAGGCTTGTCTGTTCTGGATGTTTCTGTGAGGCCAAGCTGTCCGTGTTCATTGAGTACTTATTCCTTACATCCTCCCCGTCCATGTGCTTGTCCCTCCCCTGGGCACCCACTCTCGGACTTTCACCTTCCCCTGCCTTCTCTGTGCAGGCCCCTCGCTCACTCCCCACTCACTGTGGCTGGTGTCTGCTCCCCGAAACACCTGTGTGGCCCTTGTTCCTCCTGGGAGCCTGGCCCCCTGGTGTGCTTGTCCATCACACCAGCCATGCTCCTCAGAGTCTTATAAGCCCTGACGGGGGTACCAGTTACCAGCCTGGGTGGACACTCAGGCCCCCCAAGGACCCAGCTCCTCTGTGTGTCTGCAGCCCTCTGAGGACTGTCCCCTCTGCTGTGGGCCTGGACTCCATCTGCTGTGCCTGCAGCCGCCCGTCCTCACTCAGCCCTGCCCCTACATCGGGTGGCCTCACCCTCCCTCCGCAGGAGTGACTCTCAGACCCTCCCTGGGCTTTTGGGAGCTGGGCACACACCCCCACCCAGCACCTGGGCTCCAGCTTCTCATCCCCAGGGCCTGCTTGGGAGGAGCGATTCCTGGGGTTGGGGTCCCTGACAGCGTCCTGGTCATGGCTGCCCCCACAGCGTGGTCACCACCCACTCGCCAAACCACCAGGCTGGGGCTCCTGAGTGGGAGGCACCCAGTGCTCTCAGGGGTCCTGGCCATCCCCAGCTTCACCACCTCCTGGAGGCAGCAGATTTTGAGCAGTGACCACAGAGGCCCCCCAGGAGGAGGAGTGTGTGGCGTGGCCAGAGCTCCCCACAGCCCGAGGGCCAGCTCTGCCCTGAGGCATCTGCCCACGACCCTGCACGTCCCATTCTTCTCACAGAGCTCCCAGCACCCAGCAGACAGTGTATTGCAGGGGGGAAGCTGCAAATTACATCAACAACACCTTGAGTGGTGTTTCAGTTAAGGATAATGCAGTAATTTTAGAGCTGTCTGATGGGGTTGTGGCTATGCTGGCAGCCTCCATGACATTGCCTGGTCTGGAGGGGCTTCTGAAAGGACCATGTTTGCATGTGGCCATTGAGGGGCCTGGCCCAGCCACAGGAGGGCAGGGGTCCAGCAGTGCTTTTCCAGGCCTGGGATGGCTGGAACTGCCAGCCACTGCTGCCATTCCATTACCAGCGTCCAGGGGGATCAGGTGCGGTGGCTCACGCTTGTAATCCTAACACTTTGGGAGGCCGAGGCAGGCAGATCACTTGAGGTCAGGAGTTCAAGACCAGCCGGACTAACATGGAGAAACCCCATCTCTACTAAAAATACAAAAACCAGCTGGGCGTGGTGGCGGGTGGCTGTGATCCTAGCTACTTGGGAGGCAGAGGTGTGGGAGAATTGCTTGAACCCAGGAGGCGGAAGTTACAGTGAGCCAAGATCATGCCACTGCACTCCAGCCTGAGTGACAGCGAGACTTTGTCTCAAAAAAACAGAAACAGGCGTCTAAGGGAAACTGTCTGGGTTGGGGAGGCTGCTTGAGTGCTGTTTCCCACCCTCCCTGCCATGTGTCTGCCAGAGTCTGATGTCTGCAGAGCAGCCTCCATGTCCCGAAAGACCAGAGCTATCCGATGGGGTCTGGCACTTTGCCGAGCACTGCTGGGCAGGTGGCAGCTGCTCCCGCTCACAGCTCTGAAGTGACATGTGCCCTAGTCTGGAAGAGGCTCCCAGTGTCAAGGGGACTCTGCCCTGCTCAGGACAAAGCAGCCTCTCCCGTTTGGGAGCCTCAAACATCCCACTCCTTCTGGGCAGGAGCAGAAAGGTGGCTCAAGGTGCGGTCCTGTGGTCATTTCTCACTTGGATAAACCCTGCACTGTCCATCTGTGACCCCTTAGGATCCTGCGGATGTCCATGCCACACGGATCAGGTCCCTGTGTCCCTGCAGCTCTCTACTGCCTGTCCTCCCCTCCCACGTGGCGCCCGGGCTGTAGACCCCACACCAGGCCTCCTCCCTGAGGCTGCAGCCCCAGGCACGTGGGGGGCACTGTCCTCCTGCAGCAGGCACTGGTCATGTTCCATTGTCTGCTGCCTCCACCTGCACAGACTCCTGTCTGCGGAGACCAGAAGCTTCCAGAACCATCTGTTGGTGCTGCTGGTGGCTGTGGCCCATAGTGTTCTGGAACCACCTGCCCTGGTCCCAAATGTGCAGTGTGAGATGCGCACACACTCAGGGCCCCATGACCTTCTGGAAGCCGCAGTGGTGTCCCCAGCACCGTGGGAATGAGCCTGTCCTGTGTGTGAAGGAGGGGGTGGTTTTCAAACCACTGGCTCTTGGTGCTCAGGAGGGGCCTGCTGCAGTCCTGGGCATGGGGTGGTGGTTGTTCAAGACTGAGGCAGACTCAGCCTTTGAAAGGGTGCAGAGGCCAGGCGCGGTGGCTCATGCCTGGAATCCCAGCACTTTGAGAGGCCAAGGCGGACAGATCACGAGGTCAGGAGTTCGAGACCAGCCTGGCCAATATGGTGAAACCCCCGTCTCTACTAAAAAATAACAAATGTTAGTTGGGCATGGTGATGCACGCCTGTAGTCCCAGCTACTCAGGAGGCTGAGGCAGAAGAATCACTTGAACTTGGGAGGCAGAGGTTGCAGTGAACCAAGATCACACTACTGTACACCAGCCTAGGCGACAGAGCGAGACTCCGTCTCAAAAAAAAAAAAAAAAAAAAGGTGCAGAAACCACCATCTTGGGCAGCCATCCCCAGTACGAGGCACTGCCCATCAGCCCAGGGCCAGCAGCGCGGCCAGGGCAGCCTGAGGCCTGTCTGGTTAGCCTCTCACCTGGGATCTGGACAGAGTGAGGAGTCCTGTTCAGCAGCCGCTGCGTAGCCTGAGGGCCACCCTCGGGGTCAGGCAGTTTCAGGCCCCGTGTCACTCTCCAGGCCACTGAAAGGACTCGGTGGGGCGGCTTCTCCCAAGAAAGCTCCTGGAAGATGTTTTTCCTGAGGTTTCCTCAAATACAGGGTTCACGGGGCCTGGGGCTCTGGCCACCCCACCAGCTGTTGTCCCCCAGACCACTGGGGACAGTGGATCCCTTGACCTGCTGCCCCGAGTGGCCCTGCCCCTGCTGAGAGCCAAAGCCTTTGGGGGTACAGGGTGGGGCTGTGGGGGAGCTGGGTGGGCTCCCAACCCATACCCTGGTCTCCCCAGGTACATCCAGACACTGAAGGACCACAGGCCCCGGATGGTGTGGGACAGCCAGGCCTCAGAGCACTTCTTTGAGTACAAGAAGTGAGTGTTTTGAAGTGCGTGGCCCGCCTCAGCCCCGTGTGCAGGGAGGGGCCCTGGGGGTGGAGATGAGGGAGCAGCAGGGCCCGGGGGTCTCAGGGTCACACACTCACTTGCTGCTCCTGGCCCCGGAGCACAGCTGGACAGCAGGTGGCCACCTGGCGGGCGGGAGGAGTACAGGCTGTGGACCTTGGCTGTGAGGGGAGGAGACCTAGAGCCAGCAGAGGCGGCGGACGGACTGACGGTCCCTTTGTCTTGCAGGAGCCGCAGCGGGAGGCACGTCGTCTTCTACCCAACCCTGAAGGTGCGTGTGCTGCCAGCCGTGGGACTGAGGGAGGGGTGGTGCGTGCGACAGCACAGCAGGCACTGGCCTGGGGTCCCTGGGGTCCAGGCAGTGCTGCCCCTCGGCCTGGAGGACATCCCTGGGTGTCGGGGGACAGGCTCCAGCAGGTGCTCACACCTCTATCTGTGCCCAGTCCCTACAGGTGCGGCTGGAGCTGGCCCGGGAGCTGGGCGTTGGGGTCTCTATCTGGGAGCTGGGCCAGGGCCTGGACTACTTCTACGACCTGCTCTAGGTGGGCATTGCGACCTCCGCGGTGGACGTGTTCTTTTCTAAGCCATGGAGTGAGCGAGCAGGTGTGAAATACAGGCCTCCACTCCGTTTGCTGTTATGGGTCTGCTGCAGTCCTCAGTCAGGGGTCCTGGGCACTGTGTGACTCCCCACCCTCCCATGAGGGGTCCCTGCCCTGGATGAGTCCTGGCTGGGGACACCCTGAGAGCTCCAGCCCCTCCCACCCAGGCATCCGCTGGCTGCCTCCTGTCAGCTGGGCAGGCGGGACCCACAGTACCTGCCCCACCAGGACAGCCTGGCTCAGGCCTTTCTGGGCTGCTTCTCACGTCCTGGGCTGGATGTGGGTTTGGAAGCTCTGGAACCATCCCAGACTCGCCCACTCCTGGACTCGAGGGCCCTGGCAGGGACAGCTCTGCCCAGCATCACTCCAGGGCCTGGCAGTGACAGATCTGAGAGCTCCACCCCCACATACTTGCCACCCATCTGGCCAGCCACAGCACGTGTGTCACCTGCAGAGAGCCACCTAGACGTCCCCACTGAGTCCAGCACGGCAAGGGTGCAGGGGCTGCCCTGCAAATGGGCTTAGAGGAGCCTGGCCCACCCTCTTGAAACTGGCCCTGGACCTTGGCTCAGCTCTGCCGCCTCAGGTAGCGCGACCCCCCAGGCCAGCCTGGCCACATCAGGGAGCATGGTGAGGGGCAACGGCAGGACCTGTGGGCCACATTGGGACAGGCATTTCCAGCGAGGGGTGGGGCAGAGGACATGTGGCTGGCAGGCTACGCCCACCCTGCCATGCAGCGGTGTCCAGGCTCTGGGGAGGCCCTGGGGAATTTGGAGGCATCATGAGCCAAGGCCTGACGGCCCTCGTTCCCCTGCCCCTTGTCACCGTCCTGTCCTTGGCTGGCCATGAGGACTCCCCTCCTCACCACTGGGGCCCACAGGGCTGAGGTGGGCAGTAGAGGGCATAGGTGGGTACATGTCCCGGGCAAGGTCTCGGGGGGACAGAAGTGAGTCCAGGGAGTGGGTGGGCCTGGGCGTCCCTCACTGAGAATGCCGTGGGGTGAGGACGGTGAGGACAGGGTGAGCACTGGGTTCTGGTTTAGAGTCAGTAACGTTAGGGCGCAGTGGGCAGGGGTCAGGACATCTCCAGCCGGCAGTGAGGAAGCATGGTGGGGTCTCCTCCACAGGACGGGAGCTGGGGAGGGGGTCCTGGGTCGGACTCAAGGCACCCACGCTTGAAAAAGGCTCTGCCTGTACGTCAGGGAGGCCTGCGAGCTGCCGCAGTGCAGGTGCAGCCGTTCCCGCTGCGTTGCTGCTGCTTGACACGGGCATAGATACAAGCGGTGTGTGCGGTGGCTCATGCCTGTAATCCCAGTACTTTGGAAAGCCGTGGCGGGAGGAACGCTGGGCAACATGGTGAAACCCCGTCTCTACCCCCTAAAAATACGAAAATTAGCAAGACGTGGTGGCATGTGCCTGTACTCCTAGCTACTCAGGAGGCTGAGGTGGGAGGATCACTTGATGAGGTTGAGGCTGCAGTGAGCTGTGACCGACTGCATTCCAAAAACCTTGTCCAAAAAAAAACAAGCTGCCACTGGCTTTGGGGCACTGACCTTGTGTCCCCAGAGGCGCTGACGCTAACATTCAAGTTGTTCTCAGGGGTCCTGTGGCTTCCGTCGGAGTGAGGGTGGGAGACACGCAGGTCTGGGAGGGTGGTGTGGGCCTGGAGCTAGGCATTGCCAGATCAGCACTGGGTGCAAGCAGGGGTGGTGATGCCACACAGGATGGGATGCCTAGAGCGGGCTGTGTCTCCCGGGGGATGGGCAGAGGGTGGGGCACAAACTAGCTGGAAATGAGATTGTGGGGTACAGTTTGGGGATCAGATGCCCCAACCTGAACTGACCGTCATCCCTGTGGCCAGGGTGCCCACACAACCCTCACCTCTGGCTGTGAGAATCCTGAGGCACCTTGATGCATTTTTTTCGTGCCCTGTGACAAGTGCTTTGTGCTGCCAGCTCACTTAAAGGGGCAGAGTTCTAGGAACAAAATAGGGGAAGAGCGGAGCCCCGCCTCGACAGGAGGCCCCAGGGTAGGGGGTGATGTAGAGGGAGGCCCGCCTCCGAAGGAGGCCCCGGGGTGAGGGTTTTTGGGCAGGGGAGCCCCACCTCCGGAGGAAGCCCCTGGGGTGGGGGGTGAAGCAGAGGGAGGCCACCCCTAGCACAGGCTGGCAGTTCAGGGATGGCCCCCAGGGGCCCTGGCACTTTTTTTTAAATTTTTATTTATTACTTTTTTTTTTTTTGAGATGGAGTCTTCCTGTGTCATCCAGGCTAGAGTGCAGTGGTGCGGTCTTGGCTCACTGCAACCTCCGTCTCCTGGAATCAAGCGATTCTCCTGCCTCAGCCTCCCAAGTAGCTAGAATTACAAGCACCTGCCACCACGCCCGACTAATTTTTGTATTTTTAGTAGAGACGGGGTTTCACCATGTTGGCCAGGCTGGTCTCAAACTCCTGACCTCAGGTGATCCACCCGCTTTGGCCTCCCATAGCCAAAGGGATTATAGGTGTGAGTCACTGCGCCCAGCCTCGTCACCACTTCTTAGAGCTAATGTCATGATTTCCTTAAAACTGGAGGTCTGGAGACTGCTCTGCAGGCAGCTCCCACAAGCCTGTGCACCAGGTGACCCCACAGCCACAGGGCTCTGCCTAAGCACTGTTCATGCCAGAGGCTGCCCTGCCCCAGGCCTCGGTGCCAGAAGGGAAGATAGGGTAGGGAAAGCAGACTAGCAATAGACGCAAAGCTGCTGCTCACACTTTATTAAAATGCACCAGGAGCCCCACGGGCCCACTATGGAATGTAGGTGAGGGGTCCACGGCCCTGCCTGGAGCACCAGGACCAGCGGGGCCACCTCCAGGATGCCGAGACCCGGCTCCTCCAGCCCCAGCCCGTTTCCCGGGAGGCTGGGGGCCACAGGCTGGCTCCCGTGTGAACACTGCTCTGGAGAATACGTAAATATAAAAAGTGCTGGAGGCCCCTCCCACCCCTGCCCCGGGTCCCGCAGCCAGCGTGTGGCCACCCCTCCCGGGGTGGGGGGAGGGGGTCCGGATGCCCTGAAGCCACCTGAGCCAGGGCCTTCCAGGAACAGGGTTCCGGGGGCTCCAGGCACCTGTTCCTTCCTCCCTCCCTCCTCCCAGCATGGGGCAGAGCACCGAGGCTGGTGGTGGGAAAGGCAGCTGTGGGCGCGGCCATCTCCCCGTGGGTGTCCTTTTGGCAGAGAAGCGGGCGGCGGGCGGCCTACGCGCAGTAGGTGTCCGCCTTGACCACCTGGCAGTACATGGTCATGGCGAAGGTCAGGCCCAGGATCTGTGGGGAGCGGGGGAGGGCTGGGCGCAACAGCTCCACAGGCTCAGGCCGCAAGCCCAGAGCGGTCCCTGTCCTCAGCAGGTGCCCTGGCCCTGACCCCGGGGCGGGCGACAGTGGCAGAGCCCTTCAACTTCCCGGTGGCTTGCACACCCCACCCAACCCTGTGGCTCAAGCCATAGCACCCTCCCCTGAGCCTTGCAGGCATGAGGACACCCAGGACTTCCTGAGGGGCCACAGCACCCTCCCCTGAGCCTTGCAGGCATGAGGACACCCAGGACTTCCTGAGGGGCCACAGCACCCTCCCCTGAGCCTTGCAGGCATGAGGACACCCAGGACTTCCTGAGGGCTGTGGAGTTTGGAGAGCAGGGGCCACTGGCACCAGGGCCCCGGCTGCCACACTCTGTGCACTGGCCAGTCCTGGGCCACCAACCAACATGGACAGCCACTGGCCTCCACCCCACACCAGCCTCTGCCTCTGTCCACTAGGAGGGAGCCCACCGTCCCCACAGGCCATCCCTGCCCATCCCCCTGAACTCGCTCTCCTGCTTTTGCCCCGGCCTTCCCCGATCGTGGGTTCCTGGGGGCAAGGTCTTTGCTACTTTGTTCCCTGGGCTCAGAAGGCCCCAACAAAGTGGAGGCTGGGAGCCCACAGGTCCCCAGGCCATACCTGCACCAGCGCCGTGCACAGCCCGAAGATGCCCACAGCCAGCAGGTTCTCCTGAAGCCACACCTTCACTGTCTCGTAGCACGGCTGCAGGGAGGCATGCGCATTACGCCAGGGCCTGCTGGTCCCACCCTCTAGGCCCCCACCAGCCCCCAGGGTGGGGGTGTCACTCACCGCCTTCCACCAGGTGCCGGGGGCGTGCAGCCCACAGCTCTCACTGAACTCCAGGCAGCAGGAGTCAGGCACCCGTGTGGCGTTGTACACTTCGAACCAGTCAGTGTAGTTGGAGACGCCACAGCAGCGGAACTGGAGGGCAAGCTCTGGTCGGGCTGAGGCGGGAGGGGAGGGGGCACCCGCTGACCCCGCCCACCTGCCCACGCCTCACGTCGGTCTGGATGATGCTCCAGGCATTGGTGAGGCCCACGTTGCCCTGCGTGCCGTACAGGTGCAAGCCTTTCTTCAGGTCTCGCTGGGCATACCTGTCAATCTGAGGGTGCGGGGGTGGGGGTCAGCAGGGCCCCTCCCACTGTACCCCGCCTCCCTCATCCAGACCCCCTCGCTGGCCCCTAAGCTGGGCCCCTCCTAGCCCACCAAGCTGCAGACACACCGGCCCCATGTCCTCCCAGCAGCCCTGAGGCCCAGGGCCACCTCTGGGCTTCCTCCCCAGCCTGGGGGAGGACCATGGGTCCTGGAGGGACAGACGACAGGGACACAGGTGCCTCCATGCATCGGGACACGTGCAGCCATGCTGTGTGAGCTGAAAGCCAGGGGCTCTAAGCGCTGAGCCCACCCAGCACCCTGGCCTCAATCCCCAGTATTCAGTGAGGACCCGGGGCACCCTGGAGAAGGGGCTGATTCCTGGGCCAGGGCAGGGAATGAAGGAGCTTGGAGCGCCCTGCAGTGCCAGGAAGTCAGGACGTGCCCCAAAATGAAAAGTCTGTTGATGGAGGCGCGTCAGGGGACCCAGCAGCCAAAGGCAGGAGCTCCTGAGGGCCAAGGATGGACAGTGTGATTCACAAAACAAAGTAGTGTTGTGTTCTAGCTCGGAGTGCAGCCTCAATAGCCAGGACTTCATCCCAATATAAACAAATGGCTGAATATATAAATGAGTGACCAAGAAGAGGCTGCTCTACAGAGCAGAACCCCACGGTGCGCAGCCAGGATGGGGCACTGGGAGCAGACGGCTCAGGACACTGTGTCAGAGGGCAGGGGACAACCTGGGGCGCACCCTCCGGGTGAGGGAGCAGTGCCTTCGTGCCCCAGTTGCCACAGAGCCACAGCACAGCCTCCCAGGGTTGCCGGCGCTGCCCCTCCAGGCCTGGTAAATCCACACCCGCTGTCCTGGCTGCCAGTGAGGGCAGATGCAGGGCCACTCTGTCCACACCAGGCCCACAGTGCTCCCTGGGAGTGAGGATGGAGCCCCCAGCCCTGCAGCTGGGCCTGCGGTCAAGGCGGCCATACCTTGTCCGTGTAGGCGAAGAAGAGGATGGCGATGGTGGCCTCCAGCAGGAACACCAGCAGCAGCAGCAGGAAGAACTGTGCAGGGGGCAGGCTCAGACGGGGACCCAAAAGGCCCCACAGCCTCTGCCCCATAGCATGCCAGGGACCAGGGCCATGCACCTCATGGAAACCTGGTACTGCCAGGAAACCTTTGCCAGGCCCCCACTCCCAGAGAGCCCAGAACACCGCCCCCACCTCAGAACCCTTGGCCCCAGGTCCAGGGACTGTGGCTGTTGCGTCCTGCTCAGCCCCTGAGTGTGGGGCCCTGAGCTGGCCTGGGCTCCCCTCCCCCACCCCCATCCCTGGGACAACCCAGACACCCCCAAGTGGGCACAAGTCCCTGTTCTCGAGACCCCAGCCCCTGTCAGCTGCCTTCAGGACACCTCCATCCAGGGGCCTCTGAGTGTCTGGCAGATGCCTCGCTGGGTGCCTGTGTCTTCATGGTGGGAAGATGCCCCAGCAGGGGCCACAGCTGGGCTGCAGAGGCCCCCTCTGCCTACACGTCACAGCCCTCAGGGCAGCCAGCGTGGCTGATGCCCCCTCCAGCAAGACCACAGGCTGCAAGCCCCACCTCTGACCACGCACGCTTTCCCCACCTGGCGGCAGCCCTGAAACTCAGCCTGACCCCAGCCCTGCTGCTCCTCCATGCGGGGGTCAGTGACACCCACAAAAGAGGGCAGGCATGGACAGTGTGTGTCCAGGAGCTGGGGGGCCCAGGCAGAGTGGGCGTGAGTGGGGCAGACAGGGTGCTGGGCTAAGGACACAGGAGTCCCTCACCCCCAGGAGGTACCCAGGGTTCTGGTCCCAAGTCACCCATGGGAAAGGGGGTTGGGCTTCGGTCCCTGCAGGCCTGGCAGGGCCCACACACAGCAGCTTCCTCAACTGTTTGAAGAGCTCCAAGCCCCAGCAGGGCTGCCACAGACCCCCACCGACTGCCTCCAGGGGTCTCTAGGCCCCAACCTGATGCCAGGGAGGCTGACAGACGTGGGGCTTGCCCCCAGGAAGGGGTACGGAGGGGAGTGGGCTGGCTGAGGCGACTTAAGGGAGGCCCCACCCCATCCAGGGCTTCCCAGACAAAGGAGTGATCGGAAGCCTCGTGATTTACGACCTCAGCAGGCTGCACACCCCCCGCGGGGCCCATGGCCTCAGCCAGGCATATTAATCAGTAGCAAGCCTGTGTTTCCATCTAGGAGCCCTTTTCCTTTTTAATTATCTGTGATTAACACTTCCAAGGAGGATAAACATATCCCTGCCTGTGAGTCCATCCCCGAGGCGAGGTGGGGGCTGGGAGGGTCCCAGCAGACGGTCCCAGGGAGCTGAGAGACCAGGCCCCCAACAAGAAGCTGGGGAAGGGGCCACAGTGGGGGTGGAGTGGCCAGGAATGGGTCACGGAGACCGCAAGCCCGTGAAAGGCTGCGCGCGCGTGTGTGTGTGTGTGTGTGTGTGTATGGGGCTGTGCCTGCACTCACCAGGGCCAGTGTCCCATCAGGGGAGGCCCCCGACAAGGTACAGCATAGCATGTTCTCTTGAGAGAGTGACCCCCACGCCGCTCTGCAAATCACCCCCAGCCCCAGTGTAGCCTGGAAGACCCAGCAGTGGCCAGCGCCCTGGGCCACACTCCCAGGTCAGGCCCCAGAGGTGGTGCCACGTCTGGGGGGGTCACTGCAGCAGCCAAGGCCTGGGGACCACCGGAACCCCACCCTGCGTGATCCCACCCGGAGCATCGCTTGGGCCCCGGCACTCACAGTGAGCAGGAGGCACTTGTTCTCCTTGATGGCGCCCAGGCAGCCCACAAAGCCGATGGCCATGACAAAGGCGCCAGTGATGATGAGCAGGTTGGCAGCCGACAGGGACGGGAAGGAGGACGACAGCGTGGCGAAGCTCCCCTGTGTGGCGGCCAGCCAGATGCCGACACCCAGCACGCCACAGCCTCCCAGCTGGGGCACAGCAACATGAGAGACACAGACAGGGTGAGGCCCCAACGCAAGTTCTGGACCCCAGGGCAGAGCCCGGCCCACAAGCCCAAAGCCACGCCACCTGCCAGCCTGAGCCAGAACCACCCAGAGTCCTGCTAAATCCCAGGGCAGCCCTGGGGGGGTGTCCAGGGCAGGCCAGTCTTTCCCGACACCCTGGGCTGGCACCCCATCCCCAAACCCACGCTCCATGGCCACAGTGGGGGAGGCTCCCTTGTGCCTCTGAACCACTCCCTCTAGGAGGGATCCACCCGACCCCTGACCTGGAGCCAAAGGGACGGGATCTTAGGCCCCAGGACACAGTCTGCACACCCCCAACCCCACTTCGCCCTCTGGTCTGCGCAGTGCAGAAGGCCCACTCCAGCCTTTCCAGACTGTGCTGTCAGGGAGACCCAGCCCTGCCCTCACTCCGGGATGGGGCTTCCTGGCGGGTGGTCCCAGGATTCCGATTCCCAGCTCCCGACAAGGTCTCTGTGATGTCCCCGGCTGTCCCCCGTCACTTGTGGCAGGAGAAACGCTGATGCTCTCATGCTTTGCTCCTGGTTATGATTTCTTTTTTTTTTTTTTTGGAGATGGAGTCTCACTCTGTTGCTCAGGCTGGAGTAGAGTGGCATCATCTCGGCTCACTGCAACCTCCTCCGCCTCCCAGGTTCAAGTGATTCTCCTGCCTCAGCCTCCCAAGTAGCTGGGACTACAGGCATGCACCACCACACCCAGCTAATTTTTTGTATTTTTAGTAGAGAGGATTTAGCCACAATAGTTTTTTTTGTTTTTTTTTTTTTTTTTTGAGACTGAGTCTCGCACTGTTGTCCAGGCTGGAGTGCAGTGGTGTGATCTCGGCTCACTGCAAGCTCCGCCTCCCAGGTTCACACCATTCTCCTGCCTCAGCCTCCCAAGTAGCTGGGACTACAGGCATGCGCCACCACACCCGGCTAATTTTTTGTATTTTTAGTAGAGAGGATTTAGCCACAATAGTTTTTTTTTTTTTTTTTTTTTTTTTGAGACTGAGTCTCGCACTGTTGTCCAGGCTGGAGTGCAGTGGTGTGATCTCGGCTCACTGCAAGCTCCGCCTCCCAGGTTCACACCATTCTCCTGCCTCAGCCTCCCGAGTAGCTGGGACTACGGGCGCCCACCACCACGCCCGGCTAATTTTTTGTACTTTTAGTAGAGACGGGGTTTCACCGTGTTAGCCAGGATGGTCTCGATCTCCTGACCTCATGATCCACCCGCCTTGGCCTCCCAAAGTGCTGGGATTCCAGGCGGGAGCCACTGTGCCCGGCCAAGTTATGATTTCTTACAGCCACATGGGCACTGGTGGGAACAAAGCAGGCGGGTCCCACAGGAGCACCTGCCATCCAGAGGTCCACCTCCCGCAGCATCTGTAACCGCCGGAGCTCTTACTGTGTTTCCTAAGTGCTTGTTCTTATAAAAATCAATTAAAACAGGAAGAGGCAGGGGGAGACGAGGGGGTGCTGCGCCCAGAGAGAGGGTGCCAGGCTGCTGGCCCAGCAAGGCCTCAAGGGAAGCAGGGGTCCGCCAGGACCCCCACCTTCAGACGCTGAGGCCTCGGGCTTGGGCCATTTCAGGATGAGATGGGAGATATGTTCCAGGCCTGGGCACGGGGTAAGCAGTCCCCCGAAAATGCTGACCAGCTCCCGGTCCGCAGCGTGGGCGCCCAGGTGGGTGGTGGGTAGATGTCCAGGGGTGCCGACGGTTGACGTGCAGCCCTGGGGGATCCCTGCCCCACCCCGGACTGGACAGGACTTGGGAATGGGCTGGCAAAGCCACCCCTTAACCCGATGAAACCCCTTGGAGCACCCAGACCACATGCCTGAGGACAGGCTCAGACCCCGGGCTCTGGGGGTTCCCTGGGGACTACCAGAAGCCCCAAGTCGCCCCATAAAAGCCTCCCAAGCCCCAGTGGCCAGACTCACACCCCACTTTCCAGACAGAAACCAAGGCTGGGAGATGAGCTGCTGGCCACCAGCAGCTGCCCCACCCCCACCTGCCACACCAGCCCAGCTCAAGACAGGCCTGGGGCCTCCACCCTGGCAGGGCTCACGCAGGCCCCATGGGCCCCAACACTCTTGCCTCAGGGGGCCTGGGGGTGGGAGATGCCCCCTCCTCATGTGCACGCTCACTTGCCCCTCCCTGAGCAGTGCATCAGCCAGGGCCAGGCTGGAGGTTGGAGGCCACCACCCTTTTACTGGCTGGCTGGCAGGCAGGAGCCTGTGCTGGGGAGATGGGAGACAGCTCCCTGCCTAAGGGCCAGCACGGCCGCTGGTGCCCCGAGGTTCAGGCCAGACCTGTCACTGGTGTCTCAGGTCCCTCTGGGCTCCACAGGGTGAAATTCCCTCAGAGCAGATTCCCCCCAATGCTGGGGCCCCACAAGTCCCACACACGCTCAGGCCGTCCTGGGGAGAAGGCAGGCTCTGTCCTTCCCCGGCCTTTCAGAGGTAGCATCTCTGCTTAACGTTCAAAACAGAACGCTGTCTGGAGGCTGCCAGTGCAGGGCCTGTCCTGGGAAGCTCTGCTGAGCCATTGGCTCCTGGTGCCTGCTGAGCTCTGACACCTACGCCCAGAGCCCCTCCCCAGCAGGCCAGGCACAGCGCACAGGGGCGCCGGGGAGCTGGACAGACTGGGTTCAGGAAGAGGGGTTACCCCTGTGCTCTGGGCCCCAGGATTGGGAGTACCGAGGCAGGGGCTGACTTGCTGGCTCTGACCACACAGCCCCTCATGGCTCCAGGGGTGCTGCTAAGGAGCCAATAGGAGACCTGGGCACAGCGCCCAGTCTGGGTGTGCCTTCTGAGCAAACCCAGCCCCAGAAGCAGCTTAGCGGGATAGGTGAGGCTTCCCAGGAGACCAGGAAGAGGCTTGGGGGTGGGAGCCAGCACAGCCCGGTGGAGGGCAGCCCGGAGACACACCAGAGGAGGGATGCATGAGCCTGAGACATGTGTGAGCCAAGGTGCATGGGAGCAGGGGTGCATGGGCGCTGGGGTGCATGTGAGCAGGGATGCATGGGAGCTGGGGTGCGTGTGGGCCCAGGGTGCGTGTGAGCCGGGGTGTGTGTGAGCCAGGGTGCGTGTAAGAGGGGGTGTGTGTGAGCCGGGGTGTGTGTGAGCCTGGGGTGCGTGTGAGCCGGGGTGCGAGACCGGGGTGCGTGTAAGAGGGGGTGTGTGTGAGCCGGGGTGAATGTGAGCCGGAGTGCGTGTGAGTGGGGGTGCATGTGAGCCGGGGTGCCTGGGAGAGGGGGTGCGTGTTAGCAAGGGTGCATGTGAGCCGGGGTGCCTGGGAGAGGGGGTGCATGTTAGCAAGGGTGCATGTGAGCCGGGGTGCCTGGGAGAGGGGGTGCATGTTAGCAAGGGTGCATGTGAGCCGGGGTGCCTGGGAGAGGGGGTGCATGTTAGCAAGGGTGCATGTGAGCCGGGGTGCCTGGGAGAGGGGGTGCATGTTAGCAAGGGTGCATGTGAGCCGGGGTGCCTGGGAGAGGGGGTGCATGTTAGCAAGGGTGCATGCGAGCCGGGGTGCGAGAGGGGATGCGTGTGGGCCCGGGGTGCATGTGAATGGGGATGCATGTGAGCCAAGGTGCGTGTGGGCCAGGGTGTGTGTGAGTAGGGGTGTGTGTGAGCGGGGATGAGTGTGGGCTGGGGGTGCGTGTGTGAGCTGGGGGTGTGTGAGCCGGGGTGCATGTGAGCCAGGGGTGCAAGCTGGCGGGGGTGTGAGCCCAGAGGTGCGTGTGAGCCAGGGGTGCATGTGAGCGGGGGTGGGAGGAGAGGTGCATGCAAGCGGGGTGCATGTGGGCCGGGATGCGTGTGAGCCCAGGGTGCGTGTGAGCGGGCGTGAATGTGAGCCGGGGTGCGTGGGAGCCTGGGGTGCATGTGAGGGGGGGGTGCGTGGGAGCCTGGGGTGCATGGGAACTGGGGTGCATGTGAGCAGGGTGTGTGTGGGCCGGGGTGCATGTGAGCAGGGGTGCATGGGAACCGGGGTGCGTGTGAGCGGGGTGGGATCCGGGATGCGTGTGAGTGGGGGTGGGATCCGGGGTGCGTGTGAGCCGGGGTGTGTGTGAGCCAGGGTGGATGTGTCTGGAGTGTGCAGGACCAGAGGCCAGCTCCGTGGTACAAGTGCCAGGGGACATCCCTAATTAAGAGAATCTGTCCTCACTGGGAGCACTGGGCTTGGGGCACAGCCCCAGGGTGGGCAGGGGTGTGCCAGCTCTACAGAGATGCCCCCACTTCGCGGGGAACCTGGACCTGCTATGGGATGCACCAGCGGCTGGGGGACAGCCTGTGCAGGGTCGTGACTGTGAACACGGCACCCCCACCCACCCATCTTTGGAGAGATGTCCCTCGTAACATTCTGGAGCACAGGAGAGGCCTGGACAGGCAATGGCCCACTCAATGCTCCCTCCAGACCGTCGGGCACAAGGTCACACACACCATGTACAGACAAGGCCATGCGGAACTGAGGGGCGTTCCCAAGCACACAGGAACCCCAGCCTGCCCCTGGGCTGTCCCCATGTCCTCCCACAGTTCCCAGGTCTTGTGGAGGGGCAGACAGGGCACCAGGGGGACCCACACACGGCCCGACACCATCACTGCCCCAAGAACTGGGCAGAGAAGGGATATGGCCCTGGGTCCAGATCACCAGGTGATGAGGGCAGGAGGTCAGAGGGAAGCAAGAGTCCTCAGGAGAGGAGATGGCCATCGGCAGCTCAGAGCACATCCTGGCCTCAAGCGCCAAGCAACCCCACAAGTCTCATTCCAGACGAAATGCCCAGGCTCGGGGTGAAGGTCCCTGAACTGAGGGGAGGTGCTAGCACAACAGAGAAAACTGTCATTTAAAACCCAAACTGGGGCCGGGCATGGTGGCTCACACCTGTAATCTCAGCACTTTGGGAGGCCGAGGCGGGCAGATCACGAGGTCAGCAGATCGAGACCATCCTGGCTAACACGGTGAAACCCCGTCTCTGCTAAAAAATACAAAAAATTAGCCGGGTGCGGTGGCGGACGCCTGTAGTCCCAGCTACTCAGGAGGCTGAGGCAGGAGAATGGCGTGAACCCGGGAGGCAGAGCTTGCAGTGAGCAGAGATCATGCCACTGCACTCCAGCCTGGGTGACAGAGCGAGACTCCGTCTCAGGAAAAAAAAAAAAAAAAAACCCAAACTGCCTGCTCCATCTCCCTCTGTCTCTGCCTTCCAAGGACGCAGACCTCTCCTGTCAGCAGGAAAATGAGCTGTTCCGAGCTCCCCTCGCCCCACGGGGATGTGTCAAAGGGCACAGGGAGGACACGTGCAGAGTGACTGGTGCCATGCCAGGTGTGGGACACCCCGTTCCATGGGGACTGGGCAAGAAGGGGCCCTACACCTCCAGCCCTGGGCCCCTCCCACAACTGCCCCAGCCCTGGTGGGAACTGATTTCCCTAATTAACACTCCACGAACCATCCTCACCTCCACCCAAGACGGCAGGAAAGAGACACCCACTGTCACCAGACGGGCTCGGTCACACACACTGTGACAGACAACAGCCCACGTTGCCACAGACGCCTCACACCATCACATGTGGCCACAAACGCACGCGGTATTGCCCTGTAACCCAGCGTCCCCCAGGCCCCCAGCTCGGTCACACACACTGTGACAGACAACAGCCCATGTTGCCACAGACGCCTCACACCATCACACGTGGCCACATATGCGCGCGTTATTGCCCTGCAACCCGGCGTCCCCCAGGCCCCGAGGCCCCAGCATGCTGGCAGACCCACACAGATAAAATGCGTGCACGTGGTTAATAAAATTACCTGCAATTTTGAAAGTGTTTCTGTGTATGCAGCTTTTAAAACATTTTGGCAGGAAAATTATAGCCTCAAAGTGCAAGAGAAAATGGGCCCCATTCGCTTGGAGACAGAACATCAAAGGCAGGATGAGCAGGGCTGAGGCCAGGAGAGCCAGGTCCCTCTGGTCAAATGCAGCCAGAGGGGGAGCAGCTAGGGGTGTGGCTGGCAGCCTGCGCACCCTACCAGGGTCCCACCCAGCATCTGGGCCTGGCCCCGGAAACCAGAGTAGCTCCCTCCCCACGCACTCAATACAAATAGGAATGGGCTGAAAGCCTCCCTGCCTCACTGCTGCCCCCACCAGGCCAGATACAAGCTCAGGTGGGAGGCTGACCCCGCCCCATGACAGCTGGGGAGAGGCACCCTAGGGATGATGGCAGCTGGGGGAACAGCCCAGGAGAGGGGCTCCGTCCCAGACCTCTTCACCTCCAGTCAGCGGTGCCTGGGGCCCGTCCTTCTCCCAGACATCAGCTCACACTGTCCACTGCCCAGAACCTGTCCCCAGGACCTGCTTGAGACCATCTCTGGCCAATGTCCGTCCAGCACACCAGGCCCCAGGCTCAGTCCATCAGACATTTGCTCACCCTGATCTTCAGCAGCAACTGATGGCTCTGCCCAAGACTAGGAGCCCAAGAGGCTTGGAGGGCCGTCCCTCAGCGCCCACCCAAGAGGCTCGGGGGGCCGTCCCCCAGCGCTGGGTGCAGGTGCTGCTGAGGCCCATGCATTCTCTGCTCTGCCCTTCTTTTCTGGTCTGGACAGCCCACCTGAGCCTCTTGGGCAGGTGCTGGGGGACGGCCCCCTTGAGCCTCCTGTAGGCCTTGGGCAGGCGTGCAGTCACTGGAGTCTATGGAGTGTGCTCCCTCCAGGCCCACGGGAGCCGCGCTGGCCAGCTCTCAGCCCTCAGCCCTCAGCCCACTGCCCCTCCGGCCACGCAGCTTTGTGGCAGATGGCTGGGCTGCCAGCCATGTCCTTGGAATAGGATGGGGGGCTGGGTCCCTGCAGGGGCCAGGGCTCTGTCCAGAGACGGATGCCGGCAGCCAGCACAGCCTCAGGACCCTCTGGGCTGGCGGGAACATCCCCATCATGGCTGAGATGCTGGTTTCCAGGGATGACAAGTCTGTCCACTTACAATCTGTGTGGCTCACTGTGATTTGTTTCCTTAAAGCTATGGGCCCCGAGTGACGTCCTGTTTCCACATCCCCATCTGTCCTCCGTTCCCTCACCCCTAACCCTAAGAGCTCTTCAAGGGCCCCCAGGGCCCAGAGATGAGGAGACCAGCCCCACCCAGTGACCAAGGCCCACCCTGAGGCCAGTGTCCAAGGCAGGGAGAGCAGAACAGCCCTTGTCAGGGGGCACCTGCCCAGGGTGCCAATGCTGGGTCCTACAGGGTGAGTAGGAGTTTGCTGGAAGGCAGGGAGGAATCCAGGAGAAGACTGTGACCCAGCGGGGCTGTGGGTGCAGCAGGGCTGCGTGGGAACAGCAAGGAGGCGGCCTGCCGTCATCAGGCCACACCTCACATCGCACAGTTGTGGCTGGGAGCCCAGGTCCCCCACGCTCACTCCCGTCCCCCTGCGTGGGCCTCCTGACTTCTCTGCCTGCCCCCTGCAGCCCTGAGCTGCCAATGCCACATCTCCGCCCCCGGAGACAGCCCTCTCCACACAGAGGCCTGGCCTGCCTGCCCTGCCGCCAGCTGGGACCTGGAACCTGCAGAGGCCCCATGGAGCCAGGCCTGTGTCACCAGGTGGACAAGTCTGACCTACCTCCAACAGCACCAGAGCTGCCTGGAGCCCACAGCTGGGCAGGCAGTGTCCCCCGACCGACTGCTGCTGCTCCCCACCCACAGGGAGCCACACACTCCCCAAGGCTCAGAGACGCTGTGGTTGCCCGAGTCAGGGCCTTCGTTCAGAAACTGTTTCCGAACAATTGATCCAAAGGCTGGCCTGGGATGTTAAACTCCTCAGAGAGGCCTGGGAGCTGGAGGCAGAGCCCTCTGCCACCCTTGGGGACACTGTGCTGCCCAGAGGCCAGCGCCAGGCAGGCCGGCCATGCTATCTGCCAGACATCGGTCTCAGCTCATCCCAGGGGAGGGGAAGCCAAGGCTGGCCCCCACCACACCCCTCCACCAGACTCACTGCTGATCTTAGAGCAGAAGCCTCAAGCGCAGCCAGGACTTTCCTTTGGGACAACAGTGAGTGGGCAGTGAGGCTGAGGGGCCTCCACACCTCCAGGGTTGACAGCCCAGGCAGGGCAGAGCCAGGACAGCCCCCGTGCCCCTCCAGGCTGGGGCCCTTGACCACCTGGCTCCGAGACTCACACTGCCCACCTGGGGGGTCTCCCCAGGGATCAGCACAGGTGGTGGGACTGAGGGGCCTCCCACATTTCCATTCAACCCCCGGGCCAGGCCAGTATATGGGGACCTCACCCTATACCGCCTCACGTGGTACAGATGGCAAAATGAGGCCCCAAGGAGGGCAGGACCTGCCCGGCGTCCCACACTGGCAGGTGGGACTCCAACCCCCACCCCGGCCCCCCAGACAGGCCCTAACCACACAGTGCAGAGAGGGCCTGAGCTTCCGCCAAGCTCCTGGTGCTGGCGGGGAGGGGAAGGGGAGCAGCATCCACCCTGGGGAGCAGCGTCTGGAAGGAGCCAAGGGCAGGAGGGCGGGAGGAGAGCACTCCGTGGTGGCACCTTGCTAAATAGCTCAGCTGCCTCCATCCCTGACAGGCAGGAAGAGCAGGCCCCGTCCTCTCCCCTCCGCCCCTGGGACCTCCACTTCCATTAAGGAAAGAGTGTTGCTGGCAGCAGCTGAGCTGACAAGGCAGCACAAAGGCCTGAAGGTGGGGGTCCCGGGGCAGCAGAGCCCCCACGCCCTCACCATTGCTGACCTGTGTCTGTCGGCACCTACCTGGGCCCAGGACACCTCCCTCAGGCTCACGGGCCCTGCACCCAGCCTCTCCCAGAATGAGGCTCCCAGGAGACACCCTGGCCCCACCACAGGCAGCCTGCTTCCCACTCTCCAACCTGTGCAGGGAGGGCTCAAAGGAAGGCTCAGTGGCTGTGCCCCAGCGGAGCTGCCATCACCGGGTGGAGGCCTCTATTTGCTAAAGGCAGGCAGCATATCCCCAGATGTCCATGGGGCTAGGAGTTGGCACCAGTGCTCTGAACTCTGAAGGCCCCACCGGGTCCCCCACCACCAGGCCAGGACACATCCTACCTCCCCACCCTAGCTGCCCCAGGAACCCTCGCCACTCCACCTAAAGCTGGAGGCTCTGAGCACAGACCCTTGCCAGCAGCCCCACCCTCCCAGACCCCAGCAAAGATGCCTGCCCGGGAAATCCGAACCAACGCTGTAAAGAAATACGTCAATCAGCCTTCTGGAGCGAGCCCCTCCCTTCCCCTCCCAGGTAGGCCCTGAGGCTGCCCCAGGCCCAGTCAATGACCAGGGGCCCAGCCTGACTGTGGGTGTGGAGGGGGGCTCAGGCCTGGACCCAAAGAGACCTTGGAAGTCAGGAGTACTGTGAGGGCCTTGGAGGGTCTGCATTTGGAAGAAGGGGGGCTTTGAGAACCGGGAGGCAAAGGTGGGAGAGAGGGGTGCCAGGCTGGGGTTGAGGGCACAGGACAGCAAAGCTAAGGGGCAGCCAGGCAAGATGGGGGCAGAGGGAAGCTGCAGAACCATCACTGCACCCTGATCACTGCACAGGAGCCAGGCACGGGACCCCACTCCCAGCCCCCCAACCCCTTCCAGTGCCACAGGACCCCTCACCCTGGCCGCACCTGTGCCACTTACAGGGCTCAGCCCCTGCCCCCACACCCATAGCCACACCCAGGACGGGCACAGCCCCCCAGCTACACACAACTTCCCTCACCCCATCCCAGCTCCCACCACTGCCCACGGCTCTGGTCACTGGCTGCCCACTGGGGCTCCCCCATGCCCTCCCCACAGGCCCAGCAGGACTCCGGCAGCTGGGGGTCAGGACAGACACACGCGGGGATCTTGAGGTCCCGCCGGGGGGACGCCCCTCCCACCACCTTAACCCCTGAACTTCGCTCCTGAGGAGACGGAGGAAATGATTCTGAGGAGGAGAGGGCCAGGTGGTATCCCCTGGTCTCCCAATGAGTAGAAAATGGAGTGGGCGGCAAAAGCCCCTACAACAGGGGGCTGACACCCCCAAAAGGAAAGGAGCCCTGGGGAAGGGGCACGCTAGGCTTGACTCCTGAAATAGCCTCATACCAGGAAAAGAGGGCTTAGCTCACAGTGACTCAGGGCACAGCAGGCGTGGACGTCAGCCCAGGACGGACTCTCCTGGCAAAACCCCCACTCGTTCTTATTTCCCCTGCCCCGCCCCCACCCTCAGACCCCCACTGGGCACCAGCCCAGGGTTGGAGGGGGAGCCAAGGCTGGTGTATGAAGCCAGCAGGGCTCCAGTTTGCTGGACTGGAGGGAAGGTGGTGATTGATTAATAAAAAATAATTGGGGCCGCCTGTAATCCCAGCACTTTGGGAGGTCGAGGCAGGCGGATCACGAGGTCAGGAGTTCAAGACCAGCCTGACCAACATGGTGAAACCCTGTCTCTACTAAAAATACAAAAATTAGCCGGCCGTGGTGAAGCGCGCCTGTAATCCCAGCAATTTGGGAGGCTGAAGCATGAGAACCACTTGAACCCCAGAGACAGAAAGTTGCAGTGAGCCGAAATCACGCCACTGCACTCCAGGTGACAGAGCAAGACTCTATCTCGGAAAATAAAGATGAAAAAGACAGAATTGGATTTTCCAGCCCAGAACAGGGTCCCAGCGGGGTTCCTTGTGTGTTCTTTCCCAGGTTGAGGATGGGGGAGTGTGTCTGCCACGCGGTAGGAATGGAGGCTTCTCTGGGGTTCACAGAGCAAAGAGAGGTCCACCTGGGGGTTCTCCATGAGGGTGAGCTGCTCTCAGAGCAGAGAGACCCCTCCGGGAAAAGACCTTCTTCTTTCTCCCTGAAGGCAGGTGTCCAGGCCACGGAGGACGGGAGGAGGGTGGAAAAGAGAGAGGGCTTCCCCTCCCAGGACCTGCCTGCCTGCCGGGCCCCCACACCCACTGCCCTTCAGTCATTCTGCCCCGTACCCCCATCACAGAAACACTCTGGTCACTCAGCCACCTGCAACCCACCCCCCACACCCACCAGCTCCAGGCCACACCCACACCTCCCAAAACCCCTACCTCCAAGGGACCCCTCAGGACTGGGCCTCACCCCTCCAGAGCCTCTTGCAGAAAACAAACCCTTGGGTGACCCCTTCTGGAGGTGGATGTCTAGGCCAAGAGCCTCCTTGGGTCACACCCGGCAGGCAACCCAGGCTGACTGTCCCTGCCAGGGACCCCCTGCCCCCACCCCAAGCTGGCTAGAGAAGGAGCCTGGGCTCAGGAGGGGAGAGGTGGGAAGACAGACTCAGGCTTCTGGGCACTTGGCCCCAGCTGGACCTCATGCAGATGGACAGCCTCCTTCTGAAGCCCAGAGCCTAGGCAGGAGCTGAGGCCACACCCCCGACTCCCAGCTGCAGGAGGTGGTTCAGGAATTAAGACTACGGCACAGAATGACCTTGGTATCACTTCACCTCCCCCAGCCCAGCCAGCAAAGCCCCAGGCCCGGTCCAGGTCATCCTCGGCCACCCCCAACTGCAGCTGCCCTCCACAGGGGCCAGGGACAGGACAGGGTCGCGGCTCTATGAGGCTTGCTCCAACCTGGCCAGGTGGGAATCCGGCCCCACCTCTTGCTGACATGGGGCTGGGGTGGGGTGGAACCCTGTCCTCCCTCTACCTCAGCTCTGCTCCGCCCAGCACGCAGGGCCCCCCCTGGACACCACTGCAGGTCTGAGCACACCCGACCCCACCTCGGCAAAAGTTAGGGAAGCCTCTGCTGCCGGAGGCGCGGGAAAGCCAGTGTCTCCCGCGAGCACTCACGGCCCACGGCCCTGCTCAGTGTCCAGGATTCCCTTCCGCAGCGCCTCCCGGCGACTGGGGGACCTTGGCGGCAGCCGGCTCAACCCCTCGGAAGTGAGTCCCTGGGCCCGACAGGTCGCCTGCCTGGAGGGGCGGGGCCGAGGCAAGGATAACGGCTGCACCGAGGAAGGGGCGGGCGCAGACGAGGCACCGGGGCCCCGCGCAAAACTGGCCACGACCCGGACTCGAACCCCGACCCTAGGAGAGGCGCAGTGCCCCGGTGGCCCTGTCCGGCGCGCACGTGTGCAATGTGTCCCATCTCATCAAGTGAGAAGAGGAGAGGAGAGGAGAGAAGAGGAGAGAAGAGGAGAGGGGGCCGGGGCGTGGGGCAGCCGCTCTGAGTGCAGGGGGCGGACCCCGCGATGGTGCAAACCTTCCCCACCCACCCAGTCCAGGCTCCCAGCCGGAGCAGCGGTCTTGGGTCCTCCCGGGACCAACCCCACAACCGCACCGAACGCCTGGCCGGGGCAGCGACTCCGACTCCCCAGACCCCGCGACTCGCCGCGGCAGGGACCCCGGGTCTTTCCCGGGCCCCCGGACTCACCCAGAAGAGCAGGTTGAAGGCGAACATGAGGTACTTGACGGCCTGGAGGCAGGCGCGCGCCATGCCGCAGCGCTTCAGTTCTAGGAGGAAGATGAAGGAGAGGTCCAGGTAGAAAACCAGGTACTTGTTGCCCTTGGGCGACGTGTAGCGCGCCTGGGCCGCCTTGGGGCCAGGGTTCGCGTGCAGGCCGAAGAAGGCGCCCCCGGCGTCCCCGGCGTCCCCGCCGCCCGCGCGCCCGTACAGGCTGCTGTAGCGCCGGAAGGGGCCGCCGCGCGCGAAGTCCGGCTCTTTGCCCTCCGGAGAGGGGCTGCGCCGGTACGTGGACTCGTCCGTGCTGGAGCGGCGCATCGCGCCCGGGTGTGCCGGGGCCGCCGCTCAGCGCCCCGCGCCCGCCGCCCCGGAACGCCCCATCCCGCCGGCCGGCGCCTGCTCCGGCCCCGCTCCTCCTTCCGCTCTGGCCCCCGCGGTGGCAACGGGGCGCGCGGATCCGCTCGGACCCCGGCAGCGGAACCCCGACACCTGCCCGGCCCGCGCGCTGCGGCCCCCGCGCCCCCGACCCCGCGCGCCCCGCCCCGCGCCCTCCCGGCCAATCCCCGGAGGCTCCGCCCACGCGCGGACCCCTCCCCTCCTCGCCGCACCGCCCGGCAAACCCCAGCGCTCCTCCTGGGCGGGCCAATCGCAGCCCCCGGCAACGCACCAGCCGCGACCCCGGCTCCTCCGCCCGCGCCGGCGCCCCAGCCCTCCCCACCTTCGCGCGCGGCAGGAAGATGCTCGCGAAGGGCGCCTGAGGGGAATGGGGGCCGGGGCCGGGGCCTGGGGATGAGACCTGGGCAGCTCTTAGCCCGCGACCGACGGCCCAGCCCTTCCCCCCACGGTACCTCGCCCGGACCCCGGCCCCGGGCCAGGCTTGGAGACCTCCGACCACGAGAACGATACGCAAAGCACTACGCAAATGGAGGGTGACCCCGTTGCTGTCTGGTGGCAACTTGGAGCGGCTGCGCCCCGGGCGCCTTGGGAAGCCCTGAGTTCCGGGCGGGGCGGGGGTGCTGGGTCAGCCTGCACTGCCTGGAGCAGGTGTCGTTGAGTCTTTGACTATACGGGAGGTTCCAGAACACAGAAAAGCGCAGGTGTGATTCCTGAGATACACACCCCCCTCCACCAGGCAGCCCCGCAGGAGGCTGGCAGCCCCAGGACAGACCCAGAGCGCTCCAGGTGGGCCCGACTCGGCCTCCGCCCCGTGCTGTACCCAATGCGGGAGCGGGGCCGGCTTCAAGGGCAGTCGCGCGCACCCACCCCAGCTGGCTTGATGCTCTGCTGTTCCCGTCTTGAAATTCTTTGTAATTTTTAAACAAGGGGCCCAGAATTTCATTTTGCTCCAGCCCAGGCTGGAAGTCAGCCTGTAAAAGACCCCACCCCACCCTTTGACAAGAACAGACATACCGGCCCCGTGCGCAGATGTGCCTGCACTCCTGGGTGTCATCACGCCGGATGCGCACACACCTCCCACAGCCAGAGATGGGGACAGAGGCCCCCAGCTGTGCCCCGCAGCCTACCCCACGCCTCTGAAGCCCCACCCCCACCACAGGGCACAAGGGCACAAGGGCCCTGCGGTGTCGGGAAGACATCAGCACGTGGCCCAGATTCCTGGCAGATGACCTGAAGCCCAGAGGTCGGGAATGAGGAAGGGCAGGAGGAAGAGGAGTGAGAGGAAGCTAAGGGAGGGGAAAGGGGTGCCCCATGGCAAGGCTGACCAGCTCTGGAGGCCTGGGTCCTCCTGGAGTGACTGATGTGGGAGGTGGCAGGTCTGGGGAGGGCTGCCGTGGAAGCCCTGGGTGCCCAAGGAGGTCCCGAACCTCTGCCCACCCCTGACAACCTGGGCTCAGTGCCCCAAGCCTCTGCTGCCCCCCAAGGGCTCTGTAGAGAACTGCAGCCCAAGCCCCAGGGCAGCAGCCCATGCCCAGGTCCTCGCTGGGGGAAAGGAACAGGGGGCCCCCAGAGAACAGGAGGCTGGCCTGGAGGTCCCCTGAAGGCCCACACGGCCATCCTGGGGCTTCCCATGGCCCTACCCTGTCCTTCCCCTGAGGGTTCTTTGGTGGGTCTGGGCCCCAGGAATGCGTCAGAACGGCGGCCACGCATTGGGGCCCAGCAGAGACCCCAGGAGCCCTGGGACCCCAACCCTGACAGAAACCCTCACCCGAAGCTCTGCCCAGAGAGCTGATAGTGCCCGGCCCCCTTTCCCTGGCCACGCAGGTGCAACCTGAGGGCAGACACTCAGCCGTGCGCAGTGCCTCCAGGGAGCTCGCATGTGACCTGGGCAGCACTTAGAGCACCTACTCGTGGGCCAGGCAAGGGGAGGTACCACGGGGACCCGGGAGGACCCCAGGCTGACTGGGAGGAGCCAGACCCCGCCTGCAGTCAAAAACACCACCCGAGCCACCCCGAGGAGAGCATCCACCGCCAGGCTAGCCAGTGGCACCCCTGCCCCATCTCCCCTGCGTCCCTCTGTGGCTGGGGCTGGAAGGGGAAGTGGCAGGCAAGGCTCGAGGGTCCCAGGCGGGTGGGAGGGCGAAGGGAGAGCTGGTCTGGGTGCCTGCACTGAGCCCAGCGCCCAGGATGCAGTCCCAGTGTCCCCTAAGACCCCTGCCACCCCCTTTCCCATCTACAAAGCTCATCTGCACACATCACCCAGGTGAGCAGATGAAGCCTATTCAAGAAGAAATCAAAAACCTCACAAGGCCACCGAGGGCCAGGAGGAGCGGGGGCTGGGCTTGCTTCTGTTGCCAAGTTCAGGATTCACACTGGGTTGCCCAGACGCAGGCAGGGGCCTGGGCAAGGCCACAGTGTCAGAGCTCAGTCGGGGAGGGTCCTTCAACACCCCAGTCGGGGTGTTCTGGGACCCTGTCTCCAAAGTCCAGCCCCTCCCCACAGGAGCTCCAATTAGATACTCAGGTGTGGTGTCAAAGTGTCCGGCTGGCAAGGCCCCTGGGCTGGCAAAGTGACACCCAGAGGCAAGCCCACTGCTGCCCACCACAACCATCCAGCCCAGCCGGGCCGTGACATACCTGGGCTGGCCACAGGAAAAAGACCAGGCGGTGCTCAGGGTCCCTGAAGGCTGACAAGTGGGCAGGCAGGTGGTGGGTGCGACCAAGACAGCCCCAAGCTCTGCAGAAGGAAAGATGGGCAGAGTGGAGCCCTGGCTTCCACCCTCAGCTGTACAGCCAGAGATGCTCCCAGAGAAGGGCAGGGAACCCCCACCTGGGGCCAGGTACCTACAGGGCAGAGGGGCAGTCGGGGTGAGCAGGGGATATACCACCGGACTCAGAGGAGAAGACCACTGAGGAGTAGCCCCAACCAGGAGATCTTTGAATCAATGACTGAGTCACCAAATTCTGCTCCTTCAGGCCTCTGAGACAGCCAGGCAGGGACACAGACTCACACTCACAGAGACACGGGGTGCAGAGAACACATGTTCAAAGACGTACTCAGCACGGACATGCAGAGACACAGGCCAAGACACACGCTTGCACCCACACAGACACATAGCAGTGCCTCCCCCCTGGGGTCCTGGACCCCTGGACCAGCCTGCTGTCTGCTTCCTACCATGCACAAGCACCCCTACCCCACCCTGCCTTGGGCTCTGGGCAGACACCCAAGCTCAGGAAGGGGCCTCACGCCCTCCCTATGGAGCTGCCAGCAATGACCCGCAAGGTCCTCCTCCACCATGGGTGCCAGGTTGGGGAGTCTGTCCTTCTCCTGGCACTCAAGGATTTCTGGCCAGGGAGAGGCCCCAAACTCACCTGGGCAGCCAAACACAGTGCCCACTACTCCCTGCCCTGCTGGCTCAACCCCGCAACAGCTCGCCCCCCAGAACTAGCTCTCTGGAGTGAGGTAACTGTCCTTCCAGTAGCCCAAGGGCAGGAGGGAACCATAGAGGCTCCACCCCAACCCTGGCTGAGTGAGAGCCCCAAGAGAGACACCCAGAGCTCTGCAGATTGGAAAAGCCCTGGGGACTGAGCTGCGAGGAGATCTCAGATACCCACGAGGCCAGACGGAGGTCCCCCCCAAAGAGGGGCCTGCCCACATGATAAAGCAGCCTGTCTGCAGCAGCCTGGGTGTCATGCCAGTGAAGCGGCCTCTCTGAGTCCCAGCAGCAGGGCAGCAGCTCAGTCCTGGCCCAGCCCAGACCTCGGGGTCTCCACACAGCCCAGCAGGGGCAGCTCAGGACAGACAGCAGAGCCAGGCCCACACACCCCGGCCCCCCAGGCCCACGGGCTCTGAGGCAGCTTTGAGGAGGCAGGGAGGCCCGCCAACACAAACAGCCTATGCTGTGGGCTTCCTGGCTGCCTCAGCCCCTGTGGGGCCCCAGTGCCCGTCCCAGGCCCTCACCCTGGGGGGTCCCAAGCAAGCTGGCACCCCCTCATGCACACAGAGGAGCAGGGACTGGGGGCTGCACACAGAGTCTGGGTGGCACCAGGCCCCTCCCACCAAACCTGAGCCCTGGAGGCTGGAGACACCACTCTGATACCCCCAGCAGCCCCAGGGGAGGGACAGACAGTCCAGAGGTCCCCTAATCTTTCCTCCTGGGACCACCAAGGCTAACCCCACACTCCAGGCCTTCCCTGTAATCCTCCCCCTGCACTGTTGGGTATTTATCTGCTGGGAGTTGGGGGTGAAGGCAACAGACTTAGGACCCCAGGTGGGGGGCACGTTCCTACACCCCCCAGGCTCCAGGAGCAGCCGCACCTAAGGTGCCATCCCACCACAGCCCTGGCCCTGGCCCCTGCAACCTAGACCCCTACAGAACAGTCTGGGGGGCACATCAGGCCTGGGCAGCTGCATGGCAGGCAGTGACATTCCCAAATATCACCAGCCCAGGCATATGAGTGGTGAGGCTGGGGCCAGTTCAGCCTCGGCCCCATCTACAGACCCCACTGCTCACAACGCCGGTCTCCCAGGACAGTAGGGAGGACACGGACAGCGTAGGTACGGCGGGCAGTGGCCTTGGCTGTGTGCACTGCGGAGGTGTCGGGCACGTGTGCTTGTGGCGCCGTGTGCACCCACCCCACCCCACAGCACCCTGGGGGTGAGCACACATCTGTCCCAGGCATGGACAGGGCCAGAGGGCACAGGTGTGGGGGCGAGGCTGGGGACAGACACCTTCAACACCCTCTCCCAGTCAAGGTCATGCCCGGCCTCAGCAGCAGGAGGGATGCAGCCCTCCTGGCGGGCAGTTTCTGATCCCACCTGAGTTTTACAGATAGGGAAACGTGGGCTGTAATCCCAGACCAGAGTGCAAGTTCAGCTGAATCCCAGCCAGGGCTCAGCCCGTGCTCCCCCTCCCAGCCCTCCCAGTCCCAGCCCTCCCGGTCCCGTGGCTGGCCTGTTTCCAGGGCAACACCCAGGGTGGGAGGGATCAGCAGCTAAAACTTCAATCATGGGTTTCCCCTGGTCCTTTGCCCTGAAGTGACCCCTCCTCTAGCAGGAAGCACCCGGGGGGAGCCCACCCTCTGCTCCCTGTGCCCTGCCCTGACCACAGGAGGCTCCACAACGCCCCCTTCTATAAAACCAGCGCCTCACCCTCCTGGCCCCATCCCAGACCCTCCCCAAAAGCCGGGCCCAGTCTGTGCCAACACTCCACGACCAGGAGAGAGGGGCCCCCACCCGCCCCTGCTGGCCGGCACAGTGCCCTGCCCCCCCATCAGGCTCCCTTCCACCCCCACTTGCCTGAGGAGGGCCAGGGCCAGGCCCAGGCCCCAGGCTGTTCCGCCCCACACACTCTCCGGGGGACGCACCCGCCAGGGCCGAGGCAAGCGCAGGCTCCCCAGGGTCCTCAGGTAGAGCCCAGTCGGGACTGAGGACAGGCCTGCGCCCCCAGGGGCCTCCGCACACATGTGGCGGGGGCTTGGGGGAGATGCACAGAGCGCGAGGCTGGGGCAGTCTCCAGATCTCAGGGGCTCTGCTGGGAAATGGAGGGATAGGAAGCGCACACACTCGGAATTCCAAGAATGTCAGCTTGGCCCAAGCCAGGATTTGGAGAGCAGCTCACTCCCCCCACCTCGTGCTCTGAGTAAACAACTCCTGCAGGCAGGAACAAGGGCGGGACAGGCCCTGGACCCTCCTCCAGGAAGCCTCCAGGCCCCCACCCACTCCCTAGGGCCCACCCTGCTAACATCCGGGACCCCCCTGCCTCCCTCACCTCCACAGCCACCAGCAGCCTCTGCAGCTGAACCTGGCTCTGACCCCAGGCCACCGTTACTCACGGCCCCTGTCCTGCCCTTCTGCCCAGAGCAGGATGTGCGTCCACTCATCCTGGGGGGAGGGGGTCAGGGAAGGGAAGTGGCCTCGGCTCGTGGCTCCGCACGTGGCTGGGTGGGGTATGGCAAATGCCACTGGGGAAGCTGCCCAGGGCCCTGGCCAGGGTGAGAGCAGAAACCCCAAGTGTGCAGTGGATCTGGCCAGCACCACTCTGGACCCAGAAAACCCTTCATCCTCCTCCTCTGCAACTAAGTTGCATTTCTCAGACGCAGCATTGCCCTGAGAAAGCGGCAGCTGATGCCTGGAACCCAACACAGGTCCCACCCCAGCCAGAAGCCTCAGGAAGGCAAACCAGCCCAGAGCCCCCCATGGGTGCCGCTTTGCAGCCCACCCACCCTCCACAGCCCACCTCGCACCTCCAAGGAGCCTTCTTTGCCTCTCACTGCACACCGACCCCCCATTTCCTCACCCCCACCCCAGGGGCACAGCAAGAAGGGTGCTGGTGCCAGCCCCCCCGCACTCCATCCGAGAGACACGGGCTCCCAGTCCCTCGTCCTCCGTAGGCCCTGAGCTCCAGGGCAAGCCAGAGCTGAGGCCTTCAGCGGGTCCTGCCAGTGCACCCTCCGGGAGTCTGCCCAGGGGTCCCCTGTACCGGGGTCTCGACGCCCTCCCCGACCTCCCTCCCGGGTCCCCTCTCCCCGTGCTCAGAGGCGCGTCTGAGCGTCGGGAGCTCGGGACGGCGAGCAGCCAGCAGAGCCGGGACCCGGGAGGGCGCACCCCGACCCCACTCCCGGGAAAGAGCGGAAAGAACGCGGACAGGGGCCCGGGGCGGGGAGCTGCCGGCGGGGGCCTTAATTGCGCGGCTGAGGCCAGGGCGGCGCCCCTAGGGGCTGGGCCGCGTCCAGAATGGGACCCCCGGACACCCCGCAGGCAGAGGCCGAGGCGGAGGGACCCACTACCCGGCGCGGCCAGGAGGGGCGGCAGGAAGACCCGCCCCGGCCCCCGCCCGCCCTCTCCCCGAGCCCCCGCGCCGGACCCCACTTGTTGCTGCGTGTCGGCTCCGGGCTCGAACTCGCGCGCCCCGCTCGCGTCCGGCTCCAGCCGCTCCCGGTCGGACACCTCCGGCCACGGGACCCTGGCCGCACGGCCCCACAACCCCCGGGCGCAGTACCTGCGCCGCCGCCTCCCGCTCGCGCCGTCCGCTCCCGCCGCGCAGCTGTCAGTCAAGCGGACACGAGAAACGCGAACCGCCGCCGCAGCTTTACGGCCCTGCTCAGACGCCGTAGCGCCGGGATGCACCAAGACGGTGGGTGGGGGTGTGCGGTCTGCTGCTGCGGCGGCCGCGCGGGCCCGGGAGCCCCGGGACGCACGGGGAACCCCCATCGCGGCGGAAACTGCGGCCAGCGGCGCCGGGGCCGGTGGAGGGACGGCCGGAGCAGCGGAGAACGAGCGGAGCCGATCCTCCCGCGACAGTGGACGCGCCCGGGGCGGGGCCTGGGGGGGATTCTTCGCGTGCGGCTGGGTCGGGCCGGGCAGTCTGGGACGCGCCGCCGCCATGATCATCCCTGTACGCTGCTTCACTTGTGGCAAGATCGTCGGCAACAAGTGGGAGGCTTACCTGGGGCTCCTGCAGGCCGAGTACACCGAGGGGTGAGGCGCGGGCCGGGGCCGGTGCTGGGGGCTGAGTCTGCCCTGGGGTGCGGGCCGGGGCCGGGGCTGCGTCCGCCCTGGGGTGCGGGCCGGGGCGGGAGGCGCAGCGCTGCCTGAGGCCAGCGCCCCATGAGCAGCTTCAGGCGCGGCTTCTCCAGCCCCGCTCTGTGATCTGCTTTCGGGAGAACGTTATCCCCTGAAGTCTGGGGAGAGAACGGAGTTGGGCTTCAAACCAGTGGTGTCCTGGGGATTCTAGGTGGCCTGGCGGGTCGCAGGCGTCTTGTCACCCGCAGTAAAGCCCTTGGCCTCCGCCCTATTCTCCTGTCTCTGCCTCCAGGCCCACCCCATGTCCTGCAAACCTCGCTGCAGGACGGGGGGGCGCGGCGGCTTACGTCTGTAATCCCAGCAGTTTGGGAGGCCAAGGCGAGAGGCTTGCTTGAGCCCAGGAGGTCGAGACCAGCCTGGACAACCTGGGGAGACCCTGATCTCCAGAAGTTTGTTTTATTTTTCTTTTTTGAGACGGAGTCTCGCTCTGTCGCCCAGGTTGTAGTGCAGTGGCGCGATCTCGGCTCATTGCAACCTCCGCCTCTTGGGCTCCAGCAATTCTGCCTCAGCCTCCCGAGTAGCTGCGACTACAGGCGTGTGCCACCACGCCCGGCTAATTTTTGTATTTTCAGTAGAGATGGGATTTCGCCATGTTGGCCAGGCTGGTGTGGAACTCCTGACCTCAGGTGATCCACCCGCCTCGACCTCCCAAAATGCTGAGATTAAAGGCGTGAGCCACGGCGCCTGGCTCTCTTATCTTTTCAGTTCGCCGGACATGACGGCGCACACCTGTGGTCCCAGATACTTGGGAGGCTGAGACGAGAGAATCGCTTGAGTCTGGGAGGCAGGTGGAGGTTGCAGTGAGCCGAGATCACGTCAGTGCACTCCAGCCTGGAAGAGAGAGTGAAACTGTCTCACGCACACACACAGAAAAAGAAATGCAGGGCAGACTTGCTGACCACCCTCATCAGGCTTTGTGGGGGAGGCGTCTTTCTCCTGTGCTTGTCCCTTGGTGCTGCTGTCACCACCGTGCCTGAGTCTTGGTGCCCCTGCTGGAGTCTGAGCCTTGCCCGTTGAGTCTTGGTCACATGTGAAGCCCCAGGCTTGTGTGTGCCAGCCTGCCATAGGCGCTCAGTGCAGCTTGCTGGACGAATGAGGAAAGCGAGTGGGCTGTTAGACTGAGTGGCTGGTGGCCTGTCCAGACCCTTTCCCAGGGATAGGAACGGCAGGGACCTCCCATGTGGCCTCCCCTTTCCCAGGCTTCTGTGTCTCTGCACATTGGAGCCATCAGTGTGGGAGTTTTCTGGAGGTCTTGAGGGTGACTGCAGCTGGATCCCAGGGAAATTAAAGCTTCTAATTGGCTCGGGAAGTGGGAGAGGTGGCTCCCTGGAGAAGTAGTCTCTCCCTGATGGAAGGAAGCAGAAGTGAGGAAAGACCCCACAGTGGCAGAGTAGGGCTTGCTGTGGCTGGGGTGGGGGTGAACCAGCTAAGGGCAGGCCCCTGGAGAGCTACCCTGCTGTGGCTAGTGCTGGATGAGTGGGCTGCACTTCAGCACCTTGGTGGCCTTGGTTTTCTAAGCTCCCCCCAATTACTTCGTTTTCGTTTCATTTACATTTCTTACATATGTTATACACACATATGTACAGCCAGAGTAGGTGAGAGAGGAGGCTCCTCACGCTTCACCCAGGGATCTGGGCATTTCCAGGTTACTCCAGCCAGGATCATACTGCTAGGTCTCAGCTTCTGATCCGGGTGAATCTGTTCGCCTTGCCGGTGGTGGGGGGCGGTGAGGCCAGCAGGCAGTGAGAGGCAGGTTGGATGTGGGCTCCAGGCCTTTGCAGACCGTGGAGAACTCAGTTGGCCTCTCTGCTCCTCCCCTCGACACAGGGATGCGCTGGACGCCCTGGGCCTGAAGCGTTACTGCTGCCGCCGGATGCTGCTGGCCCACGTGGACCTGATCGAGAAGCTGCTCAATTACGCACCCCTGGAGAAGTGACCACGCTGGAGCCCACCCACCTGCTGTGCTGACCATGGGCCCTGAGCGTCCTGCCCCGAATTCACGAGGCTGAGGCATCCGGGAGCTGGCGCAATGCCTGGCCGCAGCGTGTGTGTATCCCGTCCCCCACTCTGGAAGGAACCATCCAGTAAAGGTCTTTCAGAACCACCAAGGTCCCAGCCCTCACTAGGATGTCAGGGGCCAGGTGTAGGCCCAGCTCTCACACTGCGGCAGCCCAGTGAAGCAGACTGGGCCATGAACTCTCCTAGCCCTGGGGCCAGCCTGTTCCACAGGCACCCCTGCAGGAGGCGCTGCCAGGAGAACCTTCCATCTCGGGGCTCTTTGAGGTTCCCTCCTTCTGGGTGCTCTTCAGGCTGAGCACAGAGGCTCCTGTACCCTCTCTCTTGGAATCTGAACAGCCAGATTTAGGCCAGGCGAAGGGGCTCACCCCTATAATCCCAGCACTTTGGGAGGCCAAGGCAGGAGGATCACTTGAGTCCAGAAATTCAAGACCTGCCTGGGCATCATAATGAGACCCCATCTCTACAACAAAATTTAATAAATTAGCTGGGCACAGTGTTCACGCCTGTAGTCCCGGCCACTCAGGGGGCTGAGGCAGGAGGATCACTGGAGCCTGGGAGGTTGCCACTACAGTGAACTGTGTTTGCACCACTTCACTCCAGCCTGGGCAACAAGAGTGAGACTCTGTCTCAACACAACTATAAAAAAAAGAGACAGAAACAGATCTTCTGGGGCCCAGTCTCTGCTATGGTCACGGCTGCCAGTACCTGCTGGCCCCTGCCCACTGCTGCCTGTCCCTGAGGGTCCCACCCAAGCCCAGCAGGGAGGGCAGGCCTTAAGACGCTCCTAGCTGGGTTGGGAGGTGGCCCTAAGGAGGCCCTGCTGTCCAGGCAGTGCTGCCAGCAAGCACCCCAGGTCAGATGTCCCTGCTGCCCAGATATCTGGCGTGGTGTCCTCTGGTAGGGGAGAACGGGTCTGCCTGAGGGTCTACAGTTCGGAGCCTTAAGGACAGGAACCTGGGCAGTGCGGGGCACAATCAGTGACCGAGCCCTGGCTCCCATCTCCAGGGTACCTCTGCCAGACACCAGGCTCTGGTACCTCCTACCCTCTGGCCTATAGGCTCCTCCGTGTAAACCCCCTCACCCTACTGCCCCCACCCCACCTGCCTGACGCCTCTTACCTGGGCATGGTCCCCAGTCTGCACCCTTCCCACGTCTGCTTCCCACCATGGCCAGAAGGGTCTTTGGAAACCATTTTTCCTCTCCCCCAGGGGCTCTGAACACACCATCTCACCATTTAGGAACATGTTCGGTTCTTTCTGCTGAGGCCTGTGCTCAGCTGTCCCTGGCATCAGACTTTCCTTCCCTGGAGCCCCATGGGGGGTGCGTCCTCCTGGCTCTGCCCTTCTTTGTCCTGACACTGGGCTGGGGGTGGGGGGTCTGTCTACCCTGCTGGATGCGAGGGTCCTGAGAACAGGCCACCATCTGTTACCAGCACAGCGAGCTCGTCCATCTGCTCTACAAGTGTTTATTGAGCACCTGTATGTGGCAGGGATAGTTGTAGGCATCTGGGTACAGCAGTAAACAAAACCAGGAAGCCCCTGCCCCGCACAGGCACATGGACAGGGCAGTGCACAGTGATCATGTGGCATTTCGGGTGGTGGTGACCGCGGTGGGGAAGACAGCAGGGGCTCTGGCTGTTGAGGGAGACGAGGCCTGGGTGGGGAGGGGCAGAGGCCCAGGCCCAAGGGTCAGAGCTCTCCTGGCTGCCCCGACTGGGATGGGGCCATATGGCTGCAAGGCAAAGCCCTAGTTCCTGAAGGGCCTGGGGCGTGAAGGGTTTCTCCCCGTGCTGGGAACACTCGGCCTTGCCCCACTCAGCAAGGCCCCTTCCAGCCTGCATCTGACCACCAGGCAGAGAGTATGTCCGGGGAACCCCACAAAACACCCCCCAAACTTCGCCCCGCCAGCCCCCCTCACCTCCCCTGCTGGGCGTTGGTGTGCAGCAAAAGGCACTTGAAGCTGCCTCTGCGGTTGGAGTCCTCAGAGGTTATGGTGATGGCACAGGGTGGGTGTCATCAGGGAGCCCAGCCCCTGGTACTCAGTAGTCTCAGCTCAGTAGTTGGGTGCAGCAGCAGCAAGGCACAGCGAGCCGCGGCCAAGCCCGGGGCAGGGTCAGTAGTGCTCCAGCTTGAGACTCCTGTACAGGCAGCACGTGAAGATCATGCCAAAGACCTGTGTGCAGAGCCGGGCGGGCATAAGCAGATGTCATGGGGCCATCAGCCACCGCCCTGCCCCGTGTCCCCAACAAGATGACCGCCACCCTCATGTGTCCTCACCTGCACACAGGCAATGCCGATCCCCACAGCCCCAATGACCCTCAGGTGCTCCTGGATGAAGGTCTCCAACTTGGTGATGCAGCCGCCCTGCAGGGCGTGGATGGGTGTTGAAGGCAGGCCCAGGGGGCACCTCCCACTGGCTCCTACTGCCTCCAGCCTCCAGGGTGTGGCCAAGCCCACCCCTAGCACCTAGGCAGCACAGCCACCAACAGCTCAGCCAGCCACTGGGCTGCCCACCCACTTCCTCGTACATATTGGAGGTGTGGTCTCACTGCCCACATCTGGCCACTGGGGTGACCCCCCACCTCCTGGTAGATATTGGAGGCATGTCCCATTGCCCACAGCCAGTCACTGGGGTGCCCCCCCCACCTCCTCCTCTTAGATATTGGAGGCGTGATCCTGCTGTACACCCACCTCCACCTTGTAGATGTTGGAGGCATGGTCCCGCTGCCCACAACCAGCCACCACCGTCTTGCAGCAGCTGTCAGGGACCACGCGGCCACCAGCCTCCCCTGAGCGGATCCACTCACTGTCTCGCCAGTCCTGTGAGTTGTTGCTGCCACAGCAGTGGAACTGCATCAAAAACAAGGCTGGGGGTAAGACCTGGGGCCAGAGGCTCCTGCAGAGGTCCAGGGAGGCCCTGGGGATGCACGCGCCCTCCCAGCACCACCCACCCACCTCCTGCTGCAGCTGGTCCACGGCGCTGGTCACAGCCTCATGGCCCGGCTGGTGGTAGCGCTTGGTCATGGTGTCCCTCAGGTTCTCCTTGAGCTCCGTGTTCAGCTGCGGTTGGGGTGCAGGAAACTTCAGCCTCAGTCTAAGACCTTCCAAGGTGGGGCTGGCAGAGCCCCAGGATGGCCGGCGGGGAGGCCCAGGGCCCGGCTCAGAGCCACAGGGAAGGGCTGAGGTCAGACCTCGGCGTGAGGGGAGGTTGGGTGGTGCCAGGACCGTCACCAGGGTGACAATGGAGTGTGGCAGAGGCAGAGAGGGCTTCTGGATCCCCTGGACACCTGCCTGACCCCATGTGCCCCTGCAGAGACCTAGACCCCACCTCCAGGGCCCAGTAGCATGTTGGTCAGCTCTGGGACCATGGGGGTGGGGGTCGGGGCTAGCCACGCGTGTGCATCTGTGTGTGTCCGCCCCGCCTGTGCATGTCTATCTCTGAATGGCCTGCCCAGGCCTCTCACCTGCTGGTAGTAGGCGTAGGCGAGGATACCAGCGATGATCTCCAGCAGAAAGATGATGAGGAGCAGGATGAAGTACTGAGGGGGGCACAAGGGCACCCTTGTTCTGAGGCCTAGTGCCTAGGCCTAGTGCACCTCAGAGCAGAGTCCCCACCCCGGCTCCCCAGGTTCCAGGTGGGGGCTGAGGGGCGGCCACCCTCCCTGAAGCTTTCTTGCAGAGCTGGTGTCTTCCCTCAGCTGGTCCAGCGGGAACGTGGGGACCCACAGGACTAGGCAGGTGTGGAAGGACCGTGACCCCCCCAGGTGAGCACAGCAAAGCACAGGTTCAAAGCCTGCAGCGACAACCTCCTTGGGCCCATCCGCACCACCCCCACCCCGTGGCCCTGTGCCCTCCTGACCAGGCGCAGCAGGTTCCGACGTTCCTTGAAGGTGGCACAGCAGCCCAAGACCCCAGTCACCATGACGACAGTGCCCGCCACCACCAGGATGTAGGCTGTGGCCAGGTAGGTGCCCGAGGCCAGCAGGCTGATGTAGTCACTCTTGAGGGCCAGCGTCCAGATGCCCACTGCCATGACAGCCAGGCCGGCCAGCTACAAGCAGTACACAATGGTCACCGCGTCTGCCCAGGTCTGATGGTGGCCCGGGAGGGGTGGGGGTGGGGGTGGGGGCAAGGCGACCCCTCCTCACCCAGAAGCAGCAGTTGTAGGTAAAGAGCAGGTACTTGAGGCAAACGGTGCCACATGTTGTCTTCTTCTCGTTGAACTCACCCATCCTGGGGCTGGGGAGGCAGGGGAGGGGTCAGCGGGGCCACAGCACCAGGCCCCTGACTGGGAGACGGATAGAAGGAGGGGACACAGGGCCAGGCGCAGTGGCTCACGCCTGTAATCCCAGCACTTTGAGGGGCCAAGGCGGGCGGATCACAAGGTCAGGAGATCAAGACCATCCTGGCTAACACGGTGAAACCCTGTCTCTGCTAAACAAAATACAAAAAATTAGCCGGGCGTGGTGGCGGGCGCCTGTAGTCCCAGCTACTCGGGAGGCTGAGGCAGGAGAATGGTGTGAACCTGGGAGGCGGAGCTTGCAGTGAGCTGAGATGGTGCCACTGCACTCCAGGCTGGGTGACAGAGTGAGACTCTGTCTCAAAAAAAAAAAAAATGGAGGGGACACAGATGCCCAAGCCAGCCCAGAAGTCGAGGCAGAGCCAGCCACTGTCCTGGGAGGCCTGTAAATGAGCCCCCGTGGGAATAGGATGCATCACTTCCTAGCGACTCAGGAGCCCTGACAGCCAGAACAGACCCCTGGTGCCCACAGACAGGACAGGGGTCATGGAGGGCCTCCCGCCATCACTGCTGACTCACCCCTGCTGGCGGCCGGGGGAGGAAGCCCTAGCGGGTACCTCCGGTGAGCTCATGCCAGCCTGCCCGCTCCCCACGGCATTCCCGCCCCACATCACAGGCTGGCAGGAGCCTACGGGCCTGCAGTAAGGGCGGAGGAGGCCACTCAAGACAGCAGAGGTGCAGGGGCTCAGACAGGCCCCAGCTCAGCCCCTTCCTAAGCTCTCCAGGCCTGTTTACGGTCTGTTGAAGGGCAGCCCTTCCTTCATCCTGACCGGAGTGGGGAGAATGGAGGGTGGAGGCAGGTGGAGCCTGGCAGACTGGGAGGGTTTTTCCTGGACAGGGGACCCACACCAACCCGAGCGGGCAGCGCAGACAGGCTGTACCCCTCCCCAGATGCCCTGTGCCCACCCGACATGCAGCAGTGGGCAAGCTGTGAGCACGGGGAAGCCAGGGAGGGCGTGGGGTGCAGACAGCAGCTGAGTGCCCTGGGCCACGTTTCCAGACAGCACAGCCAGGTCTGGACTTTCACCGCCCCGCCTGCTCTGCCCCACCCTGGCCAGCACTCACCAGCCGGGCTGGAAACGACTCCTCTGCAGGACAGGTGGACAGAAGCTCCCCAGGACTCTAGGCTAGAGGGGCAAGGACATGTGAGGTCACAGGTTACAGGTCTGGCCCAAGGGCCAGAGTGGGCCGGGTTCATTCTGGAGGCAGAGAGAGGAGTGGCCAAGCCCGGTATTTTAGTCTGGGCTAGGGTGTGGCAAGGCAGAGGACTTTTTTTTTTTTTTTGAGATGGAGTTTCACTCTGTCACCCAGGCTGGAGTGCAATGGCACGATCTCAGCTCACTGCAACCTCCGCCTCCTGAGTTCAAGCAATTCTCCTGCCTCAGCCTCCTGAGTCACTGGGATTACAGGAGCCCACCACCACGCCCAGCTAATGTTTGTATTTTTAGTAGAGACGGAGTTTCACCATGTTGACCAGGCTGGTCTGGAACTCTTGACCTTAGATGTTCCACCCGCCTTGGCCTCCTAAGGCAGAGGACATTTCAGGACAGTCTGATCCTGGGAGGGACCTCATACCTTCCCCCAGGTGCCCCACTCTCGGCCTTCGCTCCAGACCCATCACTGGCCCTTCCCCTCCGAACAGCGGCAGCTACAGCCTGGGAAAGAGGCATCATGGAGCTGGAGGGGGACAGACCTGACCACTGAGCTGAGAGGGGATATTCACCCTCCGTGAAGGAGCCGGGGCCTAAATACACGCACGAAGGGTGGCACAGGCAGACCCTGCCACCAGCGGGGAGGGATGTGTCTGCCACCGAGGGGGGAGTGTGTGTCTGCCACCGGGGGGGGTGTGTCTGCCACCGAGGGGGGGTGTGTCTGCCACCGAGGGGGGATATGTGCGTCTGCCACCGAGGGGGGATATGTGCGTCTGCCGCCGATGGGGGGATGTGCGTCTGCCACCGAGGGGGGGGTGTGCGTCTGCCACCGAGCTGGGGGGATGTATGTCTGCCACCGAGTGGAGGGGTGTGTCTGCCACCGAGGGGGGGTGTGTCTGCCACCGAGGGGGGATATGTGCGTCTGCCGCCGATGGGGGGATGTGCGTCTGCCACCGAGGGGGGGTGTGCGTCTGCCACCGAGCTGGGGGGATGTGTGTCTGCCACCGAGTGGAGGGGTGTGTCTGCCACCGATGGGGGGATGTGTGTCTGCCACCGAGCTGGGGGGATGTGTGAGCCCCTCACGGACCTGCCCCTGGCCTGGCTGTGTGGTCCCAGGCTTTCTGGAGAAGCTGGTTCTGGGCACAGATGCGTCCTCCACCGCGAGGACACAGGCGACCCGCTGAGGAATGGCCCCTCTTCCCAGGAATGCCTGGTCCCTCTGAACCCCCTGGGAAAGGGCCGTCCAGAAATAGCTGTCTGTTCCTCCCCCAGTCCCCGGGACCTGCACCAGGCCCCTGGGCGGCCCGCGCCCTATCAGGGGGAGCCCCAGTCAGGGGGACCTGGGACTCCGCGCCTGCCAAGCGTCCCCGGGGCACTGCAATGAGGTCACCGCCGCCGCCGACCCCGCCCGGCGCGGCCAATGGCGCGCCCACTTGCACGCGGGCGGGGGCTGCTGCGGGCGGAGGGAAGACGGCCGTGTCCAGGGACAATGAGCAGGGTGTCCAGACTGCGCGTCCCGGGACCCCTGGGCCGAAGGGGGCCGTCAGGCCTGTCCAAGGGCCCGGGAGGCGCCTCTCCTTCCCGCTGCGCCTCCCCCATCCGCCCGGAGTCCGCCTCCCGCGGAAGGGCCAGGGAGGGAGCTGGGCCAGGCGGTGGGTGCGGCCTCCCGGAACCTCCCGGCGCCTGCGGCTGGGCCTCTGGGACTGGGGCGCGCAGGGCCTTCGCCCCCCTCGCCCCCCTCGCCCCCCTCGCCCCCCTCGCCCCCCTCGCCCCCCTCGCCCCCCTCGCCCCGCTCGCCCCGCTCGGCCGAGCTGTCGTGGCCGCACACTCACCTACCACGCGTCGGAGTCTGGGCCTCGGCGGCGGCGGCAGCTGCGGGGGCGGCGGCTCCCAGCGCTGAGAATGCGCGGACCGGGGCCTACGAGGGGGACGCCCCGCCCCGCCCAGGCCCCGCCCCGGCCTCAAGCCCCGCCCGCGACGGCAGGCGCTCCGCAGGTCTGAACCCGCGTGGCGGGCGGGAGCCGGTGGGTGTAGGCGCTGGGGGTCGACCCGGCAATGCGGAGGCCGGGCGAGCTGCAGCCCTGGGGACGCCAATAGCCTAGCAAGGGCCCATCCCGTCCAAGGACAGAGAAGCTTGGGCGGGAGGCGGGCCCGGAGGTAAGACGGCGACCAGCCCAGCCAGAGGCCCTGGGCTGTGGCGACCCGGCCCTCCTCCATGCCCAACCCCCATCTCTTTCTCCGCACCCAGGAGCCGCCCAGAGGCTGCAGGGGTCGGCAGAACGGATGCCGGCCTGGGGCAGGGGAGGGCCTAGCGCTGTGGGCAGATGCGGGAGAAGGGCTTACTGTACGTGCAGTGTGGACAGCCTGGAGACCCGGGCAGGCCTGGGGTCCCAGCGAGAGATACCCATGGGGTCCTGGGGGGCCCATGCCCTCCAGACTGGAAGGGACCACCGGCAGCGGTGCGAGGAGGTGAGGGACGAAGGGCAGGTCCGGCCTAGGGCTGCACCAAGACGCCAAGAATGGGAGTGAGGAAGGAGGGGGCTCCCCACCCACCAAGCTCATTCATCACAGCCACAGGGGAGGACCAGCATGGGAGGGGGTGGCCGACTGAGGCCGGGAACCTGCCCTGCCTCCCTGGCGAGACAGTTGGGAGCCCTGATCCACACACTGGCGAGGGCCCTGTGGGGCTCCAGCCTTGATGGGTACTGTGAGTTTGGGGCATGACCAGGGACACAAGAGGACACGCAGGACCTCAGCCCCATCGCCGCAGGCCCGCGCTCCCTGTATTCACCCACACAGCACGCGTGCACAGGGCACACACAGGCTGTGGCTCTCAGACACACGGAAGGCCCAGGAGGACGCAGTGCGGTCAGTGGGTTTTATTTGAGGAGGGGGTTTTTCTGCTGAACTGAGATGGGGTTGATTGAATGGGGACAGAGCGAAGACTGGCAGAGGGCACACGGGACCCTGGCCACTCCCGGGACCCTGGCCACTCCTAGGCTAGGTCCTTCATGTCTTCAGTCAGGCTAGCCTGGGGCCCCCTGGGGAGAGCCTGCATCCTGAGTGGGCACCCCCCACCCATGACAAGCCTCCTGCAAGGGCAGCTTCTAGCTCATGGTCCGTGAGTCACTCGGGGCTGGTCACCGGGCACTGGGAAGGTGGCCAGAGCAGCGTCTGGGGGGCCGAGCCCAGCAACAGCAGCAGCAGCAGGTGGGCCCAGGCAGGCGGGCTGTTGTCAGAGCCTTCCTGCAGCTGCTGCCCTCCCGCCTGGCCTCGCAGGCGTCCCTGTCATCCCGCAGCCGTGTATTCAGCTCCCTAGGGAAGGAGGAGTCCGACACTGAGAGGGTCTGAGGGAGCTCAAGGTTGGGGGGAGGCGAGCTCTGACTCCCCTCAGAGCGAAGAGTGGTGGCTGGCTGGGGCTGCAGCGTGAGGGGTGAAAGGCAGACGTAAGGAAGGACTTCCAGTGGAGTAGAGCGGCAGCCAAGAATGTTGGGGAGCTTGGAGCCCCCAAGCTCAGCTGAGCCCCTTCCCTCTCGGGCCTGAGCCTGACCGTACCTGAGCAGCTCCAGTTGCCGTAGCAGGCTGACTTTCTCTTTCTGCATGTTCCTGGAGACGGCGACCACGTCTCTGTGGGTGGGAGGTGGTGACCTGGCTGCAGGAAGGCTCCTTGGGGAGCCCCAGGACCCCCTAGAACACCCTCCCTCCCACGGGGCGGGCCTGGGACTTGAGATGGGGATGAAAGTGGCCCAGACCTGAGCGCCCGTCGGCCCCGCCCTCGGGACACGCACCGGGAGCCGCCCAGCCCCGTCCCCGGGCACCGTTGGGTTTGCTCCTGGCGGCCTCGCGCTTCGCTCTCCAGCCTGCGGATCTGCTCCTGCGCCCCCTCCAGCTGCGTTCGCAGCGCCTCGTGCGCCCGCCACAGCTGGGAGTTCTGGGCCTGCGCCTCCAGGTGCTCCGCAGCCCGGGCGTGCAGCTGCTGTTCTAACTGGAGGGTGGAAGGATGGAGACCTGCGAGGAATGCCCCCTCTTCCCTGGGCTGCTGCGCGTGCCCCAGGCTCCCGACAACCCGGGGACGCTAAGGCACAGGAGGAGAGTGCACGGGTGACCGTGGGGACAGGGCAGGGGCCGGGCGCTCACCTCCCGCTGCCGCAGGCCCGCGCGTTCCAGGTCCTGCTCGCGGCTCTGCAGCTCCAGCTCCAGGCGGCTTCTCTGCTCCCCGCGGGCGAAGTTCTGGGACGCACGGAGGACCACTGAGCCTCCGTCGGCCGCTCGGCCAGGCAAAAGAGGTACATGGAGGGCCAGGGGCTGCCAGTGGGCCAGGGCGGAGCGGGGTCGGGTGGAGAAGACCGGGCGGGGGTGATAGACCCAGTGGGGTCTACTGGGGCTGAGGGCAGCCTGGACCCGCGGAGGTGGGGCCGTCAGGGAGGGGCTAATTCAGAGAAGGCGGAGCCAGGGAGGCCAGCGAGGTGGGATTGGACCTGGCGGGAGGGGCGGGGCCCGAGGCCCACCTGACTCGGCGGGCGCCGGCTCAGCTCCCGAAGCTGCTCCGTCTCCTCGTACAGAGCGCGCACCTCCCTCTCGTGCTCGCTCTCGCGCCTTCGGGGGACCGGGCGACCCCGGATGAGAACTTGCCAGCGCTACAGCCCCCTAGCACCGCCTCTGCTGCTGCCCTGAGGCCCTCCACTGGCCCCCAGACCCCACCCCGGCCCTCACCTCCGCAGCGCCTGCTCCAGGCCGTCGCGCTCCCGGGCCGCCTCCTCCAGGCAGGCCGACGCGCGTATCAGAACATCCTCGAAAGAGCTCAGCAGCTCTGGGCGCTCGCGCTGCAGCCTGGCCCAGAGCGTCCTCACAGCCCGCTGCCTGGAGGGCGGGCGGGAACTGAGGCTGGAGCTGGCAGAGGCGGGAAGCAGGCTTCCCTCCGCCAACAGCAAACCCTTAGGAGACTCCTTCGCCCCTGGCCAGGACAGGAGCACTTGCTGCGTGCGGGGCATCCCTCCCGTGAGCGCTTTCGCCCCTGCCCGGCGTGCGTGGTCGATGAGGTGTGTGTACCCTGGGCAGTGCCGGTATGTGGCCCCGCGCCCTGCGCTGCCCCTCCTTCCTACAGCCCTGGCTGCTGCCTCATGAAATGCAAATTCTGCGGGAAATCATGCCGGGTCCCTCCCAGGGAATCGCAGCTGACGCTAGGCTGGGCCTGACCCGGCCTAGAGACCCTGTGCAGAACCAGCACTCGGGTGACAAGGGCAGACAGCATGCAGGCAGAGAAAGAGCAGAGGGGGCAGTGGGAGCGGGGCCAGCGCCGACTCACTCGCCCAGGACCGGGGCCACCCCCAGCTGCTCCAGCACAGTGTGGAATCGCTCCTCCTCTTCCTCCTCCTCATCCAGAGAGCCCCCCGTGCCCTGCACGTCGAGCCCGCCCGACTCAAAGGTCTCCTCGGGAATCCTGCAGGGGTTCGCTCCCTGGGCCGACTCCACTCCCACAAACATCCCTGCGGGCATGGAGCGAGCGATTACCAGGGCTCTGGGTCGCCACCATAGCTGCGTCCCCGTTCACCCTCCCAACAAGTATCCTGCACTCTCTCAGGGCCCAGTTTCCTGTTTTTCTTCCTTATTCTGGTCCTATTGGCCTGGAAACAAGAGGTGACAGGCCGGCTCCCAGCCCCACCGGAGCTTAGCACAGGAGAGGAGCTGCGGGGCAGGAAGGTCAGCTCCCCACACTCCACCGCAGCTGGGAGCCCCCAAGCGCGAGTGCGTGCAGACTAAAGCACGAGCCCTGGAGGGAGGAGGACGAGAGGCACCGGCAGCCCTCAGGGCACCACACGTGCCAGGCCTCCTGATCAGGCCTCCAGCTCTGGGCAGTGGGGGATAGGCAGGTCTCAGGCTCACCCAGGCCCAGGCAGAACTCCCGGGCGGTGAGGAAGCCAGTGTGAGCCTGGTCCAGACTTTCAAACACAGCCTCCAGCTGCTCTGGCGTGAGGGGCAGGTCGCTCTGGAGACCCTGGTCAGGGAAGGAGAGCAGAGATGAGCCGCTGAGGTCAGCCCAGGGCCGAAGCATTCTCTCGGGGCGGGGGACTCACCTGCAGGTCGTGCCTGGTGATGAAACCCTTAGCTTCCTTGTCACACAGCAGAAACAGCTCCTCAGCCTGCTCCAGCATTGCAGCCTGCGGCTCTGCAGAGCCCCCCTCGAGTTCCACCTCCTCCTCCTGGGCCTCATCAGCCCCAGGCTTTCCAGAGCTGGCCATGAGAGCAGGGGGCTTCAGCCTGGCCTTCAGGTGCTGTGAAGCCAAGGGAGGGTCAGAAGAAATTCAGGAGGGGAGCGGATGGGGTGCAAGTGTGTCTGAAGGCTCAGCCGATGGCCCTCCCTGCAGCAGGTGGGAATGTGGGCGGAAGGCAAGGTGGGGCCAGGGGGCTGGGGGTGGAAAATGCAGGCTTGGGGTGTCACTGGGGTGGGTGATGTAGGCTCAGGGCCTGTGGATACTGCCCTAGTGGGTCTGGCATCTCAGGAGGCTGGAACCCAGGAGGGGCTGCCAACTTCAGGAGAGGAGGAGCTGGAGGTGATGGCAATCTCGGGCCAGTGGAGAAGACCTGGTGATAAAGAAGGTGGGATCCTTAAAGTTGAGAGGTGCAGGCTTGGAGTCAGTGAGGGAGGAGCCCCTCACACTCTGCAACTGGAGATCTGATCCCAAGTGAGGGCTCAGCCAGTCCTGACCAAGTCCTTAGCCCCTGGCCTGGGCCTGTGTGGCCCAGCCTCATGACAGCTGGCAGGCAGGGCAAACTTGTCCCTCTTGCCCACGGGCCCCTCCCTCCCCACAACTGAGCCCACAGAGTGCAGGGGCAAGGTCCCAGCCTGCGGAGCCCTGTGCCTCTGATGCCCCACTCAGGAACACTTTCAGATTCGAGACCTAACACCCCTGCCCCACAACACTAAGGCTCTTCCCCGTTTCAGAACTCCCTGAGGCCTCCCTTCCCACTTCCTTGCAGGGACGCCCCGCCCCCTAACCAGAGCCACCTGTCCTTCACACACTGTCCTGATCCCGGATTTCCCAAAGCTGCTCCCCACCAACACCCGCCCTCCCCCACCGGGGAGCTGGGATCCTCCTCTCCCCTCACTCTCCGCCCAGCGTCCTTCTATGTTCCTTAGCCCGGGCGACCTCCAAAGAGGGCAAGTCTGGGCAGGTGAGAGAAGGGGACACGAGAGGCCAGGGCCATTGCCTCCAGGCCACGTTGTCGCCTCGCCTGCCCTCCGGCTCGCCGGCTAGACCGGAGGTCCACCCCAGCCGGAAGCCGCGCGGCGGCAGGGCCCCAGGGAGGTGGCGGGGTGGGGCTGGCCGGCCTCCTGTGCTCCCCGAAACTCTGGGGGACAAGCCCGCCCTTACCCCTGCCGCCTCGCGCCCCGAGGGGGTCACCGGAGTTCCCGACCGAGACACTCAGGTTTGGCGCGGGCCACGGCGGCCCGGAGGGGGTGCCGGCGGCGGGTGCTGGGCGGGGGGCAGTGGAGGGGCCTCAGCGGCGGGACCAGCGGTCGCCTACCTGCGAGCTGCGCCGCCGCACCTGCCGCGCGCCCGGGCCGCTCCTCCCGGAAACGCTAGGCGCGCCCCGCCCCAGCTGGGACCCGGACGGGGCGTAGGGGGCACCGGGCCCGGAGCGACCCCTGCCGCTTCGCAGGCACCGAGACCTCCGCTTGGGCCGACCCCGGGAGGAGCCACTCTGCGCCGCTGTCGCCCGTCCCCGCCTCTCTACGCTGCCCCGGCGGCCCGATCCCTGGAGGCTCGAGCGAGCAGTGGAGCAACGATATGCCCCGGAGACCCAGAGACCCCTCGGAGCAGGGACAAGGCTGCGGGGGGCGGGCGCAGACACCAGCGCCTGGGAGGGGCCGCTCGTCTCCGGAGGGGAGCCCGACTTAAGGCGCCAAAAAGTGTGTGTAGGAAAAAGCCGGGCAGGAAACAGACCAAATACTTTCAGTGGTTATCTCTAGGGGTGGGGAGCCTTTACTTTCTTCTCTATACTTTCCCAGTTTTTAAACAATAAACATGTAGGCCGGGCGCCTGTAATCCCAGCACTTTGGGAGGCTGAGACGGGCAGATCACCTGAGGTCAGGAGTTCAAGACCAGCCTGCCCAACATGGCGAAACCCCCGTCTCTACTAAAAATACAAAAAATTAGCCAGGTGTGGTGGTGGGCGCCTGTAATCCCAGCACTTTGGGAGGCTGAGCCAGGAGAATCACTTGAACTCGGGAGGCAGAGTTTGCAGTGAGCTGAGATTGTGCCACTGCACTCCAGCCTGGGCGACAAGAACGAAACTCCATCTCAAAACAAAACGAACGTGTAACGCTAGAAAATGTTTAACTTAGCAGTATTCAGTGTACATGTACAGGTGAACGAGCTGGGGACACAGGCAGGTCCCACCTCAGCTGCTCCTCCAGGCTCTCCTTCTGGGGCCCAGCCCTGACTGGGGCTCCCCCTTGGGGGAGGACTGCAAGGAGGAGCTGCTTGAGGCCCGAGTGAAACCCTCCTGCGGGGGGAGAAAATTCCACCCCAGACCGAGGAGCCCTCCCCAGCCCCAGCCAGCCCCAGCCCCAGCCTGGCCCCTGCACCCACCTGAAGGGCTGGAATCACTGTCCCACCCAGCAACCCTGGGGGGTACAAGGCCTCTGCTTTTCAAGGAAGGGGCCTGGGATCCAGCTGGCGACCCCGCTGAACCACAAAAGGCTGGGCTTATAGGACAGGACCTTGAGACCAAGGGGGGTGGCCTCTGGCACAGGTGCACCAGGGACCTGCCTGGCCGGCTCGCCCAGTCCCAGATCCCAGAACCAACCGTTATTGTTGGCAGGGGGCTGCCACCACAGCCACCCCACGCCTTCTGGGAGGAGCAGGTGGGGGCTGGCTCTGGCAGGACTAAGAGCTCTGGACAGCCAGCCAGGCCCAGGGCTCTGCTCCAGCACCCTCAGGCCATAGGGCCTTTTTAGTTACCAAGGAGGGCTGGCCGCCTCCCCTCATGGCCTCCCGGCCATGCAGAGGATGCTCTCAGGAAACCACTTCCCCAGCACAGGGCTGAATCCCCTTCAGCTAGGACCTCACCTGCCTCCGTATCCCAGCTCTGCCCTGTGTACTGGCAGGAGGCTGGGCAGAGGAACAAGAAGGTACGTGCACCAGGCCAGAGAGGCTTGTGAGGGTGGGGCGGACAGAGAAATTTGGGCCAAACGCCCAAGTGGAGCAGGGGCCCAGCCTTCCCAGGTCCCCTGTGCTCGGTTTCAGGAACCTCAGTCCCCACAGCTGTCCAGGCCCGAAAACAGTCACACACCCCGCTGTGTCACTGTGTGGGGGGAGGGGCAGGTGACACCTTTTGCAAACATTTTCGTTTTTATTTACCAAGAATCTTGGTCCCAAATATTTCCATTGGCCCTCAGAAGGCTGAGGCCAAGGGTCAGCCAGAAGGCTGCCCGGCAAAATTGGGGGGCGTGTGGATGCGTCCTAGACGGGGGTCGGCAGGAATGCAGCACGTTCACATGTGCCTGTAGGGGGGTGTTCCCAGGCCAGCCTGGCAGGTTCCAAATGCCAGGCCCAGGAGAGCGACGCTGGGAGACCCGGCCTGCAACTGTGGAGACGCCGGTCAGCCAAGGTAGGGCCAGACCCCGGCCACCAGGCTCTCACTGCCAAGTAAGCGGGCAGTCACATACACGCGAAGTGGGCAGAGGCTGGGCTGCAGCATTTATTACATGTGCTTTGGCAAAAATAAATAATTCTTCACACACCTATTTCAGCAGGGCATGAAAAATGGGGAGGGAAGGGCAGCTGCAAAGTTCTCGGGAGTAAAGGGGCGGGGGAGGTGCTCGGGCAGCACAGGGGAGGGAAGATCAAGGCACAGGTGCGCGGGGCCTCAGCGGCCCAGGGGAGGGGTGTGGAAACCTCCCCTCTCAGTGCAGCTGGTGAGTGGCTGGCGAGGGTGCCCACGGCAAAGGCCCCTCTTGGCAACTGTGAGTCTCCTCATCTCACTGCGCAGTGGTAATGGAGGCGTCTCAGGCAGGGTTCCTCGAGAGGGTCGGGGTCTCGCAGCCCCAGGGCCCCGATCACGGGCCTGGCCTCGGGAGCAGGGGTGCTCAGCAAGGGGGCAGGCCCGGCGGGTGCTGCGGGGACGCTGGGTCCGCGGGGGCGGGGTCGGCGGGGGCGCAGTCGGCGGGGGCGCGCATGCGCAGAGCTTCGGGCGGGAAGGCCACGTTGGTGCAGAAGAGGCCGAGCAGCAGCTGGCGCTGGCACTCCTCCCACTTCGCCAGCGCCTCCCCCAGCGAGAGGTTGTTGCGCATCCAGCCGGGCAGTGCCTCGCTGTAGGCGGCGCAGGACAGCGGCACGGACGGCAGCGACTGGACGCGGCGCAGCTCCACCTGCTCCGGCAGCCTGCGGGGCAGGGACGCGGCAGGGAGGGCTTCAGCTCCCGGCACTAGCACCGCGGGCCCCGGGTGGACGCGCGGTCGGCGGCTCACCTAGAGGGCAGGTGCCTGCCCAGCTTCCTCTTGGCGCGCATCACCAGGTACTGGCAGATGCTGCCCGTCTGCTCCTTCATCCACCGGATGTCCTCGGGAACGTCGGGCAGCCACTCCAGCAAGCTGGGGACAGGGCGAGCGGCGCGTTCAGGGGCTTGGCCAGACCCACATGCCCACCCGCCGGGCCCTGTCTGTGCCCGGACTTGGCACTGCTCACCCCACCCCACCTTCCCTGGTGACCGTCACTCGCGGATGATCCCAAAGTCCGTCCCCAGGGCCCCTCTCCCAACCCCCTGGCCCTCACACCGGATGGTGAAGGACAGAGCGCTCTCCAGCGGCAGCGTGTAGGGCACCATCATGGCCGTGGCCAGACGCACGGGCAGCATGTTGGAGAGGGTGGTCAGCAGGTCCGTGGGCTCCACGCAGGCCTCCAGCAGGGCTGCGGGTGGGCGAGAGGTCGGCGGCCAGTGGAGGCAGCGGAGCCCAGGACCCGCTCGGCTTCCCTCCCCCGCTCATCGTCCTCTCCTCTCTCTCTTTCCCTCCTCCCCTCCCGTCCCGAGGTGCGCACCCTCATTGAGCCGGGCGGGCAGGTGCTCCAGGATGTGATCTTCTCCGGGCAGCTGCGAGTAATCCTCCGCTTGGGCGCTCTCCACTGCCTCGTCCTCGTCCTCTGGGCCTTGGGGGCGGGAGGGGGGCAACGCCAGCAAGGGGTTGGGCCGGTTCAAGAGGCCTGGGGTGGGGGAGAGAAGGGATTCCCAGTTCATCAGCGCGGCCGCGGCCCGCAAGGGGTAGCAGAGCCGAGCTCACCCCTCCCTCTCCCGCCCGGGTCCGCGCATCGTTCCGCCGCAGGAAGCGGGGGCAGCAGAGCCAAGCCCACCCCGCCCTCTCCCGCCCGGGTCCGCGCACCGTTCCGCTGCAGGAAGCGCAGGCCATCCCGGTACCCCTGCTTGCACATCTCTCGCAGCACCTGCAGTGAGGAGGGTTAAATGGAGCGGAGGGAGCCAGGGATGCCCGTTCTGCCCCTGGAATCCCTGGCGCCCCCATCAGCCACCTCCTTTCACCACCCGCAGCCCCCAACCCCAAAACCTATCCTAGATCCAGAACAAGATCAAGGCTGGACAGGGAGGTTGGACAGAAAGCCGGGCGCAGTGGTTTACGCCTGTAATCCCAGCACTTTGGGAGGCGGAGGCAAGCGGATGACGAGGTCAGGAGATCAAGACCATCCTGGCTAACACGGTGAAACCCCGTCTCTACTAAAAATACAAAAAATTAGCGGGGTGTGGTGGCGGGTGCCTGTAGTCCCAGCCTGTAGTCCCAGGCTGAGGCAGGAGAATGGCAGGAACCCGGGAGGTGGAGCTTGCAGTGAGCGTAGATCCAGCCACTGCACTCCAGCCTGGGCGACAGTGTGAGACTTCGTCTCAAAAAAAAAATAAAAATAAAATAGTGAGGGCAGCCTGGCCAACATGGGGAAACCCTATTTCTTTACTAAAAATACAAAAAGTAGCCAGACGTGGTGGCAGGCACCAATCCCAGCTACTGGGGAGGCTGAGGCAGGAGAATAGCTTGAACCTGGGAGGCAGAGGTTGCAGTGAGCTGAGATCCTGCCACTGCACTCCAGCCTTGGCAACAGAGCGAGACTCCATCTCAAAAAAAAAAAAAGAGACTGGACAGGGATGCCAGACAGAGGGGCTGGACAGGGAGCCCGGACAGAGCAGCTAGACAGAGAGGTTGGATGGGCCATCTGCCCCTAGAGAGGCTGTGTGCTTTCCCCAGCCCTCAGAAGAGGCTCCCACCCTACCCTGGGCACTCAGAAGTCAAAGGATCAGTGTTCTCCCTTGGTGCCCAGTGAGGAATGGCTGGGAAGGCCACAGTCCCCGGAGCAGAGCTCACCAGGGGCTCCGGCGGGAAGAGGGCCTTAGAGAGGCGGTAGAGGTTGCGCAGGTTGAACTGGATGCTGGTGTTGGTGACCCGCAGCTCGTGGATGTTGGTGGAGCTGTCCTGCGGACAGATGTCACTCTCGCCCGAGAAGGGGGACACTGTGATGGTGTTCTTAAGCTCATAGAGTGGCAGGTTGTCTGAAATGCCACCATCCACGTAGCGCTTCCACGGGACACACAGACAGGACTGTACGTGAGGGCCTGTGGCTGCACTGGCCACCCCCACCGCCCCCCCCCAGCCACCCCACCCGGCCACCGAGGGCCCCATTCAGTGGCTATTTCATTTGAGCATTTTACCCACTGGGCACTGGCTGTGGGCCAGCCTGGGCACTAAGCAGATGGTAGACGGGGGAGGGCAGGGACGGAGGAAGGGATGGGGGGGCAGGAAGCGTGCGTCGCCACAGCTGTTTCTTGAGTAACACAGGAGAAGTGGGGTAACAGGCGGTGGCAGAGCAAGGGCCTGAAGGATGGCTCTAGGTGGCCTCCTCCTCTGTCCCTCATCACACAGCCCACCCCACGGACGGTGTCCAGGGCTAGAGATACTCACCACCCCCTGGAGGGAGGGAGGGATGAGCCCACAGTACACGGGGATGAAACCGCTGCAGACGTTGGCCTTCAGGGCAGGGACAGAGTGGGAGAGAGTGAGCAGAGGCCTTGAGGTTCCCACTGCCCCCCCGCCCCCCCCAGCATGGCTCCACCAGGCCCCACCTGGATGAGCTCGTCCTTGGAGTTGAAGTGGGATATAATGACATTCTCGCCGTCCGACACGCGGGTCAGGGAGATGCCCAGGCGCCCACTGGCATGCTCATGGCTATCAGCAGGCAGGACCTTCAGCAGGAAACTGCGGATGATCTTTACCAGGTTGAAGGAGGGGTGCAGGGGGCCCAGGAACCGCTTCCGGGCCTCTTTAGATACCTCAATGAACTTGGCACCAGCCTCACCTGGGGCACAGGGCCAAGGTTAGGGGCCCGTGCTCCTGGGCTTACCAACACCCACCTTCCTTCATAGCCCCATGTCCAGGGTTCCATGGCATACAGACCCTGGAGGAGGCCCAGTGAATATGGGGCCTGGCTCACAGTTGGGACTTTGGCCACCTCCCCTGGGATGGCAGACAGCAGAGGCTGGCCAGCTGAGACCAGGACCTGCCCTCTGCCTGGTATTTCCCAACTGCCTGCCCTATGAGTCACTGGGCCTGGTGTGGCATCTAGCCCAGGAGAGGGGACAAGGCAGAGACTCAACTCTGACTGGCCTTAGCCTTCACCCACTTGGCCAGATCCAGCAGTGGGGGGATGGGGCAGACCCACAAAACCCATCCCGGCACACAGGTCACAGTTCACAGGCCTGGGAGTGTTGGGCTGGAAGTAGTCAGGGCCCAGTTCCTAGGAAGGCACACCTGTTTCCCACTGCAGCCAAGAGGAAGCACCCCAAACACTCCTCTTGGGGCCCCGGGGTGCTGGCCAGCTTGGGGATAGTCCCTGGAAGTGGTCGGGAGCGTTGGGGGAGGAGCTGAGGTCCAAGCCCTCCTCCAGTGCATCACCCTGGTCAGGAGTGGGGCAGTGTGGAGCCAGGGGCTCCTCAGCCAGCACCTGCTGCACTATGGGCTCCAGCTATGCAAGACCACCCGTGACAAGGAGTCTTGCTGGGAGCAGGGTGGGGAACCACTGTGGGAGAAGTGTCCTTGGCTCGGGTAGCAGGGACCTTGATGTGTCTTGAAGCCAGGGGGCCGACTGAGGCACTTGTCTGAAGGCCTCCATGAGAGGGAGGGGGCTGGAGGGGGCTGTTCCCAATAATAGCTCTAGTTATTGGGACCTGAGGGGTTCACTTCTGTGGTCCAGCCCCCTCCCTCCCAGGACAAAGTTCAGAGGAAGAGGGCAGGGGTGAGGCCCGGACAGGCTCCTGCTGAGCAGGGTACCCCTGTCATCTTGGGTGTCCTCACAGGCTCCTGAAGTCGTGTGCTGTAAACATCACTCCCTCATGGCAGCCGATGGTGCGAGCCGAGGCCAGCCCAGCACACAGAGACCTATCCACTCCTGACCACAGGCACCAGAACCCGGAAGCACCCTCACCCATGAAGTGTGCAAACGCGGTGGGCCGCAGCGGGGAGCCAGGCCACAGGGCACCGTGTGCAAAGAGAGGGCAGGAGAGCCCCTTCGCGCCCAGCCCTGACCTCAGCGGGGCTCCTCCTCCGGGCCCTTGGAAAGGACCAGGTCATGGTTCCCAGACGCCTCTCAGAGGCCACCCCCATGCCAGGCCCCCTGATAGCAGCCTGCAACTGCGGAGGCCCAGGACACTGTGACCGACCGCTGGCACCGGGTGTAATATCCAGGACCACGGGGTGACTTAGGTCCCTCCTCGGATTCTCACGGTCCCGCCCACGAGTTACTTTTTCTGTCCAATTAAGCAGCTTTTGCTGCACCTGCCCGCCCCCAAACCTTTGCTCGCGAGAGGCGGGCCCCGGGCACCCTCGGAGCAAAACAAACCAGGCCCCGCCCCCAGGCCAGCGACCCGGATTGGATCCTCGCCGGGTTCCCCAGGCGCGGACAGGAACCCTCCCCACAGTACCCACCGACTCGCCGCGGGGCCCCTCCGCTCACCGAGACCATCCCCCGGCCCCGCACGGCCTTCCCGCCAGCCCCCCGCCTGCCGCCCCCGGCCCCGCTCACCCAGGCAGACCCCGGTGACCAGCGCCGTGGCCGTGAGCGCCCCGGCCGAGGCGCCGTAGATGTGCGTGGCGTTGGCCACCAGGAAGGGCGCGTGCTCGCGGAGGCAGGAGGCCACGCCGACGTAGTAGACGCCGAGGAAGCCGCAGCCCGCGAACGAGATGTTCCACGTCTTCTCCCGGGGAAACATCGCGGCGGCGGCCGCCGGGCTCCGGGCTCCGTGGGCGGCCGGGCCTCTGTGCGCCGCGGGCTCGCCGCTCGCTCGCTGGAGCCGGGGGCCGGGCGGGTCCCGCTGCGGCTCTAGCTCGGGGTCTCCGCTGGCGGAGGCGAAGAAGCTACGCGGGCGGCGCGGAGGCGGTGCTTTTAAGTGTGGCACTCACGGCGGGGGCGGGGCCGGCACACGAAGACCAATCGGGGCGCGCGGGGAACGGCCGCGCCCTCGGGCCCCGCCCCCGTCCTTGACCCGGCCCCCTGCCCTGGAGCCCCGCCCCCCGCTGCTGCCCGGAGACACCTCCTCCCTCCCTCCGCCCCTGCTGGGCACGGCCGGGGGCACACGCCTAGGGGTGCGGGGTGGGCTGGGCGCAGGCCCAAAACTGGGGGCCGGAAGCCTCACACAGACCTGGGTACCCGCGAGAGGGAGCTCTGGTTTCAGGGCAGCCACCGCCCCTCCCCACCGGGTCCGCCTCCCACACCCACCCGGGACAGAGGAGCTGGTCCCTGGACAGAGGCGCACCGGCAGCACCCCCAGACCTGAAAGCCGCACAGGCCTCGGGAGCCCCGGGACCCACTGGCTTACCCAGAGACGGACCCATAAACATCCAAGGCCTGGCTCACCCAGAGACGGACCCATAAACATCCAAGGCCAAGGCCGGATGCGAGTTCCGCAAACTCTTCGTGGGGGACCCCAGCTCCGCAGACCCACGCTCCCTGACGTGGGGCTTCAGCCCTGCCCCGCGCCCGCGACCCTTCCGGACCTTGGCTTCTTACCTGGGTCTGTACCTGGGTCCGGCCCTGCCTGTTCAGGCTTTGGGGCTGCCTGCGTCTGACTGGGGCCGCCCCGCCCCCGATAATTGCCCCGGAGGTGGAGCAATCCTGGGTGATGTCACCCTTTCACCCCTTTTCCGCATTTCTCTCCTGGTCAGTGGAGCAAGCCGGGCTTGGAGTAGATCCAGGATCCCTCCCTGAACCTCACCCCACCCGCAAACGAGAGGCTCTCTTACGTTGGGGTGGGAGGCAATGAGATTCTGTCTCCCCAGGAATACTGGCTCCCCAGGCTGAGGTCATCTCTGGACCTAGCTGTTTCCAGGGCTGCAGAGGGTCTGGGATGGGGCTTGGGGCTGCCCCCAACCCAAGCTGAGTTAGGGAAGCCAGAACAGGGCCTTCCCAGGATGGGGCCATCTAGGGGGATGCTGCCCAGTCCTCAGCCTCTTTGCTCCCAGCCATCCCAGACAGCAGTGGAAAGTCAACCCTGCCCCAGCCCTACTGGGGGCCGGTAGGCATTTACATAAGCTCAAAATGAGAGGAGGCCGGGTGTGGAAGCTCACACCTGTAATCCCAGCACTTGGGGAGGCCGAGACGGGCGGATCACGGAAAGTCGGGAGTTTGAGACCGCCTGGCTGGTGAAACGCTGTTTCTACTAAAAATACAAAAATTAGCCGGTCAGGGTGGCACACGCCTGTAATCCCAGCTACTCGGGAGGCTGAGGCAGGAGAATCACTTGAACCTGGGAGGCGGAGGTTGCAGTGAGCTGAGATCGCACCACTGCACTCCAACCTGGGCAGCAGAGTGAGGCTCCGTCCTAAAAAGAGGCTGGGCACAGTGGCCCATGCCTGTAATCCCAGCACTTTGGGAGGCCGAGGAGGGCAGATCACCTGAGGTCAGGAGTTCGAGACCAGCCAGGCCAACATGGCAAAACCCTGTCTCTACTGAAAATACAAAAATTTGCCAGGTGTGCTAGCGCACGCATGTAGTCCTAGCTACCCGGGAGGCTGAGGCAGGAGAATCGCTTGAACCCGGGGAGGCAGAGGTTGCAGTGAACTGAGATTGTGCCACTGCCCTCCAGCCTGGCCAGGTGACAGAGCACGACTTCTCAAAAAAAAAAAAAAAAGAAAAAAAAAAATGAGTGGGAGGAAGTAGGTAACCACGTGTGGGGCACCTCAAGGGTTCTGGAGGGCTTCCCTGTGGGAAGTGATGCTGAGTTGAATTTTGAAGGGTAAATGAGCAGACAGGGCTGTAGGCCCCCCAGGCAGCCGACCAAGACAGGCAAAGGTTGTCGGGGAGTAAGGGGAGAGAGTAACTGAACCCCAGCCATGGGAGATGGTCAAGCAGGGAGGACGTGACCATACTTGACTTAAAGCAACTCCTTCTAGGCTGGGCGCAGTGGCTCACACCTATAATCCCAGCACTCTGGGAGGCCGAGGTGGGGGGATTGCTTGAGTCCAGAAGTTTGAGACCCGCCTAGGCAACATAGCTTGATTCCATCCCTACAAAAAATTTAAAAATAGGCCAGGCACAGTGGCTCACACCTGTAATCCCAGCACTTTGAGAGGCTGAGGTGAGTGGATCACGAGGTCAGGAGATCGAGACCATCCTGGCTAACATGGTGAAACCCTGTCTCTACTGAAAATACAAAAAAAATAGCCGGGCGTGGTGGTGGGTGCCTGTAATCCCAACTACTCGGGAGGCTGAGACAGGAGAATGGTGTGAACTCGGGAGGTGGAGCTTGCAGTGAGCCCAGATCGCGGCACTGCACTCCAGCCTGGGCGACAGAGTGAAACTCTGTCTCAAAAATAATAATAAATAAAAAATAAAAATGCCGGGTGCGGTGGCTCACGCTTGTAATCCCAGCACTTTGGGAGGCCAAGGCGGGTGGATCACAAGGTCAGGAGATCGAGACCATCCTGGCTAATACGGTGAAACCCCATCTCTACTAAAAATACAAAAAAATTAGCTGGGTGTGTGGTGGCGGGCAACTGTAGTCCCAGCTACTTGGGAGGCTGAGGCAGGAGAATGGTGTGAACCTGGGAGGTGGAGCTTGCAGTGAGCCGAGATCGCGCCACTGTGCTCCAGCCTGGGCGACAGAGCAAGACTCTGTCTCGAAAACAATAAATAAATAAAATAAAATAATAAAAACATTTTTAAAATAAAAAGTAAAATAAACAAACAAATAAATAAAAACTAAGCCAGGTGTGGTGCGCGCACCTATAGTCTCAGCGACTCAGGAGGCTGAGGTTGGAGGATGGACTGAGTCTGGGCTGGGTGGGGGTGAGCCATAATTGCGCCACTGCACGTCAGCCTGGGTGACAGAGTGAGACCCTGTCTCAAAAAAGACTCTTCTGTTCTGTGCACGTGGGGCCTCTTCCAAATCTTTGGATGGCGGTGCGCTGCAGCAAATGCACCATGGGATTGGGGAGGGAGGGCCCGGGTATGGAGGGCAGAGCCAGGTCCGCTCCTGAGGTGTCAGGAGCCCTCTGTGACTGGATTCCAGCGATGCTGCTGGAGACAGCAGGGTTCAGGGTGCGGTGAAGTAGGGATGGAAGTCTGGGGGCTTGTCAGGGCAATCACTGATGGAGAAGCCAGGGACTTAGGGTCCTTCCCTCGACCTGCTCCAAGGGAAAGGCCAGGGTTTGGGCCTTAGCGCCATCTGAGGGACTGTCGCCTTATGGATGGTGCTGCCCCAGTGCAGGGAGACCTCTGCTCCCATTTCCACAGCTGGGTCAGGCTGTTTTGGGTACATATTCCTCCCTCCAGGCCCCTGGGAGGCTCAGAAGCCAGGGACTGGGCGGTCCTTCCCAGAATCCTGGCAGGGGCTGAGAGCACCCCACCATCAGGACAAGCTCCAAGGGGCAGCTCAATGAGAAACCCAGATGGTGTGACGTCCCCCTATCATGGTGAACTCCAGGCGACACAGGCCCCCTCCCTTCAGGGTCCAAGGCTGGAATTGTGAGGTCTGCACCCTGAAGCCTAGGTCCACTCCTGCTGTGGGCCCCTCCCCTGAGCCTGTGCCATCCCCAGCTCCCGCCTCACCCCTGCCCCGTTGTAGTGAGCACTGCTCCCTGAGCCTGGGCCATCCCCAGCCCCCGTCTCACCCCTGCCCCGTTGTAGTGAGCACTGCTCCCTGAGCCTGGGCCATCCCCAGCCCCCGTCTCACCCCTGCCCCGTTGTAGTGAGCACTGCTCCCTGCACTCCTCAGCTGTACCCTGCTAGGGTCATTTCTCTTTGCTTCCTCCTCCATCTGCTGCCCGACCCCTACTACCCAGGTTCCAGCCTCCTCCGCTCCTCACCTGGCTTTACTCCCACCCTAATCTCCGCTTTTACGGGCATCCAAAAAGGTCTTTTTAAAAATATTATTAAGGCCGGGCATGGTGGCTCACACCTGTAATCCCAGCACTTTGGGAGGCCAAAGCGGGTGGGTTGCCTGAGCCAAGAGTCTGAGACCAGCCTGGCCAACGTGGTAAAACCCCATCTCTACAAAAAGATACAAAAATCAGCTGCGTTGGTGGCGCACACCAGTAGTCCCAGCTACTCTGAAGGCTGAGGTGGGAAGATCACTTGAGGCTGGGAGGTCAAGGCTGCCATGAGCCGAGATCCTGCCACTGCACTCCAACCTGGGCAACACAGTGAGACTCCGACTCAAAATATAAGATAAAATACAAAATAAAACAAAATATACATGTAGGCCAGGCACAGTGGCTCACGCCTGTAATCCCAGCACTTTGAGAGGCCGAGGCAGGAGGATCATTTGAGGTCAGGAGTTTGAGACCAACCTAGGCAACATCATGAAACCCCATCTCTACTAAAAATACAGAAATTAGCCAGGTGTGGAGGCGCGTGCCTGTAATTCCAGCTGCTCAAGAAGCTGAGGCATGAGAATTGCTTGAACCTGGGATGCAGAGGTTGCAGTGAGCCGAGATCGTGCCACTGCACTCCAGCCTGGGCGACAAGAGCGAAACTCTGTCTCAAAAAATAAATAACTCCTGAAATCCCAGCACTTTGGGAGGCCGAGGTGGGCGGATCACGAGGTCAGGAGATTGAGACCATCCTGGCTAACACGGTGAAACCCCATCTCCACTAAAAAAAAAAATACAAAAAATTAGCCGGGCGTGGTGGCGGGTGCCTGTAGTCCCAGCTACTTGGGAGGCTGAGGCAGGTGAATGGTGGGAACCCGGGAGGTGGAGCTTGCGGTGAGCTGAGATGGTACCACTGCACTCCAGCCTGGGTGACAGAGCAAGACTCCATCTCAAAAAATAAATAAATAAATAACAAATAAAAAAATGACCCTTCCCAGGGACAACTGCACCCCCATATTTATTGCAGCATATTAATGATAGCCAAAATATGGGGTCAACTTAAGTGTTCATCTATGGGAAAACAGATCAAGAAAATATGATATCTCTGGAAAATATGTCATAATCTGTGGGGAAAATTTTTTTTTTTTTAAGATAAGAGTTTTGCTTTTGTTACCCAGGCTGGAGTGCAGTGGTGCAACCTCGGCTCACTGAAACCTCCACCTCCTGGGTTCAAATGATTCTCCTGCCTCAGCCTCCTGAGCAGCTGGAATTACAGGAGCCCACCACCACGCCCCACTAATTTTTTTTTTTTTTTTTGAGATGGAGTCTTGCTCTGTCACCCAGGCTGGATGCAGTGGTGGGATCTCAGCTCACTGCAAGCTCCACCTCCCGGGTTCACGCCATTCTCCTGCCTCAGCCTCCCGAGTAGCTGGGTCTACAAGTGCTTGCCACAACGCCCGGCTAATTTTTTAGTATTTTTAGTAGAGACAGGGTTTCACTGTGTTAGCCCAGATGGTCTTGATCTCCTGACCTTGTGATCCACCCACCTTGGCCTCCCAAAGTGCCGGGATTACAGGTGTGAGCCACTGCGCCCAGCCCTAATTTTTGTATTTTTAATAGAGACGTGGCTTGGCCATGCTGGTCTCGAACCCCTGACCTTAGCCGATCCACCTGCTTTGGCCTCCCAAAGTGCTAGGAATACAGGAGTGGGCCACCGCACCCTGCTGGAATGTTTTAAAAGCATTTTGGGGCCGGACATGGTGGCTCACGCCTGTAATCCCAACACTTTGGGAGGCTGAGATGCGTGGATCACCTGAGGTCAGGAGTTCGAGGTCAGCCTGGCCAACAGGGTGAAAGCCCATCTCTACTAAAAAGACAAAAATTAGCCGGGCGTGGTGGCAGGTGCCTGTAGTCCCAGCTACTCTGGAGGTTGAGGTGGAAGAATTACTTGAACCTGGGAGGTGGAGGTTGCAGTGAGCCGAGATCATGCCACTGCACGCCAGCCTGGGCGACAGTGAGATCACGTCTGAAAAAAAATAAAAAATAAGGTAGCCGGGCGCAGTGGCTCACGCCTGTAATCCCAGCACTTTGGGAGGCTGAGGCAGGCAGATCACGAGGTCAGGAGATCGAGACCATCCTGGCTAACACGGTGAAACCCCGTCTCTGCTAAAAAAAAAAAAACAAAACAAAAACAAAAAATTAGGTGGGTGTGGTGGCGGACGCCTGTAGTCCCAGCTACTCTGGAGGCTGAGGCAGGAGAATGGCGTGAACCTGGGAGGCGGAGCTTGCAGTGAGTCGAGATCGCGCCATTGCACTCCAGCCTAGGCGTCAGAGCGAGACTCCGTCTCAAAAAAAAAAAAAAGAAAAGAAAGAAAAAGGAAAAAAAAATAATAATAAGGCTAGGCGCAGTGGCTCACGCCTGTAATCCCAGCACTCTGGGAGGCCGAGGGGGGCGAATCACCTGAGGTCAGGAGTTCCAGACCAGCCTGGCCAACATGGTGAAACCCCATCTTTTCTAAAAATACAAAAAATTAGCTGGGACTGGTGGCAGGCACCTGTAATCCCAGTTACTCAGGAGGCTGAGGCAGGAGAATCACTTGAACCAGAGAGGCACAGGTTGCAGTGAGCGGAGACTGTGCCACTGCACTCCAGCCTGGGTAACAAGAGCAAAAGTCCATCTCAAAAAGAAAAAAAATAAATAAATAAAAAAGCATCTTGGGTCCCCCTCCATCTCAGTACCTTCTGTGGCTCCCTGGCTCCCCCGACAATCCACATTCCTTCTCCTCCAGGGACTCTGCCTTCTTCCAGGTTTTGCCTTCCCAGCTGAGGGAGGCCTCCCCCAGCCACCCCAACTGCCTTCTGTGCTATAGCCTCCTATTTATCCTCCCAGAACTAAGGTGGTCACACAGCAGGTGCTCCCCACACCAAAGCCAGTTGGTGGGTTGCTGACCCCAAGCCTAGGGTGAGAGTGGCAGACCATCTTCTGGGTGTCTACAATGGCGGACAAAGACCCTGAGGCCTGGGAGACTGCATTCAGAGTAGGGCCAGGAGGGCAGAGAGGCTGGGAGGGGAGGGTGATGGCCTCTGTCCTTAGCCCTGTATTCCAGGACAGAGCCTGTCGGGGGAGGGCAGGCCCATCCCCAAAGGACCTAGTTCAGTGAGCACATGGCCCTGTGGTCACTGCCCACAAGCCCTGAGCATATCTGCCCAGTAAGGCAGGGGTGGGCTGTGATCAGCAGAAAAACAAGCCTGAGGAGTGATTACCCAAGCTGCTCAAGGCATTATGGCGGAGCCATGACCCCTGCAGGGAAACCCAGGGGCGTCCGCCACCCCCAAGCTGGGCTCACTTCCTGCATCCATTTGTAGAGCCCAGGGGCTACCAATCCTGTCCTTGCAAGGCCAGGCACCAAGCCACCCCAAAGACAACCCTGATTACCCAAACTTCATTTGATATATCAGCTTCTCTACTGTCCTTTTTTTTTTTCCAAGACAGGGTTTCTGCTGCTCAGGCTGGAGTGCAGTGGCACTATCATAGCCCACTGTTAACTTCAACATCCTGGGCAAGTGATCCTTCCATCTCAACTTCTTATAGTTGGGACTACAGGTGCATACCACGCCTTGTTAGGTTGTTTTTTAGAGATGGGGTCTTGCTATTTGCCTAGGCTGGTCTCAAACTGCTGGCCTCAAGTGATCTTCTCTCCTCGGCCTCCCAAAGTGCTGGGATAATGGGCACGAGCTACTGTGCCCAGCCCGTTCGCATTCTTCTGGAGTGTGCTCAGGAGCTAGGATACTGCTTAAAGCCACAGGAAGGGACACCAGGCAGCTGTGATGCCCAGACTCCCTTCCTCATGCTCATTTTGCACCAGAAACGCTTCCCCAATACCATGTTGCCCACACTGCAGCTCCACACCTGCCCTCTGGGATGAGAACCTGGGCAGAGGCTACCCTTGACACAGTGCTCATGGAATACTGGAGATGCGTAAAAACGCTTTATTTGCAGGGAAGCAGGAATTTAATCAAAAAGGCCAAATCCCATGTCATCGTCTGACTCTTCAGACTCCTCCTTCTTCTCATCTTTCTTCTCCTCTACTGTGGAAAAGAGGAGAGGCATGGTGAGCACTGCCCAAGTGCCAGGCCAGTCCCCCCACGAAGACCCCACTGCAGCAACACCATCTGAGCCCCAGCCCCTTGCCCACTCACCAGGCCACCACTTACCTGCAGCAGGGGCCGAACCAGCAGCAGGGGCTGCAGAGCCTGGGGCAGCAGAGACGGCTACAGCCCCACCGGCAGGTACACTGGCAAGCTTGCCAATACCTACAGAAAGCAGAGAGGTGAGACCAGAGCAGCTGCCCAGCCTGGGAGGCTGTTCCACAGGGAAGTTAGATGGCACCAGAGATGGCACACGGCACCCAACATATCTGGACCCACCATATGCCAGTGTCTCCCGTTCTTCCTGAACACTCCCTCCCTGAGCCACTCCTCAACAGGGACTTCTCTTCCCCACCTTTCCTATCCAGAGACTTGCCTTCTAGGAATTAGGTCCACACTGCCTGCCTGCCCACTTTCCCCACCTCCACCCTCAGACGTGCACTGGACAGACATGTTTATAACTAGGTAGGGAATGAGTGTGCTGCCCCGGTGTCCACATCTCTGGCCACAAGGATGTGCTCGTGGCTTGGCCTGTCTGCTGAGCTGGCCCTGTCCTGGTCACATGCCTGGAAGACAGGAACAGCTGCCCCAACAGCTCAACTTCCAAGCAAGTCCCACCAGCTCAGCTGACGCCAACAAAAAACCATCTGCCCAACAAAGAGGCAAGCAGCCCATGGACATCCCTGGCACCCTCAGTCCCTGCCCCCAACCCCTTCACAGAAAGCATGTGGTAAGAACTGCTGACATGAACTCAGCTCTCCAGACACCAAGCTGCAGAGAAATCCTGGGAAATGGCCTCAGGGCTAGGGGCAGCCAGGCTTACGAGACAGGGCCACCTAAACATCCACTGAGAACACAGGGTGCCCCCTGCTGCCCTGCTCCTGGGAGTGTCTAGAAGCGCCCATGACGTGAGCCCACCGGAGCCCTGCTCACTCCTCGGGTGAGGCTTCTAGGGTGCTCTGGTCCACAAGCGAAACCTGGCAGGCCATAGACGGACCAGCAGGGATTAGGATGGACCATGGAAACAAACGAAAGCCCTCCACATCAACTCACCCTGGGCAATGACGTCTTCAATGTTTTTTCCATTCAGCTCACTGATAACCTGAAGCAGAAAATCACAGAGCTGTTACCAGGAATGTACGACTGTATCCCTGGCGCTCTCCCTTCTAGAGTCACAGCAGGACTGGGTTCCCCACATGGGAATACACCCTGAAGTTTCCAGACCTGCACTGCCCAAAGGGAGCCACCAGCCTCACTTGCGAAGTGATATAAAAATAAATGGACACTAGCTTTCTTAGACTTAGGACTGACAAAAGGACACACGGCATCTCACTACTTATGTTGACTACTCATAGGTATCTTCAACACGGGCAAAATAAGCTGGCAATGAAATTGACTTTGACTTCAGACTGGAGTGCAGTGGTGGGATCTCACTGCAGCCTTGACCTCCTGGGCTCAAGCGACTCTCCCACCTCAGTCTGGGACTACAGGCATGAACACCCACGCCTGGCTAATTTTTTATTGTATTTTAGAGACGAGGCCTGTTTCTGTCAGACTGCAGTGGCACAATCACTACTCAGTGCAGCCTTGATCTCTCAGGCTCAAATGATTCTCCCGCATCAGCCTCGTGAGTAGCTGAGACTACAGATGTGCACCACTGCCTCCATCTATTTTTTTTTTTTTTTTTTTGTGGAGACCAGGTCTTGCAATGTTTTCCAGACTAGTCTCGAACTCCAAGGCTCCAATAATCCACCCGCCTTGGCCTCCCAAAGCTGGGTGAGCCACGCGCCAGGACTGCCCTTTTTTTTTTTTTAAAGCAATCTTATGCATCTCACTGGTATTAAACTTCCAAAGCTTGTTAATCACGATTTTGCCTCGTACCCACCCTGCTTACTTTTTTTTTTTTTTTCCTTTTGAGACAGGGTCTCCTTATGCCGCCCAGGCTGGAGTAGAGTGGCATGATCTCGGCTCAGTGCAACCTCCATCTCCCGGGTTCAAGCGATTCTCCTGCCTCAGCCTCCCAAGTAGCGGGGACTACAGGCACCCACCACCACGCCCGGCTAATTTTTGTATTTTTAGTAGAGATGGAGTTTCGACACGTTTGCCAGGCTGGTCTCGAACCCCTGACCTCAGGTGATCCGCCTGCCTCGTCCTCCCAAATTACTGGGACTACAGGCGTGAGCCACTGCGCCCGACCTCCACCCGGCTTACTTCTCTATCCAAGAAATCGCCAACTGGACTGAAATTAGCCTCTCCCCGAACCCTCCAGCATGTAGCCGGATCAGGCAGAAGAATCGCCTGTATGGGACACTGGGGCCCCACGGCGGCTGCGGGGCAAAGGCGGCAGCTACCTTGTTGAGCCGGTCGTCGTCCGCCTCGATGCCCACGCTGTCCAAGATCTTCTTGATGTCCTTAGCGCTGGGGGAGGAGTTGCCCCCTAGGGCAGCCAGCAGGTAGGAGGCGACGTAGCGCATCCTGAAGCGGGCGGAGAGGGCGCGACGGCGGAGTTACCCCGACGGCCTCCTGCCAGCCCATCCCGGGGCCGCCGGGCGAGGCCGCGCGTGGCTCGGCCCCTAGGCCTCCGTCCAGAAATACCCCGCCGCCCACTCCGCATCCCCACGAACTCCGCGTCCCCAGTCGGCACCCCGGGCCCGGTCACCACACTCACGCGGCGGCACTCACGCGGCGGCGTCTGCGGCGGCGGCGGCGGCGAAGCCTCACGCGTGCGACCTCGGCGGCCTCAGGGAGGAAAAGGAAGGCGCCGACGCAAGGGGCGGGGGTAAACCGCTACCCAGAAGCCTCTGGGACCCGTGCGCGGCGCCCCCATGAGGCGCCTCAGAATGACGTCACGAGGCGCTCAGCCAATGACGACGGGGAAGAAGCCATTGTCAGGAAGTTTTCGCGGCAAAAGCGAAGGACAGTAGTTCCGGAAGTGGCTGCTCTTATAGCGTTGGGCGAAGGGCCCCCGAAACTCGTGGGGGCGATGGACGAAGCGAGTCCAACGGGACATCTGCCTTCGGTACCTAGCGCCCCCAGCATGCCACGCGGCGCCTGCAGCTCCCAACATGCGGCGCGGCCGCCACGCCCGGGACTCAACCTTTGCCAGCGAACTGCAAGTCCCATGGTGCACCGCTGCCGGAAGTGGCCTGCGCCGCGGGCCTACGCGAAACGGCACGTGGGCCCGGGCAGAGGCTGCTGGCGGTAGGTTCGCCCTGACGCTTTGGTGGTTCCCTGGCCGCGGCGACCGGTGGTCCCATGTCCAGCCCGGCTCAGTGAGGTGAGCCAGCCGCCTCGGACTTAGCGACTGCGGCCCTACCTGGGAGGCCGCCTCCGCACTGCGGTGTTAGGGCGTCCTGCCAGAGGACGAGCGCGAGCCTTGGAGGGCAGGACAATGACGTGAGGCAGCGTCGCCCGCTCACCCCAGGAAGGAATGAGGTCCGAGTGGTCAGCCCCTGCGCTGGCCGCTTTGGCCCAGAACTGACCTTGGTGTCCATGTGGACATCAGCACATCAGGGACCCTGCTACATTCTCGGGTCCTGGGAGGGAACAGGGTTGGCCCTGCCTCCGAAGGACTTGAGTTCGTGTGCGAGGACGCAGGAGGTGAATAAGGAGGCGATCCGAAGGACAGGGACAGAGGGAGAATTGGTCTGGGCAGCCTGAGAAAGGTTGAGCTGAGAGATGAGAAGGAGCCAACCCTGCCAATATCCGGGGCGAGCACCAGGAACAGGGTCAGATGCAGATATCTAAGGTGTTAGCAGGCAGCGCCAGCTCCCGTTGGGCTCTAACCACAGTGCAAACCCTGGGGTGTGTGTACGTCAAGCACTGGAACTCGACTTCACAGTCGCCTTCTGTGGCTTCGTTCTCATTACCCCCATTTTATAGATGAGGCAGTTGGGTACAGAAAGGTTTTCTTGCTCAGGGTCACACATCTGGGGTAAAGGCGGGAAACCATCCTGGGAACAATGGGACTTTTCTTATTTTGTAATTTTTGAGACTGGGCCCCATTCTGTCGCCCAGCCTGGAGTGCAGTGGCTCGATCACAGCTCGCTGCAGCCTCAACTTCCTGGGCTCAGGTGATCCTCCCACCTCAGCCTCCTAGGGGAGACCACAGGCGTGTGCCACCACACCCGGCTAAAACTTTTTGGTAGAGACAGCGTTGTCCAACATGGGCTCAAGCGATCCTCCCACCTGGGCCTCCCAAAGTGCTGGGATTACAGGTGTGAGCCACCATGCCTGGCCAGGATTATTGTTTCATTCAATCTTTTAAGCAAGTCCCTTCACATTGGTGTGCAACCATCACCACCATCTATCCCAACTTTTTTTTATTTATTTTCATTTTTTGAGATGGAGTCTTGCTCTGTCGCCCAGGCTGGAGTGCAGTGGCGCTATCTCTACTCACTGCAAGCTCCGCCTCCCGGGTTCACACCGTTCTCCTGCCTCAGCCTCCCGAGTAGCTGGGACTACAGGCACCCGCCACCACGCCCGGCTAATTTTTTGTATTTTAGAGATGCGGTTTCACCGTGTTAGCCAGGATGGTCTCGTCTCAATCTTCTGACCTCGTGATCTGCCCGCCTCGGCCTCCCAAAGTGCTGGGATTACAGGCGTGAGCCACCGCGCCCAGCCCCAACTTTTTTTTTCTTTTTTTTTGAAGAGTCTCACTGTTCCCCAGGTTGGAGTGCACTGGTGCAATCTTGGCTTATTGCAACCTCTGCCTCCTGGGTTCAAGCGATTCTCCTGCCTCAGTCTCCTGAGTAGCTGGGATTACAGACACCCACCACCACGCCCGGCTAATTTTTGTATTTTGAGTACAGACGGGGTTTCACCATGTTGGCCAGGCTGGTCTCAAACTCCTGACTTCAAGTGATCTTCCCACTTGGGCCTACCAAAGTGCTGGGATTACAGGCACAAGCCACTGTGCCCAGCCCCATCTCACTTTTTTTTTATTATCCCAAACAAACTCTGTACCCATTAAAGTCCCTATTCCCTGCTCCCCCACCCTTGATAAACACATTCTACTTTCTGTTCCTATGATTTTGACAACTGTTAGCACCCCGTAAGACTGAAATAATACAGTATTTTGCCCTTTGTGTCTGGCTTTTTTCATTCAGTGTATTTTCAAATTTCAAGTACCTACCTAAAAGGAAGATGCTAAGACAAATTTAATATAAATACAGAGTAGTTTATGTGGGCCACGCTTGAGGATTGCATCCTGGGAACATAGATTCAAGTTGCTCTGAATTTACACTTGGATGAGCAGCAGTTATAAGTGGATTTTATTTATTTATTTATTTATTTATTTTTAATTTATTTTTTGAGACAGAGTCTTGCTCTGTCGCCCAGGCTGGAGTGCAGTGGCGCTATCTCGGCTCACTGCAAGCTCTGCCTCCCGGGTTCACGCCATTCTCCTGCCTCAGCCTCCCGAGTAGCTGGGACTACAGGCGCCCGCCACCACGCCCGGCTGAGTTTTGTATTTTTAGTGGAGATGGGGTTTCACCGTGTTAGCCAGGATAGTCTCGATCTCCTGACCTCGTGATCCGCCCGCCTCGGCCTCCCAAAGTGCTGGGATTACAGGCATGAACCACCGTGCCCGGCCTTAATTTTTTTTTTTTAATTTTAGAGACAGGATCTTGCCATGTCATCCAGGCCTCTCTCCAAGTCCTGACTGACCTCAGGTGATCCACCCACCTTGGCCTCCCAAAGTGCTGGAATTACAGGTGTGTGTCACTTTGCCCGGCCTGTTTTTTAATCTTTTGTAGAGATGGGGCCTTGCTATGTTGCTCAGGCTGGTCTCAAACTTCTGGTCTCAAGCAATCCTCCTGCCTTGGTGTCCCAAAGTGGCAGGATTACTGTTGTGAGCCACTGCACCCAACCTACAAGTGGATTTTTTTTTTGAGACAGTCTCACTCTGTAGCCCAGGTTGGAGTGCAGTGGCGCCATCTCGGCTCACTGCAACCTCTGCCTCCGGGGTTCACACCATTCTCCTGCCTCAGCCTCCCGAGTAGCTGGGACTACAGGCACCCGCCACCGCGCCTGTCTAATTTTTTGCATTTTTAGTAGAGATGGGGTTTCGCCATGTTAGCCAGGATGGTCTCAATCTCCTGACCTTGTGATCCACCCGCCTCGGCCTCCCAAAGTGCTGGGATTACAGGTGTGAGCCACCACGCCCAGACTACAAGTGGATTTTTAAAGGCAAAAAAGGGGGACAGGGAGCAAACTGATAGAAAGTTTATCAGGAATTCTCATTGGTTTACAGAAATGACTGATTAGTGATTGGCTGTACATTATTAAGCTATAAGGTGTGGGTTATAGTGCCTAGTCTGGCATTATTAGGTTAATTTATAGCTACTTCTGGCAATACCAAGCAGTTTCAAGAGACAAAGTGGACAGGGTGTGATTGTGGTCTCATTCTAATGTCTCTCTTGGCTGGATAGTTGAAAAGGAACCATATTCCCCAGCTAAACGTTTTTTTTTCACAAGGTTCATCCATTTTGTAGCATGTATCACTATTTCACGTCTTTTTTTTTTTTTTTTTTTTGAGCTGGAGTCCTGCTCTGTCACCCAGGCTGGAGTGTAGTGGCGCAATCTCGGCTCACTGCAACCTCTGACTCCTGGGTTCACGCCATTCTCCTGCCTCAGCCTCCCGAGTAGCTGGGATTACAGGTGCCCCCGACCACGCCCGGCCAGTTTTTTTGTACTTTTAGTAGAGACGGGGTTTTGCCATGTTGGCCAGGATGGTCTCCTGACCTCAGGTGATCCGCCTGTCTTGGTCTCCCAAAGTGCTGGGATTACAGGTGTGAGCCACTGTGCCCGGAGGGGTCTCCCAAAGTGCTGGGATTGCAGGTGTGAGCCACTGTGCCCGGACGGGTCTCCCAAAGTGCTGGGATTACAGGTGTGAGCCACCGTGCCCGGACGGGGGGTCTCCCAAAGTGCTGAGATTACAGGTGTGAGCCACTGTGCCCGGACAGGTCTTTTTTTTCTTTAAATGCGGTCTTGCTATGTTGCCCAGGCTGGAGTGCACTGGCTATTCAGAGGAGCTGTGCTATCACCACATGCTATATATTGCCTTGTAGTCCTGGGCTCAAGCCTGCCTGCTTCAGCCTCCTGAGTAGCTGGGAATACAAGCATGCACCACCATGCCCAACTTCATTCGTTTTTCAGGCTGAATAATATTTCTGTGGTTGCTTTTTATTTTATTTATTTATTTGTTTATTTTTCGTTTTATTTTTTTTTTCAGATGGAGTCTCGCTCTGTCGTGCAGTGGCACTATCTTGGCTCACTGCAAGCTCCGCCTCCCGGGTTCACGCCATTCTCCTGCCTCAGCCTCCCTAGTAGCTGGGAGTACAGGTGCCCGCCAGCACGCCCAGCTAATTTTTTGCATTTTTAGTAGAGAAGGGCTTTCACTGTGTTAGCTAGGGTGGTCTCGATCTCCTGACCTCATGATCCACCCGCCTCGGCCTCCCAAAGTGCTGGAATTACACATGTGAGCCACCGCGCCCAGCATGCTTTTTTTTTTTTTTTTTTTTTTTTTTTTTTGAGAGGGAGTCTCACTCTGTCACCCAAGCTGGAGTGCAGTGCCGAGATCTCAGCTCACTGCAACCTCCGCCTCCCGTGTTCAAGCCATTCTCGTGCCTCAGCCTCCCGAGTAGCTGGGCTTACAGGCGCCTGCCACCATACCTGGGTAATTTTTGTATTTTTAGTAGACACAGGGTTTCACCATATTGGCCAGGCTGGGCTTGAACTCCTGACCTCAAGTGATGCGCCAATCTCAGCCTCACAAAATGTTGGGATTACTGGCATAAGCCACAGCATCAGGCCTGTGGTTGGTTTTTAAAAAGATCCCTTGGCTGGGTGCGGTGGCTCAAACCTGTAATCCCAGCACTTTGGGAGGCTGAGGCGGGTGGATCACGAGGTCAGGAGTTCGAGACCATCCTAGCTAACACGGTGAAACCCCGTCTCTACTAAAAATACAAAAAAACTAGCTGGGCGTGGTGGTGGGCGCCTGTAGTCCCAGCTACTCGGGAGGCTGAGGCAGGAGAATGGCGTGAACCCAGGAGGTGGAGCTTGCAGTGAGCCGAGATAGCGCCACTGCATTCCAGCCTCTGGGACAGAGCCAGACTCCTCAAAAAAAAAAAAAAAAAAAGACCCCTCCAGGCCCTACGTGGAAGGGGCTGGGGAGAATGGAAGCAGGGAGGCCTGGAAGAGACCTGCCCATCCCAGAGGGAGGGATGGTGTAGCTGGGAAGTGGAAGGAAGAAGGAGCCGCTGATATGACCTGAGCAAAGAAGCAGGCACAGCTGGTGGTGTCTGTTCCCTCCCCAAGCACCTGCTCTCCTGGGCGAGGAAGCTGGTGAATGAAGCACAGGCCCGCTCGGGGGTATCATGATGGTGGGGAAGGCGGACAGGGCAGATTTCAGGTTCTTGGCTTTGACCCTCACCAGCTACAGGGCCTCGGGCAATATCAGATTTTTTTTTTTCCGACGGAGTCTTGCTCTGTCGCCCAGGCTGGAGTGCAGTGGCACCATCTTGGCTCACTACAACCTCCGCCTCCCGGGTTCACGCCATTCTTCTGCCTCAGCCTCCTGAGTAGCTGGGACTACAGGCGCGCATCACCACGCCCGGCTAATTTTTGTATTTTTAGTAGAGACGGGGTTTCACCATGTTGGCCAGGCTGGTGTCAAACTCCTGACCTCGTGATCCACCCGCCTCGGCCTCCCAAAGTGCTGGGATTACAGGCGTGAGCCACCGCGCCCAGCCCCAACTTTTTTTTTCTTTTTTTTTGAAGAGTCTCACTGTTCCCCAGGTTGGAGTGCACTGGTGCAATCTTGGCTTATTGCAACCTCTGCCTCCTGGGTTCAAGCGATTCTCCTGCCTCAGTCTCCTGAGTAGCTGGGATTACAGACACCCACCACCACGCCCGGCTAATTTTTGTATTTTGAGTACAGACGGGGTTTCACCATGTTGGCCAGGCTGGTCTCAAACTCCTGACTTCAAGTGATCTTCCCACTTGGGCCTACCAAAGTGCTGGGATTACAGGCACAAGCCACTGTGCCCAGCCCCATCTCACTTTTTTTTTATTATCCCAAACAAACTCTGTACCCATTAAAGTCCCTATTCCCTGCTCCCCCACCCTTGATAAACACATTCTACTTTCTGTTCCTATGATTTTGACAACTGTTAGCACCCCGTAAGACTGAAATAATACAGTATTTTGCCCTTTGTGTCTGGCTTTTTTCATTCAGTGTATTTTCAAATTTCAAGTACCTACCTAAAAGGAAGATGCTAAGACAAATTTAATATAAATACAGAGTAGTTTATGTGGGCCACGCTTGAGGATTGCATCCTGGGAACATAGATTCAAGTTGCTCTGAATTTACACTTGGATGAGCAGCAGTTATAAGTGGATTTTATTTATTTATTTATTTATTTATTTTTAATTTATTTTTTGAGACAGAGTCTTGCTCTGTCGCCCAGGCTGGAGTGCAGTGGCGCTATCTCGGCTCACTGCAAGCTCTGCCTCCCGGGTTCACGCCATTCTCCTGCCTCAGCCTCCCGAGTAGCTGGGACTACAGGCGCCCGCCACCACGCCCGGCTGAGTTTTGTATTTTTAGTGGAGATGGGGTTTCACCGTGTTAGCCAGGATAGTCTCGATCTCCTGACCTCGTGATCCGCCCGCCTCGGCCTCCCAAAGTGCTGGGATTACAGGCATGAACCACCGTGCCCGGCCTTAATTTTTTTTTTTTAATTTTAGAGACAGGATCTTGCCATGTCATCCAGGCCTCTCTCCAAGTCCTGACTGACCTCAGGTGATCCACCCACCTTGGCCTCCCAAAGTGCTGGAATTACAGGTGTGTGTCACTTTGCCCGGCCTGTTTTTTAATCTTTTGTAGAGATGGGGCCTTGCTATGTTGCTCAGGCTGGTCTCAAACTTCTGGTCTCAAGCAATCCTCCTGCCTTGGTGTCCCAAAGTGGCAGGATTACTGTTGTGAGCCACTGCACCCAACCTACAAGTGGATTTTTTTTTTGAGACAGAGTCTCACTCTGTAGCCCAGGTTGGAGTGCAGTGGCGCCATCTCGGCTCACTGCAACCTCTGCCTCCGGGGTTCACACCATTCTCCTGCCTCAGCCTCCCGAGTAGCTGGGACTACAGGCACCCGCCACCGCGCCTGTCTAATTTTTTGCATTTTTAGTAGAGATGGGGTTTCGCCATGTTAGCCAGGATGGTCTCAATCTCCTGACCTTGTGATCCACCCGCCTCGGCCTCCCAAAGTGCTGGGATTACAGGTGTGAGCCACCACGCCCAGACTACAAGTGGATTTTTAAAGGCAAAAAAGGGGGACAGGGAGCAAACTGATAGAAAGTTTATCAGGAATTCTCATTGGTTTACAGAAATGACTGATTAGTGATTGGCTGTACATTATTAAGCTATAAGGTGTGGGTTATAGTGCCTAGTCTGGCATTATTAGGTTAATTTATAGCTACTTCTGGCAATACCAAGCAGTTTCAAGAGACAAAGTGGACAGGGTGTGATTGTGGTCTCATTCTAATGTCTCTCTTGGCTGGATAGTTGAAAAGGAACCATATTCCCCAGCTAAACGTTTTTTTTTCACAAGGTTCATCCATTTTGTAGCATGTATCACTATTTCACGTCTTTTTTTTTTTTTTTTTTTTGAGCTGGAGTCCTGCTCTGTCACCCAGGCTGGAGTGTAGTGGCGCAATCTCGGCTCACTGCAACCTCTGACTCCTGGGTTCACGCCATTCTCCTGCCTCAGCCTCCCGAGTAGCTGGGATTACAGGTGCCCCCGACCACGCCCGGCCAGTTTTTTTGTACTTTTAGTAGAGACGGGGTTTTGCCATGTTGGCCAGGATGGTCTCCTGACCTCAGGTGATCCGCCTGTCTTGGTCTCCCAAAGTGCTGGGATTACAGGTGTGAGCCACTGTGCCCGGAGGGGTCTCCCAAAGTGCTGGGATTGCAGGTGTGAGCCACTGTGCCCGGACGGGTCTCCCAAAGTGCTGGGATTACAGGTGTGAGCCACCGTGCCCGGACGGGGGGTCTCCCAAAGTGCTGAGATTACAGGTGTGAGCCACTGTGCCCGGACAGGTCTTTTTTTTCTTTAAATGCGGTCTTGCTATGTTGCCCAGGCTGGAGTGCACTGGCTATTCAGAGGAGCTGTGCTATCACCACATGCTATATATTGCCTTGTAGTCCTGGGCTCAAGCCTGCCTGCTTCAGCCTCCTGAGTAGCTGGGAATACAAGCATGCACCACCATGCCCAACTTCATTCGTTTTTCAGGCTGAATAATATTTCTGTGGTTGCTTTTTATTTTATTTATTTATTTGTTTATTTTTCGTTTTATTTTTTTTTTCAGATGGAGTCTCGCTCTGTCGTGCAGTGGCACTATCTTGGCTCACTGCAAGCTCCGCCTCCCGGGTTCACGCCATTCTCCTGCCTCAGCCTCCCTAGTAGCTGGGAGTACAGGTGCCCGCCAGCACGCCCAGCTAATTTTTTGCATTTTTAGTAGAGAAGGGCTTTCACTGTGTTAGCTAGGGTGGTCTCGATCTCCTGACCTCATGATCCACCCGCCTCGGCCTCCCAAAGTGCTGGAATTACACATGTGAGCCACCGCGCCCAGCATGCTTTTTTTTTTTTTTTTTTTTTTTTTGAGAGGGAGTCTCACTCTGTCACCCAAGCTGGAGTGCAGTGCCGAGATCTCAGCTCACTGCAACCTCCGCCTCCCGTGTTCAAGCCATTCTCGTGCCTCAGCCTCCCGAGTAGCTGGGCTTACAGGCGCCTGCCACCATACCTGGGTAATTTTTGTATTTTTAGTAGACACAGGGTTTCACCATATTGGCCAGGCTGGGCTTGAACTCCTGACCTCAAGTGATGCGCCAATCTCAGCCTCACAAAATGTTGGGATTACTGGCATAAGCCACAGCATCAGGCCTGTGGTTGGTTTTTAAAAAGATCCCTTGGCTGGGTGCGGTGGCTCAAACCTGTAATCCCAGCACTTTGGGAGGCTGAGGCGGGTGGATCACGAGGTCAGGAGTTCGAGACCATCCTAGCTAACACGGTGAAACCCCGTCTCTACTAAAAATACAAAAAAACTAGCTGGGCGTGGTGGTGGGCGCCTGTAGTCCCAGCTACTCGGGAGGCTGAGGCAGGAGAATGGCGTGAACCCAGGAGGTGGAGCTTGCAGTGAGCCGAGATAGCGCCACTGCATTCCAGCCTCTGGGACAGAGCCAGACTCCTCAAAAAAAAAAAAAAAAAAAGACCCCTCCAGGCCCTACGTGGAAGGGGCTGGGGAGAATGGAAGCAGGGAGGCCTGGAAGAGACCTGCCCATCCCAGAGGGAGGGATGGTGTAGCTGGGAAGTGGAAGGAAGAAGGAGCCGCTGATATGACCTGAGCAAAGAAGCAGGCACAGCTGGTGGTGTCTGTTCCCTCCCCAAGCACCTGCTCTCCTGGGCGAGGAAGCTGGTGAATGAAGCACAGGCCCGCTCGGGGGTATCATGATGGTGGGGAAGGCGGACAGGGCAGATTTCAGGTTCTTGGCTTTGACCCTCACCAGCTACAGGGCCTCGGGCAATATCAGATTTTTTTTTTTCCGACGGAGTCTTGCTCTGTCGCCCAGGCTGGAGTGCAGTGGCACCATCTTGGCTCACTACAACCTCCGCCTCCCGGGTTCACGCCATTCTTCTGCCTCAGCCTCCTGAGTAGCTGGGACTACAGGCGCGCATCACCACGCCCGGCTAATTTTTGTATTTTTAGTAGAGACGGGGTTTCACCATGTTGGCCAGGCTGGTGTCAAACTCCTGACCTCGTGATCCACCCGCCTCGGCCTCCCAAAGTGCTGGGATTACAGGCGTCAGCCACCGCGCCCACTCAGTATCTTATCTCTTAAATCCGCCTTCTCTCCTGCGCGATTGAAGGAGACAGCACCAGGAGGCTCACTGCTTCTGGCCCAAAGTGATGACTCGAAAGGAAGGGTCTCTGCTGGCCCAGAGAGGAGGTCCTGGCAGGCTTCCCGGAGGAGGCCGTTGGGGCTGGTTTGGGAAGGGCACTGCAATTGTTCCGGCTTGCAGCAGGGGTGGGTGCGGGGCAGCGGCAAGAGTACCCCCGTCACCCCGGCCTGGGAACGCACCTGGGGCCGGGTTTGCCTCGGAGCGGCCCGGGGCCCCGAGAACCTCGGAAAGGGCGTGTTTCGTGGCCTTCCGGGCGGGGGAAGATGTACGGCTCCGACCCTGCGGACTAACAGGAAGCCGAGCGCAGCTGCGCGGGCGGCTTGGCAGATGGACGGGTCGCGTCCGCGTCTCCGGGGCTGCGACAGGCGGAGGGAAAGCGGGTCGAGGAGGAGCCGGGAGACCTCCCCAGTGGACCCCAGCCCGGCGCAGGGGGCGAGTTCCGACGGGGCGGGGCCCAAGGGGCGGGGTCTGCGGTCCCCGCCCACCCAGAAACCCGCCGGCGGGATCCCAGGCGCCGAGCGCCCACTGAGCAGCCCCCCTTTGCGCGCCGCCTGGAGCGCAGGTACGCGCCGGCCCGGGCGGACGGAGGGGGCGGCGGGTGGACGTTTGCTTTTGGGAGGCTGGGGGCCGTTCCCATCCCCGACGCCCGGGTGATCCCGAGCCTGCCTCGGGGCTGGGGCCCGCCCCCGACACCGTCTGAGCCGTCATGCGCGGCGCACCACCCTCTCCAGTGGACCGAACTGGAAAGGGCGGGAGAGCTTTCCTTCGGGGCTCACGAATTGCCGTCCCGGCCCCAGGACCCCGAAGCTGCCCAATGGCTCACGCCCCAGGCCCTCACCCTTACACCGCCTTCCCTGACTTTCGGGTCGCAGTCACCCCCGCGGTAGAGGAGGGTCACGGCCCTCCTGGTAAAACGGATGTAAATAGAAGGGGGACTCATGTCCAGGACTGGGGGACAGCCCCGATGACCTCGCAGCTCCACGGCTCCATTGGCCAGATTTCCAGGACCAGGACTGAAGCCTCACTCCCCCGGCTTTGCTGCTCATAGTGAGGTCTCCCTGCCTGGTGCTCCTGCGAGCCATGGCGGTCCCATTCCCCAACCCTCTTTCCAGTGGTGACCCAGGCCTCTGGGGTTCAGGGTGACCACAAGGTCTCCCCCACTCTGCAGTCCAGGTCCAGATGGCCTGGCTCTAGAGCTCCCCACTCCAGCCAGAGTCCCTGTTTCCCCAAAGAGAAGGGCCCACCCCGGCTCCCGCTCACTCCTCCTCCTGCCTCTGCAGCTTCCCCGGGCCCTGTCTGGACAGGCCTGCCTGCGTGCTGGGACATGTCTGGCCTCCAAGGACCGTCGGTGGGCGATGGCTGCAACGGTGGAGGGGCCAGAGCTGGAGGCAGCTGCTGCCGCAGGAGATGCTTCGGAGGATTCGGATGCAGGGTCCAGGGCGCTGCCTTTCCTGGGCGGCAACCGGCTGAGCTTGGACCTGTACCCCAGGGGCTGCCAGCAGCTGCTGCACCTGTGTGTCCAGCAGCCTCTTCAGCTGCTGCAGGTGGAATTCTTGCGTCTGAGCACTCACGAGGACCCTCAGCTGCTGGAGGCCACCCTGGCCCAGCTGCCTCAGAGCCTGTCCTGCCTCCGCTCCCTGGTCCTCAAAGGTGAGTTCCACCTGTTCTGGGCCCTGTCTGCATCTCTCACTCTGCCCTGCCTCTGCTGCATGTCCTCAAAGGCAAACCCGGGTCCCAGCCCCAGCTCCAGGCCGCCCCTTCCGGCTCCCCAGGTGTGAACTGTTCTGCTCTTGGTCCTGTCCAGCCCCATCGCCATCCTCGGCAATCACCACCCCCAGTGTGGGGCTGGCTGGGCCCTGGCTCCCGGACCCTGACGCTGCCCAGTGGGGGTCTCTCCAGACCACAGTGCAGATGTTGTTCCTGGGGAAGGTTGTGGGTGATGGTTGTCAGCTGAGATGAGCCGGTGGTCTCCACCCCTGTCTCCTTCCATCTGCAGGCACCTCTCCAGTGTTTCTGTCTGTCTGTCCCTGTCTGGCTGGGGTGGGGGTGGGGTGGGAGGTCTGTGCCTCTTGAGCAGCTGTTTCTCTGGCTGGCAGGGTCGATCTGGACCTCGGACCCTGGCTCTGAGGGCCACATCCGCCTCCCCCCTTCCCAGGAGGGCAACGCCGGGACACACTGGGTGCCTGTCTCCGGGGTGCCCTGACCAACCTGCCTGCTGGTCTGAGTGGCCTGGCCCATCTGGCCCACCTGGACCTGAGCTTCAACAGCCTGGAGACACTGCCGGCCTGTGTCCTGCGGATGCGAGGTCTGGGTGCACTCTTGCTGTCTCACAACTGCCTCTCTGAGCTGCCTGAGGCTCTGGGGGCCATCCCCGCCCTCACTTTCCTCGCGGTGACACACAACCGCCTGCAGACGCTGCCCCCAGCACTGGGGGCCCTATCCACCCTGCAGCGCCTCGATCTTTCTCAGAACCTGCTGGACACGCTACCTCCTGAGATTGGAGGCCTGGGCAGCCTCCTGGAGCTCAACCTAGCCTCCAACCGGCTGCAGAGCCTCCCGGCCTCTCTAGGTGAGTAGCCCCTGCACCCCTGGCACACTGGCCCCACGGGAGGGCCCCTGAAGCCTGCCTGTCTTCTGCAGGGGCCTCTGCACCCACAGGCTTGGTCCACAGCTGCCTCTTGGTTGTCCCTCCACCTCCCTGGCCTTTGAGACTCCCTCAGCGGCTTTGTCGGAGTTCTCTGAGCCCAGCTGTGGAGGAGAGTCTGAAACAGCTGCTCTGGGAGGCGGCAGCAGGAGTATCCCAGCGCCGCAGGCCGGGCTGGTGCAGAGCCTAAGCCAGCACCTGCCCGCAGCGGGACTTCGGTCCTTGCGGCTCCTTGTCCTGCACAGCAACCTCCTGGCCTCTGTGCCAGCTGGCCTGGCCCGCCTCCCGTTCCTCACCCGGCTTGACCTGAGGGACAATCAGCTCCGGGACCTGCCCCCTGAGCTGCTAGACGCCCCCTTCGTGCGCCTGCAGGGGAACCCCCTGGGCGAGGCCTCGCCAGGCGCCCCGAGTTCACCAGGTAGGCTTGGTGCTAGAAGGGGCAGGCCTGGGATAGGACGTGAGTCTTCTCACTGTCCTGAGCACATGTCTGTCCCCTCCACAGTGGCAGCCCTCATTCCAGAAATGCCCAGACTGTTCCTGACCTCAGATTTGGACAGGTATGGGGTGGGTTGAGGGGGCTGGAGAGGAGTCTGTCTGCCTGTCACCCCGGCCCCTCCGACACCTTCTCCAGAGTTCCTGGGTCCAGGCCCCGACACGTAGGCCCTTCTGGGTCTAACCCGTTGCTCCCTCCTTCCTCACTCAGCTTTCCTGTGACCCCTCGAGGCTGCTCAGTGACCCTGGCCTGTGGCGTCCGCCTGCAGTTCCCAGCGGGAGCCACTGCCACCCCCATCACCATCCGCTATCGGCTGCTGCTGCCAGAGCCAGGCCTCGTCCCCCTGGGTCCTCATGATGCCCTGCTCAGCCATGTGCTAGAGCTGCAGCCCCACGGTGTGGCCTTCCAGCAGGCACGGCCAGGGCGTGGCGGGGGCAGTGTGCGGGCCCGGGTGTGGCGGGTGGCAGTGTGCGGGCCTAGGCCTGGCTCCAGCCCTCACTGGCTCCAGCAGTCACACTGTCCTTGCCTGGCAGGATGTGGGGCTGTGGCTGCTCTTCACCCCACCGCGGGCCCGGCGCTGCCGTGAAGTGGTGGTCAGGACCCGGAATGACAACAGCTGGGGTGACCTGGAGACCTACCTGGAGGAAGAGGCACCCCAGGTGAGGGCCACCCAGGCCTGCCACTGGCGAGTGGAGAGCCGCTGCCCTGAGCTGTACACCCCTGCCCAGAGCCTCGCCCTGGCACCTTCCACCCCGCCCCGTCCCTCCTGGATCCTGCTCCCCTGTGTCCCTGGCACCTTCCACCCACCCCGTCCCTCCTGGATCCTGCTCCCCTGTGTCCCTGGCACCTTCCACCCACCCCGTCCCTCCTGGATCCTGCTCCCCTGTGTCCCTGGCACCTTCCACCCACCCCGTCCCTCCTGGATCCTGCTCCCCTGTGTCCCTGGCACCTTCCACCCGCCCCGTCTCTCCTGGATCCTGCTCCCTGTGTCCCTGGCATCTTCCACCCGCCCCGTCTCTCCTGGATCCTGCTCCCTGTGTCCCTGGCATCTTCCACCCGCCCCGTCTCTCCTGGATCCTGCTTCCTGTGTCCCTGGCATCTTCCACCCACCCCGTCTCTCCTGGATCCTGCTCCCTGTGTCCCTGGCATCTTCCACCCTGCCCTGTCCCTCTTGGATCCTGCTCCCTGTGTCCCTGGCACCTTCCACCTGCCCCGTCCCTCCTGGATCCTGCTCCCCTGTGTCCCTGGCTGGCTGTGCCCTGACCCAGGCTCCTCTGACCTCCCCGCTCCCCCGTCCCAGCGGCTCTGGGCTCACTGCCAGGCGCCCCACTTCTCCTGGTTCCTTGTGGTTTCCCGCCCTGTGTCCAATGCCTGCCTGGTGCCACCAGAGGGGACACTGCTGTGCTCCTCGGGTCATCCTGGGGTCAAAGTCATCTTCCCCCCTGGGGCCACTGAGGAGCCTCGTCGAGTCTCCATGCAGGTATGGCCAGGACAGCACTGAGGGTGGCAGGCAGCGCCTCACCCCACAGGCAGGTGCTCAGGGGGCCTGTCTGCCCCAGGTGGTGCGCATGGCTGGCCGAGAGCTGCAGGCCCTCCTGGGAGAACCAGAGGCTGCAGTGAGCCCCCTGCTGTGCCTCTCACAGAACGGTCCCCCCAGCTTCCTCCGACCGGTCACCGTGCAGCTGCCTCTGCCCTCCGGCATCACAGGTGAGAGGCAGCCACGGGGCATACCTGGACCTGTGGCCATAGGGTGGAGGGGGTCTCCGGCCACGAGGCCTCAGCCTGCTGCCCCTCCCATCCCCAGGCCTCAGTCTGGACCGCTCCCGCCTGCACCTGTTGTACTGGGCCCCTCCTGCAGCCACCTGGGATGACATCACAGCTCAGGTGGGCCTGGAGCTCACCCACCTGTATGCACGCTTCCAGGTCACACACTTCTCCTGGTCAGTGCCCCCCAGCTTTCTCAGCTCCCCTCCCCCCAGTCTGTACAGCCCTCCTCACCCCCAGTCCTCCCAGGTACTGGCTCTGGTACACCACCAAGAACTGCGTGGGAGGCCTGGCTCGGAAGGCCTGGGAGCGGCTGCGGCTGCACCGTGTGAACCTCATCGCTCTGCAGCGGCGCCGGGACCCTGAGCAGGTCCTGCTGCAGTGCCTGCCCCGAAACAAGGTGGGGGCACGGACCGGAGGGCAGCAGGATGGCGACCAGAGGGCTGGGGTGGGGTGCGGAGCTTTGGGTCCGGAGCTGCATGGGCTTCCCTGCAGGTGGACGCCACCCTTCGGCGGCTGCTGGAGCGGTACCGGGGCCCTGAGCCCTCTGACACGGTGGAGATGTTCGAGGGCGAAGAGTTCTTTGCGGCCTTTGAGCGCGGCATCGACGTGGATGCTGGTAGGGATGCTGGTGGATGCTCCCTGTCCTGGAGAGGGAGCCTTACCGTCCTCCTCGCGTTCTCCTTGCTCAGCCCACCCTTTCCCCCTAGACCGCCCTGACTGAGTGGATGCTGGTAGGCCCTCCCCGTCCTGGAGAGGGAGCCTTACCGTCCTCCCCGCGTCCTCCTTGCTCAGCCCACCCTTGCCCCCTAGACCGCCCTGACTGTGTGGAGGGCAGAATCTGCTTTGTCTTCTACTCGCACCTGAAGAATGTGAAGGAGGTATACGTGACTACCGCCCTGGACCGGGAGGCTCAGGCTGTGCGGGGCCAGGTGGGCGAGGGGAGTGGGTGAGGGGAGAGGACCCCCAGGCCGCTTGGGCAGAGGACCGAACTCTGAACCCCATTTGATACCCCTTCAGGTGTCCTTCTACCGTGGTGCAGTGCCCGTACAGGTGCCCGAGGAGGCTGAGGCTGCCCGGCAGAGGAAGGGCGCGGACGCCCTGTGGATGGCCACTCTGCCCATCAAGCTGCCGGTGGGACTGAGGGACAGCAGAGGGGCGGGGCAGGACCGAGGCCCAGGGGTGACCAGGGTGACGTGGTGGAGTTGGGGGTGGAGCCCAGGGCTTACTGCATTTTTTCCTTCCAACAGAGACTTCGGGGGTCCGAGGGGCCACGGCGGGGGGCTGGCCTCTCCTTGGCACCCTTGAACCTGGGAGATGCTGAGACCGGCTTTCTGACGCAGAGCAACCTGCTGAGTGTGGCTGGGCGCCTGGGTCCGGACTGGCCAGCCGTGGCCCTGCACCTGGGCGTGTCCTACCGCGAGCTGCAGCGCATCCGGCACGAGTTCCGGTGAGGCTCCCACTGCCCGCTGGCTGCCAGCCCCAGGGCTGAGCCCTGGCTGCCTGGAGGGCCCACCTGATGCTGACAGAAGTTTCTTCCGGGGGAGGTGGGGGAAGGGCAAACACCAGCCTGGAAAGGAAAGGTCTGGCCACAGCTGGCCCAAGGAGCTGGGAACTCCCCCACACTCTGAGGCAGGGTGTGGTGGGGGGTCCTGGGCAGGTGGACAGGACCCCTCTGTCGCCCATCCTCTGCCTGCAGGGATGATCTGGATGGGCAGATCCGCCACATGCTCTTCTCCTGGGCTGAGCGCCAGGCTGGGCAGCCGGGGGCTGTGGGGCTCCTGGTGCAGGCCCTGGAGCAGAGTGACCGGCAGGACGTGGCTGAAGAGGTGCGCGCAGTCTTGGAGCTTGGCCGCCGCAAGTACCAGGACGGCATCCGACGCACGGGCTTGGCCCCCAAGGACTCCGCTCTGCCTGGCTCCTCAGCTCCACAGCCCCCAGAGCCTGCCCAGGCCTAGGCTCCACAGACTTTAGGCTGGCCCAGATATTCCCCAGTGGATGGGCAGAGCCCCCACCTTCAAGTCTCTCCAGTGTATGGGGACAGGTCCCTGTGAGCAACAAAACTGCACTGTTTCTTTGACCTCAGAGCTTGAGTTATTTGTTGGATGGAGAAGCCGTTGGAGGGCAGAGGGTGGTAGGGTAATTAGAGGCCTGGCCCCTGCGGGGAGGGAGCCCTGTGTGCACAGGTGCCCCACATCCTGGTCCTGTCCTCTCCCACTGTTCCTGGGGCCTCCTGTGGGTCCTCATCTTCCTGGGAGGGAGGAGCTGTGCTACAAAGTAATCCACGTGGGCTACCTTTTTTTTTTTGAGATGGAATTTCTGTCACCCAGGCTGGAGTGCAGTGGCATGATATCAGCTCACTGCAACCTCCGCCTCCCAGGTTCAAGCGATTCTGCATCAGCCTCTCAAGTAGCTGGGACTAAGGTACTTGCCACCACTTCGGCTAATTTTTGTATGTTTAGTAGACGGGGTTTCACCATGTTGGCCAGGCTGGTCTCGAACTCCTGACCTCAAGTGATCCGCCTGCCTCGGCCTCCCAAAGTGCTGGGATTGCAGGCATGAGCCACTGCGCCCAGCCCCATGTCGGGTGCTTTGGATACAAAATCGCTGTTCGGCAGGTGGGGTTATGCCTCCACTTCTCCATTGCGCCGGCTCAGCCGTTCCACGGAGCACCTGTGTCTGCCCTGGAGGCCACGCCTCCCCCAGGGCACCCTCATCCACCGGCGCTCTGCCACCTGCCCGCGCCCCGCGGGTCCTTGTGCCTGCAGGGGCCTGAGGCCCGGAAACCAAGAAAGGACCTTGGGGAGGCGCGGCCCGGCCTCTGCGCGCAGAACTGCCACCCTGCCCGGGGGAACCCGCGGCCAGGGGGCGGGTGGGCGCGTGGCTGTGGCCTGGCCGGGCGCAGTAGCCTCGGCGGCCAGTAGGGGGAGCCGGAGCCCGGAGAAGGCCGAGGGCGGAGCGCGCGCGGCGCCGAGCGGACGCGCCTCCCCGCCTAGGTGCTGGCCGAGCGCGGGGCGGGGAGGCGAGCGCGGCGGCGGCGGCGGCGAGCGTGGTGAGTGTCTGCCCGGCGGCTCCCTTCTGTTGCACCCATCCGAGCGCGGCCGGGCTGCGGGGGCGAGAGGTGCCGCGGCGGCCGAGGGAGGTGACAGCTGCCCGAACAACGTGGCCTGGCGGGCGGGAGAGGGGGGGTCCTGGACCAGCGGATGCTCCGATCCGCGGCTGCCCTGGCGTGAGACGCCGTGCTCGGCCCCGACGGTTCCGGGCGCGCTCCCCGCACACACGTGTCCCCGAGGGTGGGTGTCTGGGGCCCGGGCCCAAGGAAGAGAGGCCGACCCGTGTGGGACGCACACGTGGGAGTTCACCGGACATCTGTGGACACGTGCGTGGCCGGAGTCGCGGTGGCCAGGCGGAGGACGGAGCGGTCGGCTGAGCCCCAGCAGTAGGGCAGGGGCCTGAGCCGGCCTCCGAGCGCAGAGAGCGGCCCCCAACCCGCTTCTCCTTTGTCCTCTGGCCGAGGCATCGCGCAGTCGGAGACCCCTTCCGGGACCCTCCAGCCAGCAGGATAGAAAGCACCGCCCCAAGAGGACGGGGACAGCGGGAGATTGAATGGGGAGCCGCCGGCCAGACTCGGAGCCTCACCCCCATTGCCTTTCTTGGGGGTAGGAGGAGCCTGGCGGCTTCTTGGGTGGAGGATTTTACCCCTGCAGATTCGGAAGCAGCGGTATCTTCCTGTGGGGTGGTCTCTGCTCTCCTGCTGTCTGTCTGGCTTGCCTGTGGCCTCAGTTTACCTGACTATGAAGGGGGGACAGTGACGGCTCACAGCCCGGGTCCCGGCTGGGGCTGCAGGGTTTCTATAGCAACATCAGTGCAGTGGGAGGGCCCTGGCCAGCTGTCTCATAAGCCAGGGGTGGGAACTGCCGAGTGAGGACAGAGAAAGGCGGGGTTGGCGTTCAGAGGGAACCCCTGCCGGTTCTTCCCCAGGCAGAGCCCCTCACTGTCATCATTCTCCACCCAGAAGCTCCTCTCCGCTGCACTGGGTGACGTGCGGGCCCAGGCCTGCCTCTCCGCCCTGGGATCTCTGGGCCTGCTTCTCTTCCTGGGACGAATGGCCGCCCCCCACCTTTGTCAGCCTGACTTCAGGATTGCCCCCATCATGCAGGTGTCCTCATCGCAGACTGGAGATAGGCTCCCAGGAGGAAGGGGGTTGCTCAGTCCCTGGAGGGCCAGGGTACACCCCTGGGAGGGACTAGAGCGGAGATGAAGGGTCCAGGGCAGCCCGGAGAGCTGTGGCCAGTCTGCACCCGAAGGGGGGGGGGGGGCTAGGAGGGATCAGGTCAAAGTTCAGAGGTCAGCTCGTCACCACCACTGGCTGAGGCAGGGAAAGGCAGGTCTGGCGGTGAAGCCCTGAGTGGGACCGGCGGTGGGGCAGAGGGCTCTGGGCGTGCCAGCTCGTGTGCCCTCTGGACCTGCCAGGTGAGCAGGGCCTGTGGGTGGCACCAGTGGCCTCTGAGACCCAGCCAGCTCTTCCCTGTGGACAGCAGGCCTTTTTGTGTGGCCCAGCATGAGGCTTCCCTGACATGCATCTGTCCCTAACAGACACAGATCCCACCAACACGAGTGGGTGTTAGCCCATCTCTGCTCCACAGCACCGGATTCCCTGTCCGGGTACATATAGGGTACCCTGGCCCAGAGAAAGCCTCATTCTCAGAGTACCAGCCCTCAACAGATTCAGGCCAGGAAATGCTGTAGGGTTCAACCCACAGGCAGCAGACAGGAACACGTGTGTGCTGGGGGTGTGGTGGCCACGCACTGAGGTCCCTGTCGGTGGGTGGCCTCGCCGTGCCAGGTCAGCCTGAGTCAGACCCACCCCTGCTCATCCCTCCTCTCAAGGCTGCCGGAAGCCTCTGCTTGCCCAAAGTGAAAGAGAAAGTGCCCCCCCCCCAAGCCCGCCCCACCCCGCCCCACGGCCAATCCCTGCGGCCCCTCGCCTCCTCCCCCAGCAGCTTCCCCTTCTGTGTGAGTGCTGGGCTGGAGTGTGGAGGAGCCATCCAGAGTGAGTGCCTGGGGCAGAGTGAGAGCAGGACCAGCGGGCAGGTGGCGGAGTGGGGGTCGGTGGTGGATGGCCCAGCCCTGGAAAGCTGAGGTGAAGGTTACGAGTCCCTGAGGATCTGTGGGTGTGAGCCAGCCGCGTGGCCCTGGGCAACGGCGCTGCCGGTGCCCGAAACAGCTGGCCTGTGGGGGGCCCAGGGAGTGGGGGAAGGCCCCCGAAGCTGGGATTTTCTGGCCATGACCCTATGGGAGGCCCCTGAGGCTGGCTGTGGCTCCCCAGCCTTGCTGCTTAGTGGGCTCCCCAGCCTTGCTGCAGCCTTGCTGCTTACAGAGGCCGGTCCTCCCCTCCTCTGTAGTGGATGGGGGTGCCAGCCACAGGGGACCTCAGGCCAGCCATCCCTCACCCCCAAGGCTTCCAGGGGTCCCATCACTGGCTTCTGTGTGTCCATGAGTGAAACTCCTGGGAGGAGTGGAGGGGAGGAAGGTGGGCAAGGGGCTGGCTGTGGGGGGTGTGGGCATCGTGGGGAGGAGCTCTGCAGGCCCTGGGTGGAGCTGCCATGGGAGGAGAGCTATACCTGGGATAGCTGAGCCCAGGGTTGGGGGTCTTAGGGCGCCCGGGACCCCAGCCCCTAGCTCGAAGGGGGCAGGTGCCAGCTGCTTTTCTCTCTGTGCTGAAGGATGTGGGGGATGGTCACCACAGCTGTCCAGGTCGAGGTGCTCCGGTAGGCACCCTGGCCCCGGCCCCTGGCACTGCCCCCAGAGGTGCCTGGCCCTTTAAAAGCCGGAGCTGGCCGGGGTGCACGTGAGCCCGAGCGTGAGCGCGCGTGTGAGGCTGGCTGGGAAGACGCTGGCGGTGGGGAGGGGGGGATTGAAAGGAAGCCAGGTGGTCCCAGGGGTGAGCATGGGACTGGGTGGCAGGTGCCTCCCGCGGCTGCACCCTCAGAACGCAGCAACGGCTCCAGTCTGGGGTGGTGGGTGAGGGGCTGCGTGTGAGAGGGAGCCTGGGGGAGGATTACTCTTCGGGTGGCCCCACCCTCACTCATTCCCATCCCCTCATCCTTCCAGGACAGAAGTGGCGGTTGCTGACGCCTGGAAATTCCCCTGAAGGTGGAGCACCACCCAACCCCCCTGGGTCCCACCCTCCCTCAAGGCCTCCTCCACCTCCACCTCCACCCCGCCTGGCCTGGCGTCCACCTCTTCGGCTCCTACCTGGGTGCGATCGAGTTAAATGGCTGATAAGCAGATCAGGTCAGACTCCAGTCCTGGCTGCATGCCTCACCCCCACCCTGACCCATGGTCAAGGAAGCCTGTCCTGACACCCCTGTCCACACAGCCTGCCAGCCAAGCTCATCAATGGCGGCATCGCCGGGCTGATCGGGGTCACCTGCGTGTTCCCCATCGACCTGGCCAAGACCAGGCTGCAGAACCAGCAGAACGGCCAGCGCATGTACACGAGCATGTGAGTGTGCCGGGCGGTCGCGGGGAGTGGGCCCAGCATGTGGCAGCACGAGAGGTGGGGGCTCTGCTCCTGTGCCCCCAACTCTGTTTGACAGAAGGGAAACGGGAGGCAGGCGGGCCTAGGGGAGATCCCACGTGGGTCAGGACTGGGGTTGGGGCTGGGCTGAGGACTTGGCCTCTTCTATCAGCCCTAGACAGTCCAGGGACCCCGGCCTCCGGCCGGCCCCAGCTGGCCCCGGCTCACCCTGTCCCCTTGGCCACAGGTCCGACTGCCTCATCAAGACCATCCGCTCCGAGGGCTACTTCGGCATGTACCGGGGTGAGGTTTAGCTCGGCTCGGCTCGAGATGGGCAGGCCTGGGTAGCGCCCGCGAGTCGTGGCAGGGAGCGGTGGGGGAGGCACGGCAGGGCGGCCAGCCTGGGCCTGGTGTGTGAGCGTGGACGTGTCTGTGGGGGCTGTGCCTGTGCAGGGGGGACTGGATCTCTGGTGAGTGGCAGTTCTCAGCCCTCCCGTGGCAGCTCCCCACCCCCACTTAGTGCCTGGTGCGTGGGATGCCACGGTACATCTGTCTCCTCTCTGGTGGCCGCAGCTGCCTCTGCCTTCTGGGACAGGCTGGACCCCGTCTGTGGTTGGGGATGGGAGGGAGTAGGGGGCATTACCGCAAAGCAGCTTAGGACACAATCCGGAGCCTAGATTGGGCAGAAGCTCTGCAGCCCTGAGCCCTCGGCACTGAGATGGGGGCTCTCCACAGCCTCCCCCAAGCTCTGGCCCACTCCAGACCACACGCTCCTGTGACCTCTGGCCCCAGCCCCCTGCCAGCACAAGCACCATCTGTCCTCCAGGAAGGGAGGGGTATCCTAGGGAGGCCTCAGGGGCTCCGGGGCGATCCTCATGCCCTAAGCAGCAAGATGCTGCCCAGAATCAGAGACAGATGAAGTTGCAGTGGGCATGGCAGAGCCTGAACCTGAGGTGCTGCCCCATCCCTGCCTGGCCCTGCCCTACCTGGCACACACCAGGCCCAAATGTGGGTGAGAGAACAGGAGATGGTGGCCAGGGGTGACTGGGACAGGGTTTTGCCAGCCAGGAGGCAAGTCCTGGCCAAGCGCCTCCCTACCCAGGCCACCGAGCATGTCCCCCCAGCTGACCCCCTGCCCCACAGGAGCTGCTGTGAACTTGACCCTCGTCACCCCCGAGAAGGCCATCAAGCTGGCAGCCAACGACTTCTTCCGACATCAGCTCTCTAAGGACGGGTGAGGGTCCTGCCTGGCAGACACTTGAGGGGTCTTTGGCTTCACATAAAGGATGGGTCCACCCTGCCAGCTGGGTCCCACCTGGGGGCTCTGCCTGTCTTCAGCCCCTTGCTTGGGGCTTCTTTGACCTTGTGGGGCGCCCTCCCTCCTTTCCCCTGACCAGGGGAGCAAAGCAGATGTCAAATCAGTGGGGCTCTGGCTCGGCAGCCCTTGGCCCCCAGCTGCTGCTTGCTGCCCTTAAGCCAGGGCTTGAGGGCACTGACCAGCTCCCCCATCACTGGAGGGGGACTGCAAGGGCAGCCCCTTTTTGGGGCACTTGACCCCCAATTTCCCATTTTCCTTTGTCAGAGACAGCCCCACTGCCCTCCCCAGGCCCCTGCCTGTGGGGCCGTCTGTCCATCGGGCTCCTCCCTGCCTGCTGCTGCAGTGGTGGAAGCTGGGGGCTGTACCCCCACAGGCCTGCGTCTGCCTCCACGGCTCCCACCATCCTCTGCGCCCAGGCACGGTGGGCAGCCCCAAGGGTGGCAGGTAGACCTGTCTCTTCCCACTCACTGCGGCCCCGCCCCTACCACAGGCAGAAGCTGACCCTGCTTAAAGAGATGCTGGCGGGCTGTGGGGCTGGCACCTGCCAGGTGATTGTGACCACACCCATGGAGATGCTGAAGATCCAGCTGCAGGATGCAGGGCGCATTGGTGAGGGCGGGGGGAGGGAGGGGAGAGGGCAGAGGTGCAGGAAGGGGTGAGGGCGAGGGGAGGGTGGGGACGCAGGGAGGGCCAGAGCGTGTCCCCTGCCCAGTTCGCACAGAAGAAGAGACAGCAGCCTCTTTGTCCCCAGCCGCCCAGAGGAAGATCCTGGCTGCCCAGGGCCAGCTCTCGGCCCAGGGGGGTGCCCAGCCCTCAGTGGAGGCTCCAGCTGCCCCTCGGCCCACGGCCATCCAGCTGACCCGCGACCTGCTGCGGAGCCGCGGCATTGCCGGTCTCTACAAGGGACTCGGGGCCACGCTGCTCAGGTAGGAGGTACAGGGCGGGTGGGGGGAGGGAGGGGGGAGGCCGGCCTGCCCACCCCACCACCTCCTGTCCCCACGGCCACCTCCCTCCCCACAGGGATGTCCCCTTCTCTGTGGTGTACTTCCCGCTCTTTGCCAACCTGAACCAGCTGGGCCGCCCGGCGTCCGAGGAGAAGTCACCTTTCTACGTGTCCTTCCTGGCCGGCTGTGTGGCTGGGAGTGCCGCCGCTGTGGCCGTCAACCCCTGTGACGGTCAGTGCATGGGATGGCGCCCGGCTGGGGATGGGGCGGGACTGAGCTCTTGGCCAGGCTCACACTGACCCGAGCGCCCCTTGCAGTGGTGAAGACGCGGCTCCAGTCACTTCAGCGAGGCGTCAATGAGGACACCTACTCTGGGATCCTGGACTGTGCCAGGTGGGGAGGTCCCACGGCGGGTGGGGCCTGGGGGCCTGCATACCCGGCTGACCCTCTTGTCCTTCCTCTGCAGGAAGATCCTGCGGCACGAGGGCCCCTCGGCCTTCCTGAAGGGCGCCTACTGCCGCGCGCTGGTTATCGCGCCCCTTTTCGGCATCGCACAGGTGGTCTACTTCCTGGGCATTGCAGAGTCCCTGCTGGGGCTGCTGCAGGACCCCCAGGCCTGAGCCCAGCGCCCGCTCCACCCCAGCCAGCCGGGCAGGGCCGGTGTGGGGCTGGAGCCAGGCAGCTAGCCCAGGACGGAGCAAGGGAAGACCCCTCCCCAGCCCTCCCGTCGGCAGGGGCAGCAGGGGGCGGGGTGCAGGGTCCACGTAGGTGGTGCACACGCAGCCCCCTGGGGTGCTGCCTGCACCGTTGGGATCAATGTCTTATTTATGTAGAAAATGCAGAAATCTTTACATTCCTCAAACTAGCCCCTGCCCCAATCCTGCCCTGGCCTGAACACCCCCAGGGACAGAGCTGGTCTCTGGGCTGGGGGCCCCCCGGGCCTGGGCCGGGCAGGCTGGACCATACCCCCAGTCCACCGGCTCCAGTCTCCACAGCCGTCCTGGTCCACACAGGGACCCTGCACAAACCTATTTATTGAATTTGCTGGGCCCAAGCGGCTCTCCAGCCCTTCCGTCCTTCCCCAGCCGCTCTTGTCGCCTTGGCAGGACTTGACTCTGCCTCCCTGGCCAGCCTTGCAAGAGGACTGGGGTCTCCTGCCCTCTCTGTTGAGCCAGGAATCCCAAGTGAGGGGTTGCCCTGGGGTCTGACTCTCAGGGCAAGCCCACCACCCACTGTGGGACTTTCTGGTGGGCTCCTCAGCTCTCACCCCAGGCTGGGGCCCAGATTGTGAGGTCTGTGTGCGTGTGTGTGTGTGCATGCGTGTGTGTGTTGTGGGGATCTGGCCTGGCCCTTGGGGATGGGGCTGCCGGGGACTGCCCCCCTTCCCGCCGTGGCCAGGCGCTCTGTGTGCTGTGTGTGCCCCAGGCTCTGTTGACCCCGTCCGGGAACTTACTTACCCAGCCTGGCCTCTCCTGAGTCCTCCACCCTGGCCTGCGATTGGCCAGGGAGGAGGGCGGGCATTGGGACCAGTGTGGAACCTGAGGGTGCCTGCCCAGCTCTGGAGGGAGGGCCAGGAGCTGCCACCCCCTCCAAGTCCTCTCAGGGCCCACCCTCCTTTTTCGGCCTCTGCATAAGGCCCCTGGGTACACTGCAGAAGGCCCGTCCTTCCCGCCTCCGGGCATAAGGCCCTTGACCACACTTCAGAAGCCCTATCCCCCCTGCCTCTGGGCCCATCCCTGCTGTGAGCCGAAGCTCTCCCTGCCCCGCCCTGGCCATGTGATCGTGTTGGTGACAGACCCTGATGTGCTGGTGCTGTGTCCCCAAAACCGGGGCCCTCCACAGAGGCCCCTTCCCAGCGACACTACCTGGGGCTCAGGCCTGGACCCCCCCGCCCAGTTCACTGTTGCTCCTGGGAGCTGCCCCTCCCGTCCACCTTGGAAGCTGCTGCTGCTGCTTACAGAATTATATTTTTTTCTTTTGAAGAGTTTTAAGAAGTTGTAACTTTTTGTGTCTTGTCATGTCAGAGGATAAATAAATATTCTAAGTAGATGCTGCTGTCTGTCTGGGCGTGTGTTTGGGGGCGGGGGAGGGCAGTCCCCTCTTCCCATAACCGGCTCCCTTCAGACTGCAGGGCTAGGCCTGCACACCCACCCACCGACCCCTCACCCACCGACCAAGGGGCACCCTGGCCTAGAGGGGATGCTGAGCAGGACCCGCCTGCCTCCTGCCTCTGGCAGTCCCAGATGGGTTGGGACCCCGCAGTTGCTCTCTTGGACCCTAAGCTTCTACCCCCCGCATCTAGGGCGGAGCTGGGGACCCTAAGCTTCTACCCCCGCATCTAGGGCGGAGCCCCGTCGCCCCGCCCCCTCCCCGCCCTCCTGCGCCGGGAGCAGTGCATTGTGGGAAACTCCCGAGCTCTGCTCCGTGTTCGCAGCCGCCGTCGTCCCGCGGAGGAGCGCGCAGCCCGGGGGAGGCCGGAGGACGCGTAAGGCGGGGGGCTCCCGGCGGGCGGGGCGGGCGCGGGGTCCTGCGGGGCGAGGTCCTGCGGGGCGAGGAGGCGGCTCCGGGCCTTGAAGGTCACTGGGTTTGCGCGCGGGCCCCCCAGTTCTCCAGGGCGCCGCTGATCCCGGGAGAGGGAGGCGGCGGCCGGGATGTAAGTGCCACAAATAGCGAGATTGGGGGGGCAGACCACCTGCTCTTTGCAAACTTGATGTCCAGCAGCTGAGGCCCCCCAGAACTGCGGGGGTGAAGGGGCGGCTGGGCTTCCCTGGGAGGTCGGCAGCAGCTGGGCCTCTCCTGGAGACGCCCTCATCACGCTGTGACCTTCGGGTGACCTTCAGTGTAGTCAGTGCACCTGGCGGGGGGTGGGGAACGCGCCTCCCTTTCTCTGCAGGTCTGGGGGGCATTTCTCATCCTTCCCTAGGAGAGGCAGACAGGCGGCCTCTGAGGCTTTGGGGCAAGACCCACTCAGGTTCAGGGCGGCTGGGCCCCCAGGGCCCTTCCCACCTCTGCCTCGGTCATTGAGAATCTGGGCACCGCCTTTCCCACAGCCCAGAACCCTGTCGTCCATCCTGACCCGCGGGACAAGTGCAGCATGTGCCCACCCTTTTTAATGCCAGGAACCCTCTGCCCACAGAGACAGCACAGCCTTGGGCTCGGCAAGGACTCCCTGCCCCGGGGCTGGAGGCAGGCATGGCCCATGCTGAGGAGGGAGCCCCAGAGGCTGGGGAGGGGCAGACGGCCCTTGGAAGCACAGCCCCACCTGCCTTGCTGGAGAGACACCCCAGTTTTCTCAAGTCTGGGTTCTTGTGGGCCCACCCACCCTGATGGCTGCCTGAGATCCCAACTCCTGCCCCTCCCCGCCCCCCTCCACCAGGACCCTGGCCGGGTCTCAGCCTCCGTGCCTTAGTGTCCATCTCTGCAAAGCAGGAATGCTCTCCTGAGGAGGGGATGCAGTCAGCTCTCCCATTGGGGCTCCGATCACCTCCCCTCCTTGGAGGAGAGAATGCTCTTCCTTCCAGTTCTCTTGGCCTGATCCTTACTTCCCCACCAAGAGCCTCCTGCCCCCGGCTGGTGGGAGGATGTGGCATTTGCATGGGCCATTTTATGGAGCACAGTGGGGTCCCCTAGCTCCTCCCACCTGTGCGTGGCCCTTGCCTCTGCGGCTGGAGGGACCCCTTGAGGAGGGGCCATGGACAGATGGAGTCCAGGCTGTGAAAGAGAAGTGTCAGAGGCCCACGGGAGGCCCCTGAGCTGGGGCTCCAGGGAGTCCAGAGAACTGGGCAGGAGCTGCCTGGCGACCAGGTGGTCGGGGCAGCACGGGGGGACTGGACCCACGCGCAGCCTCCCTTGTGTCTCCCTCCAGGCCCATAGAATGCCCAGGGGTGACGAACTGTCCTGAGCCCCTCTGGTGCAGCCACCTGCCTGTCCCATACGCCCCACCCACCATGGAGTCCAGAGGGAAGTCGGCCAGCAGCCCCAAGCCTGACACCAAGGTGCCCCAGGCCACCACCGAGGCCAAGGTACCCCCGGCAGCCGATGGGAAAGCCCCCTTGACCAAGTCCTCGAAGAAGGAGGCCCCGGCCGAGAAGCAGCAGCCGCCTGCAGCCCCCACCACGGCACCTGCCAAGAAGACCCCGGCCAAGGCTGACCCTGCCCTTCTCAACAACCACAGCAACCTGAAGCCAGCCCCCACGGCCCCCACGGTCCCCAGCAGTCCCGATGCAACCCCGGAGCCCAAGGGTCCTGGGGACGGGGCGGAGGAGGACGAGGCTGCCAGTGGGGGGCCTGGGGGCCGAGGTCCCTGGTCCTGTGAGAACTTCAACCCCCTGCTGGTAGCTGGGGGTGTGGCCGTGGCAGCCATAGCCCTGATTCTCGGTGTGGCCTTCCTGGCCCGGAAAAAATAATACTTGGGGGCCAGGTGGGGGGCACGGAGCCACTTCCTGTGCAGACCTGAGGAAGCCAGTGCATGCAGAGTTCACCCTTACCTACGCGTACACACGCACATTCATTACACACCTACATATGCCCCCAACACGCGCACAGTGAAGAGGACGCCCGAGCCCACCCCTGCTGACCCAGGACTTCCCCAGCCTCCAGGGCAGAAAGAGCCCAGGCTCCGGGGTCCACAGCACGGGATGTGGGGAGAGGGCACAGCTGGGAAACAGCAAGAAAGGAATGGACCCTGTGTGTGGCCCCCCACCCCCGGCGACTGGGTGATCCTGGGCCCCCAGGGCTGGTCTCTGAGTGCAGGTGGGGGTGCCGGGATGGGTTGGGCCTGGGCACGGCCCTCGTGGGGACATTAAAGGGCGCGGTGGTTCCACTCGCCCCATTTCTGCTCTTTGCGTACCCCCTGGGGTCTGCCTGTGCTCTCTGTGTACCCCCGGGGGTCTGCCTGGGCCGATGCAGTGGGACGGACCTGGGGTGAGCAGTCACCTCAGCAGAGCCTCAGTGCCACCTCCCCACACCACCCAAGCCTAGCTGGGTGGGAAGATGGAGCCCTGAAGCCTGCGTGTGGAGGGGGTGCTGCCCAAGGGTCGCCTTCCCCAGCTTGTGCTCCAGGGGAGCCCCGACGCCAGCGGGGAGGCAGGGATGTCGAGGGCCCCTCACAGCTGTGCCCGCCCTGCCCCGCTAGACTGCCCCTCCAGCTTGCACCCGGCACCACCTGAGTCTAACCAGCGTATAATGCAATAACAGGTAGAGTAGAACTGCTTTTGGCAGCGACCGTCACACACTGTCCTCAGCCCACCGCACCTGGGGAGGCCCCTTGTGCAGCCCCTCCTTAGCGCATCCAGTCCTAGCGTGGCCCTTGGCGTGCAGCAGCAGGCGAACTCCCAGAAGGTGGTGGTGGGCACTGTGAGAACGTGGCCTGCCCTCACTGGCCAGCGGCCACAGGAACCCCGGGCCTGAGTGGAGGCTGAGTCTGAAATAAACTCTGTCGTCTAAAGGCTGCACTTGCATCCTCATCTGCATGTGGCTGGGAGACGCGGGGGCGCATGTGTCACGCCCACACCCCAGGCTTTCCAGGGAGGGATGCTGCATCCAGGACGCTCTGACGGGACCCCCTGTCACTCCTATGCCCTTATCCCGGGGGCCTTAGCCTGGATCCCCACCCAGGCCCTGCCCCATCCTCCCCCCTGACCTTCCTGTGGGTCCTGACCCAAGATGGACACCCAGGGGCTGCAGGACCAGGGAGCAGTGAGGACATGGGGTGCAGGGAGGGCAAGCCCTGCTTCTCAGGCTGAGCTCTCCAGCCAGGCAGGGGCCCTTCCGCAGCCCCCACTGCAGCGAGCCCCACATCCTGAGTGCAGAAGAGGCTTCCCTCAACACCTCTCGTCCATGGACCCCAGCCCACTCTGACCAGGTGTCCAACTGGCGGGCCTGCCGGTGGGCCTGGCGACAGGTGAGGCTGCAGCATGCGGGCCAACAGGCAGCAAGGCCTGCGGTGCCTGGGAAGGGCTCCTTTGAGCTCTGTCGTCCTGGCCTTGGGTCTCACCCAACGGATGGCTGAGGCCAGCAGACAAGAGCTCCCTGACCACCTCCTCCCCCAAGCCTTCTTCCAGCTGGTGTGGGGGGACAGCCATGTCTTCCTCCTGCCCTTCTGGCACCTGGCACACTCCCTCCCCAGAGCAGCAGTCCTCGTCCATGCACCCACACCCAGGCCCAGACAGATACGGAGGGCCCATGGGGTAGAACCAGCTAAAACAGACCCTGTTGCTCCCACCCAGGCCGCCCTGCGACAGCCACCCTCGACTCCCACTCATGCTGCTGCCTCCTAGAAGTCAAGGAGGCAGCCTACCCCTTGAGCCCGCTGATCGGAGCCCAGTGTACAGAGGAGACGGCTCTGTGCAGACGCTGCTCACACCTCCAGCTCCCAGCTCACCTGCCCCATGGGTGCCACGCTACCTCTCTGACTGGCCAGCAGGGCCCCTCACCACCCTCAGCCTGCCTTCCAGTCGCCCATTCTCTCCATTCTGCAGCTCGTGCTTTAAAAGCAACCAGCCAACCCTTTCTGATATAGTAGGGCACTTGAAAGGGGCTGAGAAGACTGAAGATGGTCTGCCATCTTTAACCACAAGGCTTGGCGCTTTGGTGCTGATATTCCACCCACGATGCTGCCTCATTTTACTGAGCGATTCTCTATTAAACGATGCTTAGATTTTCCGAAACTTTTTCAACTTTAGACAAAGCAGGAATGAAAATCCTTGTAGGCTGGGCACGGTGGCTCACACCTGTAATCCCAGCACTTTGGGAGGCCGAGGTGGATAGATGGCTTGAGCTCAGGAGTTTGAGACCAGCCTGGCCAACACAGTGATACCTCTGTCTGTACAATAAAAATATAGCTAGGTGCAGTGGCTCATGCCTGTAATCCCAGAACTTTGGGAGGCCAAGGCGGGCGGATCACGAGGTCAGGAGTTCGAGACCAGCCTGACCAACATGGTGAAACCCCGTCTCTACCAAAAATACAAAAATTAGCTGGGCCTGGTGGCAGGCGCCTGTAATCCCAGCTACTCAGGAAGCTGAGAGAGGAGAATTGCTTGAACCCGGGAGGCGGAGGTTGCAGTGAGCCGAGATCACACCACTGCACTCCAGCCTGGGTGACAGACCGAGACTCCATCTCAATAAATAAATAAATAAATAAAAATTAGCCAGGCATGGTGGTGTGCACCTGCGGCCCCAGCTACTCAGGAGGCTGAGGCAGGAGGATTCCCTGAGCCAGGGAGGTTGAGGCTGCAGTGAGCTATGACTGTGCCACTGCCCTCCAGCCTGGGCAACACAGCCAGACCCTGTCTCAAACAACAACAAAAACACCAAGAAAATCTGTAAAACCTATTCTGGGTTTGTGGTACAGCATGACATCTTTTCTGGGTTTATTGTATAAACACAAAATCTACCGTCTTAACCATTTTGAAGTGCACAGTTCAGCAGCATCATGTGTATCCATTACCACCGTCCACCTCCAGAATGCGTCATCGCTCCAGAGACTCTGTCCCCATTACACATGGACTCCCTGTCTCCTCCCCTTAATCCCTGGCACCCACCACCTAGTTTCTGCCTCAATAGCTCTCCCAAATCTAGCATTGCAGATAAACGGTATCATGTAACATCTGTCCTTTCGACTGGCTTATTTCACTCAGGGTCCATCCATGCTGTAGTCTGTTCGACTTCCCTTCTTTTTTATTTTTTGAGACGGAGTCTCGCTCTGTTGCCCAGGCTGGAGTGCAGTGGCGCAATCTTGGCTCACTGCAACCTCTGCTTCCTGGGTTCAAGCGATTCTCCTGTCTCAGCCTCCCAAAGTGCTGGGATTACAGGCGCACACCACCACGTCCGGCTAGTTTTGTATTTTTAGTAGAGATGGGGTTTCACCATGTTGGCCAGGCTGGTCTCGAACTCCTGACCTCAGGTGATCCACTCACCTTGGCCTCCCAAAGTGTTGGGATTACAGGCATGAGACACTGTGCCCATCCCAACCTTCATTCCTTTTTATGGCTGATACAAAGATGGAAAAAAGGAAAGAAAAAAAAAAAAAAGAAGGCTCCTGGCTATTTGGGTCTCACCATTTGATTTTTCCTCTTTGTGCAATTTGGGCGATTTTTTTTTTTTTTCTTTTTTGACGGAGTCTCACTCTGTTGCCCAGGCTGGAGTGCAGTGACACGATCTTGGCTCGCTGCAACCTCTGTCTCCTGGGTTCAAGCGATTCTCCTGCCTCAGCCTCCCGAGTAGCTGGGACCACAGGAACTCGCCACCACAGCCAATTGATTTTTTTTTTTTTTTTTTGTATTTTTAGTAGAGATGGGGTTTCACCATGCTGGCCAGGCTCTTCTCGAACTCCTGTCCTCAGGCGATGCACCTGCCTCGGCCTCCCAAAGTGCTGGGATTACAGGCATGAGCCACTGCTCTTGGCCTGTGCGTTTTTTCTTTGAGGGAATGCTTCATTTGTTGGATTTCTTGCGGTGTTTTGCGTCCCAAGCCCTTTGCCGCTTGCAGCATCCAATTATCTCCTCCAGTCAGCAGCCACTTGCCTTCCAGTGTTTCTGGAGCACAGACGTTCTAAAAACCCGAGTTTATCAAATTGGAACCATTCTCCCATTACCGAGTAAGCTTTTAGACTCGTGGGCAGAAGGATATCCTGCCACGTTCGAGTCTCATGTTCCTGGCATTTACTCACGCGTAGGCGTTTCATCCATCTGGCACTCAGGTTGTGTGTGGAGCGAGCCGGGGTCTCACGTTTCTTTCCCATGAGATGGGACGGCCCCAACGCCAGGGAGTGGATGGTCCTCTGCCAGCCCGCAAGGCGGCACCAGCTCCTGCTCCCGCTTCCCAGCACAGCCTGTTCTGAGCCGGGCCCCACTGCCTGCAACTGTGGCTCTTTGTCATGAACTCACCTCCTTATTCCTCTCTTTAATCTCCCGCAGGTGCTCAGCTACTGGCTCCCCTCCCGGGAGGAGGTCGGAGTCTCCGCCTGGGATTCTGAGGCATGGCTTTTGCTTCACAGTGCCCCCAAACCTCAGTAGTGTAGGAACCTTTCTGAAAGGAAAACAAATTCTCAGGGATGCCCAGAGCTTATCAGTTCACTTTTATTACAGAACACTTTTTTTTTTTTTTTTTTGAGATGGACTCTTGCTCTGTTGCCCAGGCTGAAGTGCGATGGTGAGCTCTCGCCTCCCGGTTTCACACCATTCTCCTGCCTCAGCCTCCAGAGTAGCTGAGACTACAGGCGCCCACCCCCACGCCCAGCTAATTTTTTTATTTTTAGTAGGGACGGGGTTTCACCGTGTTAGCCAGGATGGTCTCAAACTCCTGACCTCAGGTGATCCGTCCACCTCAGCCACCCAAAGTGCTGGGATCACAGGCATGAGCCACCGCGTCCGGCCTCAGAACACTTCTAAGGTCTAAACAAATACCGGATATAAAATGTGTATGAAAAGGTCACGCTGTGAAGTCAAATCACTTATAAGGAAATCTGGAAAACAGGAAAAAACAGGAAAGCTCCGACGCGTAGCATCATCTCTAGGGACAGAGGTGTCCACAGGTCTGGGGTCCGGGGACTGTCTGAGGCAGGCTGTGTCTCCCAGGCTCTGCGGGAACTCCCTGGAGACCCGCAGCTCTGAGCCTTGCTGGGAACCCGCACCAGCACCTCAAGTCCCCCATCCTTGTGTTAGGAGCCAGCGACACACGTGGCTTCCTAGGGTGCATGTGGTATTTATCACCCGGTGCAGAACAGGGTGGGCCAGGAGGAGGTTTCTCTTTGTTTTCCTCTCCAGCATCCCCTCCCCCACTGCTGAGAGGGTGTGACTCCTCTCCCGGGACTCCCACTCTAGTGCATTCTTGGTGAGGCTGCTGATCACCTCCGGGCCCTCCCCTAGACATGGGCAGGGTCCCAGGCGGAATCCTCCAGAAGCAGGGCACAGTGAGCAAGGCCCATGGGGGCACTTTCTGCTCCAGACTCCCACCCCGGGCCACTGCAGGTCCCGGCCTGACTCTTGGGTCTTGGGTGTCTCCCTGGTCCCAGGGAGGGCTCCCTGCCTTTCAGTGACCAGTCCCTGAGCACCTGGACACGCTCCGATCCGTTGTCTCCAGGCCCAGGCTGAGCTTGCACTTGCCCTAGAGGCTCGATGGGCAGAGCAGAGTCTGTGTTGCCCAACTGCGTGCCCCAGGTGGGAGCCAATCGGGGCAGGAGAGAGGTGTGTGGTGCAGCCAGTGCAGAGGCCACCCCCTGGGACCCGCCCCGGCACATGGGAAGGCAGGCACAAGGTAGGTTAGGGTCACCCCCAACTGCAGCAGCTCCAGAAGTGTGTTTGGGAGAGAACTGTCCCACCCCTCCCCGGGGCTGCTGCACTCTGTCCTCCACGTCCTGGGCACTAGGCTAGGCCAGGTTGGGACAGGGCCTGCCTCCTTGTTGCAAGCCCCTCCAGGCCACAGAGGCCAGCATGTACCACGTCTGACGTCTCTGGCCAGTTCATGCCAGCCTGGGGAGGAGGCAGACATCAGAGCCAGCAGCTCCTGTCCTCTCAAGTGCTTCCGATGCCCAGGTGAAGGTACCCTCGTGCCCCAGCCCACAGCCCTGGCCCAGCCTCCCTGCGTCTTAGTGGCTGTCACTTACTGTCTGCTTCCTGCTTCTGGGTCTGCGTGACTCACAGGTGCTGGGGTCTAACTATCCAGACTCCACCCAGCCCAGCCTTGGTGAAAGGGGAACCCGGCTGAGCCCCCGCTGGGAAAGGGCCCTGTCTGGGCCCCGTCGAGGACTGCCCAACATGCCCCTTCCCAAGAAAGAAGCCCATGTCTGCTGGTCCCAGCCCCCAACCTGAGGCCCACCTGGTAGTCAGGCTGAGCTAACAGAGGGCACCCAGGGCAGCCATCTGTGGGGGATGTTCTCAGGAAGGGGGTAGAGTCAGCCCTCAGGATCTATGGGTTCCGAATCCGTGGATTCAACCAAGCAAGGTATGTTAAATATTTGAAAAAACAAACATGGGTGGTTGTGTTTTTTTTTTTCTTGTTATTTCCTAAACAACACAATACAGCAACTCTCTGCACAGCAGTTGCATTGTATTAAGTATTATAAGTAATCTAGAAATGAGTTAAAGTACACAGGAGGACACGTGTAGGTTATATGCAAGCACTACACTTTTTTTTTTTTTTTTGAGATGGAGTCTTGCTCTGTTGCCCAGGCTAGAGTGCAATGGCGTGATATCTGCTCACTGCAACCTCCACCTCCTGGGTTCAAGCGATTCTCCTGCCTTAGCCTCCCAAGTAGCTGGGATTACAGGCACGCCACCATGCCCAGCTAATTTTTTGTATTTTTAGTAGAGATGGGGTTTCACCATGTTGGCCAGGCTGGTTTCGAACTCCTGACCTCGTGATCCTCCCGCCTCGGCCTCCCAGACTGTTGGGATTACAGGTATGAGCCACTGCACCCGGCCCCCCGCCTTTTTTTTTTTTTTGGAGACTGAGTCTTGCTCTGTCGCCCAGGCTGGAGTGCAGTGGCGCAATCTTGGCTTACTGCAACCTCCGCTTCCTGGGTTCAAGTAATTCACCTCCCTCAGCCTACTGAGTAGCTGGGATTACAGGTTCCCGCCACCACGCCCAGCTAATTTTTGTATTTTTAGTAGAGATGGGGTTTCACCATGTTGGCCAGGCTGGTCTCAAACTCCTGACCTCAGGAGATCCACCCGCCTTGGCCTCCCAAAGTGCTGGGATTACAGGCGTGAGCCACCATGCCTGGCCAAACACTACACTATTTTATATCAGGGACTTGAGCATCTGCAGGGGTCCTGGAATCAATCCCGCATGGATACTGACGGACACCTGTACATCTGAGTCTGTGAGTCTCTGAGGCCCATGGACTTCGAGGGATGGCTGGGAGTCTGATAAGCAGAGGGAAGAGTAGGAAGTGCAAAGGCCGCAGGGGAAAGGCTCAGCATGCCCCGAATTCGCCAACCAAGGCAGCAGGGGTGACGGGAGATCCTGCGGCATGGGCCAGCTCCGGAGGGCAGACATCTCCAGAAACGGCCCCTCTCCCACCCATCCTTGGATTCCAGCACGTCCAAGTTCTGGAGGCAGGAAACGGAACAAAACTTTTCACTGCCGATGACATGTCCTGTGACCCTCCCACAATGTGAGTCTCTCGGTCTCCAAACAAAGGCAAGACCCCAGATTCCAAGGAATTGCCACCTGCTCTGGCAGAGCCCCTGATGCTCAGCCCCCAAACTTGCCCTGCTGGGGCACTCACTGTGAGATGCATCCGAACACCACGGTCAAGGGGCAGGCGGTGAGCCCCACGCCAGGACTTCAGACACGAAGCTGGACAATGGCTGAGAGAGGAGGCTCAGCAGGGTGGGATGGTGAGGCGGGCGGTCCAGTAGGCACAACCCTGGACACCCCACAGTGGGGCCAGGGACCCACATCAGTGACACCATTACCCCCAAGCCTGGGCCCCTTCCCAGGAGGCATCACCCGGACTGGACTGCTGACTGCAGACCTCAGGTGCTCTGCCCATGGCTCCCCCATAGCTGCCCAATCATTCCCAGGTGTCCTGTCACCTGGCCCAATGTCAGCCCTAAACAGGGCCTGAGGAGCACCCTTTCCCACCAGCCAGGGGTAGGGAGGTGGGGAGCAGAGGCTGGCCTCTTGGAGGGGAGGAGATGGCGGCACCCTGGGTGGGCACACAGAGTTGGGGGCTGTTGCGGAGTAGCGGAGCAGCAACAGACCACCTGGGGGCACCCACACTCCAGGGCTCAGCAGTGAGGGTACAAGGGTGATCTTGCCCACAGAAGACTCGGGAAGCCCGGGAACCTCGGGTGCGGTTCCTGCCTCCTGGCTGGCTGCTGCCCTTGGGCTGATGCCATGGCTTGCTGGTGGGGCCCTGGTTGGCCACCCTGGACTCCGAATGCCATGAGGGACGTGCACTTTCCCAGGATTGGCTGTGCTGGGACCCAGTGATGCCCACACACAGACATGACACCCTGGACTCCGGTGGGGACCCAAGGGTACACTAGGGGGCACACCACCTGTGGACACAGGTGCACACACACGCATTAGACTTGCCGCCAGTGTGAGGGCCAAGCCTGGCTTCCAGCTTCCTCCTCCATAGTGCTGTTCTAACTTGGGGGAGGGGAAGAGGAATGGGGAGGGGGCTGCTGCAGACTCAGCCCTGCACCTGTGGCTGGTTCAGCTCAGCTCCATCAGGGACACCTTGGGGCCAGTGCAGGTGGAGCTGGGTGAGCAGGTAGACCTGCTCCTACCTGCCCCTCTTGCTTCTGGGTTTGAGGCCCACAGTGCGTGCCTGTGGGGGAAAAGATCCTGTGCAGATCCAGAAAGCTCTCCAAGTGGCTAGGCCCAGCCTGTGGTATGACAGCAGGCCTGCGAGGCTTCAGACACCTCCACCCACTAACACCCCCACCCACCTAACACTGGACACTCACTGAGCTCTGTCTCTGCCCCCCAGCCCAACTCTCGGCCTTGCCTGTGCCAGGAGCTCCCAGCTCCCACTTCCCCTGTGGTGGGAGGGCTCTGCGTCAGGTGAGGCAGGGTGCACTGCCTGTCTGACAGGGGTCAGGGACCCTTCTCCAGGCTGGGCCAGGGGGAACCAGAGGCCAATAACTTTTTTTTTTTTTTTTTTTTTGAGAAGGAGTCTCACTCTGTCGCCCAGGCTGCAGTGCAGTGGCGCGATCTTGGCTCAGCTCATTGCAACCTCTGCCCTCCCTGGGTTCACGTGATTCTCCTGCCTCAGCCTCCCAAATAGCTTGCATTACAGGTGCCTGCCACCGCTAATTTTTGTATTTTTCTTAGTAGAGACAGGGTTTCACCATCTTGGCCAGGCTGGTCTTGAACTCCTGACCTCGTGATCCACCCGCCTGGGCCTCCCAAAGTGTTGGGACTACAGGCGTGAGCCACCGCGCCCGGCGGAGGCCAACGGTTTTGAGACGGTGGAAAGCACAGAATTCCTCACTTTGGCTGTTCCCAACCACGACGGTTTCCCTGGTTGGAGCAGAGGCTTGGTGGGACCTTCATACTGGCAGCAGGGGGCCAGGGACCTGGGCCGCCCGCTCGCCTGCTAGCTCTGTCTCAAGCGCCCTTTTGGCCTCAAAGGCTGCCTGCCTGTCTGCCAACCACCCCACGTGGTCTCACCCCCTCCAACTACAGTCTAAGGAAAAACTGCTTCAGGCCGGGCGCGGTGGCTCACGCCTGTAGTCCTTGCACTTTGGGAGGCCAAGGCAGGCAGATCACTTTAGATCAGGAGCTCGAGACCAGCTTGGACAACACAGTGAGACCCCCGTCTCTACTCAAAACACAAAAAAATTAGCTGGGCGTGGTGGAGTCTGCACCTGGGGTCCCGGTTGCACAAGAGGCTGAAGTGGGAGGATCGCTTGAACACGGCAGGCAGACGCTGTAGTGAGCCGAGATCACACCACTGCACTCCAGAGGACGTGTCTCAAAAAAAAAAAAAAAAAAAAAAAAAAACAAAAAAAAACTGCTTCAATTCTCCTCACCAAAGCCAGCACGCCCGAGGTGTCCCCATCTCAGGAAGTGACACTCCGTCCTCCCAGGAGCTCAGCCCGACGCCCCACAACCCTGCAGGCCTCCCCGCGACGCCCCCGTCTTGGACCGGCGGAGCCCATCCCGCCTCCTGGACCCCGCCGTCACCCTCCCTAGTCTCCGGGGACACCCGGAGCTTCTGACCCCGAAGCCCCCCGGCCTCCCCTGCTCCTCGGGTGTGGCCACCGGAACACCACGGGCACCTTCGCGCCCCGACACCGCCGCCTGGCTCTGCTGATGCCCGCGCCCCCACCCCAGGCCAGGAGCCCTACCCCGCGCGCGCTCAGACTGCGCATCCGGCCGGGGAGGACCCTCGCGACCCCTATTGGCCCCTGCCAGGATCGGATGCCGAACCCGCCGGGGCCAAAGCAGGCGCGACCGGGAACCGCCCGGGCGCGCGGAGGGGCTGGCAGCCCAGCCGACCCGGACCGGGTACGAACCCGCAGGCGCCCAGCCCCGCCCCGCTCCGCCCCCGGCCTCCAGGGCACGTGACCCGCGACCTCCCGGGAGCGCCCAGACGCCGCGCACGCGCGCGCACGCGCAGACCCAGCGCCGAGCCCGCGCCATGGCGTCCGAGCGGCTCCCTAGCAGGCCCGCCTGTCTGCTCGTGGCCAGCGGCGCCGCCGAAGGTGAGGCCCGGCGGCGGGGGCCGGTGTCCGAAGAGCGTCCGCGAGGGGCCTGCCCGGGGCGGGAGGTTCGGAACACGGTGGGCGCCGGAAGCCGAGGCCGCTAGGGGCGCCGGGCAGGGGCCGGGGGCGGGCGGAGCCGGGTGGGTGTCAGGATGGAGCTCGGGGCGGGGGCGGGGTCGCGGGTTGGGATGGAGCTCGGGGCGGGGGCGGGGGGTCGTGATGGATCCCGGCGCCGCGTCGCTCCTCCGAGTCTCGTCTGCGAGGCGAGGCGGCCCGGGCCCGACGTTTCTAGCGGAGGGAGCCGCGTGCCTGGGCCTGGTCCCCGAGGCCGCTGCGCTGCGAGAGGGGAGCCCGGGTGTGGGGAGGGGCCATTCCGGGAGTTGACCCTGCTCTGAGGTCGGGCGGCCGCGGGGACCCTGACCTTCTGAGCCACCGGCTTCTGAGGAGACCCGGAGCCCCCTCCTGGAGAAGGCGCCCCTCGGCCCCCGTCCTGGGGCAAGGGCACCAGGGCAATACTGGCCTGGGGCTCACGCGGGTCGGAGCGCAGCGGGGGGGGGATGAGCAGCGGAGCCCGAGGGTGCCTGGCCTTGTTCTGAGCCTTTTGGAGAGGAAAGTGACCAGCCCAAGGTCACCACACCACGGAGAGGTGGGGGCCCGTTGCGACCCAGAGGTCTCCCTATTGAAGTCTGTAGCTCCTCAAGTGTGGACGGGAAGATGGGGCTGTGGGGTTGTGGCGTCACGATGTGCTGAGCTCCAGGGGTCCTGAGTGATGCCCCCAGACTGAGAGTGGGAGGAGCCTCGAGTGGTGTTCAGTCCTGGGGGTGTGGGTTGGGGCTTGTTTCCAGAGCAGGTAGGGGTGAGGAGGTCCGTCATGTTGAGGACATGGGGACTTAGCGCCAGCAGGCTGGGGGCAGCACTTCAGGAGGCTGGAAGGGCGGGCAGCTGGGGGAACAGAGCTTGCGGCAGTCTACTGGGCGCTTTGTTTTTCCTCGATATGTGGACATTTTACAGTGAATATGTATTGACTTATATAAGAATGAAGAGGCCGGGCGCAGTGGCTCACGCCTGTAATCCCACCACTTTGGGAGGCCGAGGTGGGCGGATCACGAGGTCAAGAGATCGAGACCATTCTGGCTAAAACGGTGAAACTCCGTCTCTACTAAAAGTACAAAAATTAGCTGGGCGTGGTGGCACCCTCGTGTAGTCCCAGCTACTCGGGAGGCTGAGGCAGGAGAATTGCTTGAACCCGGGAGGTGGAGGTTGCGGTGAGCCGAGAGATCGCACTACTGCACTCCAGCCTGGCGACAGAGCGAGACTCCGTCTCAAAAAAAAAAAAAAAAAAAAAAAGATAAAAATGAAGCTGAGGGATTGGGCCCCAGAGTTAAAATAAATGTAGAGAGATACGGCTTACGCTACTTTGGAATAAACTTGTACGTGCTCTCCGGCAGGCAGGGTGGGCGGGGCTGTATCCTTCCCCTGGTAGGACAGCGACCCCCAGAGCCTTCTGGATTGGGCGTGCTGTGTTGGGTTTCTTTTTTAAAAGTTTTTTGAGGGGCCGAAGGAGGCTGGGAAAAGCTGGGGTGGAGGGGTATAATCCCAGAACCCTTGTGAGGAAAGGGTCCCTGAGCGGCTTCCCTGGAAGGGGTGAGGAGGGGCCAGGACACTTCTGCGTTCTCCATGGTGCCTGACTTCTGCGTTCTCCATGGTGCCTGAGGCCCTCAGTCCCTGGTGGGTCAGTGAGAGGATGAGCTGAGCTCTGTGACCCTCACACCCGGGTTTGCCTTTCAGAAAAGTCTCTCGTGGCTCTGTTAGCACTAGGATGAGGCTGGGGTGTGGGAGTGGCATGGACAGTTGAGGTGGGCTGCATCCTGTCCCGGCTTCTGGCTGAGGCTGGAGGTGACAGTGCCAGGCTGGGGAAAGAGCCCGCCATGGGGGATGCAGGCCCGGGGATGGCCTACTGTTCTGGCAGACCTGGCTGTGCCCCTCTGACTCGCGCCTTCCCAGCTTCCTTCTCCTGGACTTGAATGGGTGGCTGGCTCTGCCCCAGGGCTTCAAGTAGTGGTCCCTGGGTGTAGGGGAGAGGGCTGCTCCTCAGCGTGTTCTGGGGTCGGTCGAGGCCATGGGGGTGTCTGGGTAGCCCCCTGAGGCGGGGCAGGCTAGTCTTGTGGAGCCCACACTCACTGGGACCTTCTGCAGGTGTGTCGGCCCAGTCCTTCCTCCAGTGTTTCACGATGGCCAGCACTGCCTTCAACCTGCAGGTGGCCACCCCTGGGGTAAGTCCAGCCTCTCCATCCCCACTGGACACTTGGGGTCTGTCTCCACCTCTCCGGGGGCAAGGTCAGGAGACTGCCGCCACTGCCTGGGAGGAGTGGGGAGCCCCTGCAGTTGGTGGAGGGGCAAAGAGTCTGTAACCAAACCCTGGTGGCATCCTCCTGTCCCAGTCCCCATTTCCTGGGCTCTGACCCCCGCACCTGTGATGAGGGAGACCTTTTCTTTTCCTTTTTTTTTTTTTGAGATGGAGTTTCGCTCTTGTTGCCCAGGCTGGAGTGCAGTGGTGCGATCTCAGCTCACCACAACCTCCGCCTCCCGGGTTCAAGCAGTCCTCCTGCCTCAGCCTCTTGAGTAGCCGGGATTACAGGCACGCACCACCATGCCTGGCTAATTTTGTATTTTTAGTAGAGACGGGTTTTCACCGTGTTGGCCAGGATGGTCTCAAACCCCCAACCTCAGGTGATCCACCCGCCTCGGCCTCCCAAAGTGCTGGGATTATAGGCGTGAGCCTCTGCGCCCGGCCCAAGGGAGACCTTTTCGCTGTGGGTCTGTGCTTCTGCACGTGTGTGAGGAGGAGACCAAGGTGCAGCCCTGGTGTGAGGGGCACACGTTTCCAGTGGGAGGAATTCTCTACCCTCTGATCGTGGGGGACCCAGGGATATCAGATGTAGATAAGTCACAGTAAGGATGCCATTATGTATTTGTCACTGCAGGTTCTTGTTTATTATGTATAAAAATTTTTGGTTGGTGGGTTGGCTAGGAAATAAACCACTGAGGCTGTTGCTGGGACAGGCTCCCCCACCCTGGGAGACCTAGTGAAGGAGGCTGGGTGGTCGGGGGCCTCTGTGCCTCAGGGGGATGCTGTTGGGTCCCTTGTTGGCTTTTTCAGTCTCCCTCTGAGCCGACAGGGATACCCCTGGTGCTGACCCTCGGCCCCCTGGACTCTGCTTCTCCAGGGGAAAGCCATGGAATTTGTGGATGTGACCGAGAGCAATGCACGCTGGGTGCAAGACTTCCGCCTCAAGGCTTACGCCAGCCCCGCCAAGCTCGAGTCCATCGATGGTAGGACCGGGACCCACTCCTTGGGGTGGGGTGCCTGGGACCTTGGAGGGTCAAGGGTTCCAGATAGGTTTGGGGTCTTAGTGAGCTCTCTAGCTCTACCCCTGAAGCCCTGTGACCATCTGGGGCAGCCTCCAGCCCCACATCCTGGGCCCCAGAGTTTCTGAGCCCGTCTGGGGAGGAGAGGTGGTGAGTGTGTGGAGACAGGAAAGTCAGGGGGGCCCTTGGGAGCTGTAGCCTGTGGAGGAAAAGGGACAGATGACATCACCAGGCTGGCTGGTCCCTGTGGAGGGTCTGTCCTGGCCACGCATTCGGGCCTGGTCCTGCAGATAGTCTCACTTTGATTGACATGTGGCTGCTACCTGGTCTGTGGTCTCTCCCCAGGTGCCCGGTACCATGCCCTCCTGATCCCCAGCTGTCCTGGGGCCCTGACCGACCTGGCCAGCAGTGGCTCCCTGGCCCGTATCCTGCAGCACTTCCACTCTGAGAGCAGTAGGTGACCCCTGGGACCCAGGGGAGGGGTTGGATGTGCAGCGTCACAAGAAGTGGGTCTCCCACCAGCAGAAGAGAGGTGGGAAGACCCCAGGTAGGCGTTTCTGGGTCTCTGGTCAGTGGCCACTGCAGTGGTTGTGGGCAGGAGGCAGGGACCGCCCCCTCCCCCGACACACACAGACTTTGTCCTTTTCTGGTGACCATCTTGCAGGCCTCTGGGCGGGCTCCCGAGGGTGGGTGGCCATGCCCTCCTGAGCAAGGCAGGACATCGGCCTGGTTCCTTCTGGGAAAGTCTGGCATCCAGGGCTGGGCTTGGGGCTCAAGGCCAGCAGGGGTGCAGGGAGGAAGGCTGTTTGAGGAGACCTGGCAGCTGCCCCGGCTCAGGGTTGGGTTGTGATGAGTGTGTCCACTGGCCGGGGTGGACAAGCCAGCGCTCTACACAGCACCCTCTGTGTGTGGGAGTGGGGCCGCCGTCCCCAGCATGGCCTGGACAGGCAGCAATTGTTTGTGGCCACCTCAGCCATGGGAACACACTCAGCCTTTCGGATGGAGCCAGGGTGGCCCCACTGCAAGGCACAGGCACTGCCTCAGGCTACCTCCCACCCACCCAGGGGCGTCCTATCTAGCCGGGGAGGGGCCTTTCCCACAGCACCTGCCAGTGTGACAGGCGGCCTGGCCGGCTATGCAGTGGGGTTGCTGGGCAGTGTCCTAGGGTTTGGTAAACAGACCTGGAACCTCAGGACCTCCTCTCTGCGTGTGTCTCGGCCGCCAAAACCTGAGATTTGGGCTCTAAACCAGAGCCTAGTCCTGAAGCACCAGCTCCCCCGAGCAGATTCCTGATGCCAGCTGTGCAGGCTGAGCCAGGACACCTCGGGTGCTGAGCCCAGTTTCCAGGGAAACCTGGGAGGAGGGGCCAGGCAGGCGGCACAGGCCTGGGGGAGCCATGAACAGGGGCATCTGGGACGGGCTTCAGGGTGCGGGTGGCGTGGGGTCCAGGGCCTCAACCCCGTGTGCCGCTTTCAGAGCCCATCTGCGCTGTCGGCCACGGTGTCGCCGCCCTGTGCTGTGCCACCAACGAGGACAGATCCTGGGTGTTCCACGGCTACAGCCTGACAGGGGTGAGTGCCTGGAGGACAGAGGCACCCTGTGCTCCCTGTTCTGTCCTCCTCCATGACAGCCAGAGATGAGGACGGAGACTCCAGAACCTCTGGCCCCTAGTCTCCCGGAAGCCCAGGCCCACTCACCAGGGGACGTGGGGAGGGAGGGACATCAGACCTGCGTGTGCAGTCAGGAGGGGCTGAGAGCCCAGCCAGGGTGCCCTCGGAGACACAGCCTGTGTCGATCTGAGGCCCAAAGGCTGTGAAGTGGGCTCTGTGGACACTGGGGGCGGCCGTAGGAGCAGCTGATCCACAGGCCTTGAGGCAGGGAGAGGTGGCTGCTGTGCGGAGGCTGGTTTCACTGGAAGTTAAACAGGCCTGGCCCCCAGCTCAGATGTCACTTTCCCTGCTGAGGGGACCCTTCCTCAATGGGTACTCAGTGGTGCCCTCCGAGGGGTGACACCAACCTAGTCTCAGGTTACAAGTGGGCGTGACCCCTTGAGTGAGTGGTTAGATTCACTCCTACCCAGAGGGTGCCCCTCCCCAGCCCTCTGCCCAAGGGGCTCACCCCACCAAGCCCTTCTCATTCTAGTCACCTGTGTGCTCCAGTGCTGGGGGAGCTGGCCCCACCTCCCATAGTGGCCTTGTCGCTCTCAGGGACACCCCATGGGAAGATGGCTAGACTTTGTCATCTCTCTGGCCTCCAGCCTTAGCAGCTGTCCCTGTTAGGGGCAGTGACACCCCTGGTCCCACTTGGTTGGGTGAGGCTCCCTGCCCTGATTTGACCTTCCTGACCCCTGGGGTGGGCTGCAGGGCCTAGGCCTGGCTCAGGAGCCCCCACCCCGCTCCCGCAGCCCTCTGTGTGTGAGCTCGTCAGGGCCCCCGGCTTCGCCCGCCTGCCGCTCGTGGTGGAGGACTTCGTGAAGGATTCAGGCGCCTGCTTCAGTGGTGAGCCTTGAGGGTGCCCCCTGCACTTACAGAAGATGGGGTGGGGGGCTTGCCTGCTGCAGCTTGGGGGAGAAGCCTCCTGGGCCCTGGGTTCCATAGACCCCCATGGCACTGACTCAGACCCAGACAGGCTGACCCACTGCTGACCCTGGGAGCCCGCCTGGAGTTCCGGGCTCTCAGTGGGTGGGGTGAGCATTGCCTGAGGCTGGTGCCCTCGGTCTTCCCCAGCAAGTGAGCCTGACGCTGTGCACGTCGTGCTGGACCGCCACCTGGTCACGGGCCAGAATGCCAGCTCCACTGTCCCGGCCGTGCAGAACCTGCTCTTCCTCTGTGGCAGCCGGTGAGGGTACCAGGGTGGGCACATTCCTGCCACATCAGCAGAGCTGCACCTGGTGCTTTTGCCCAAGCCTTGACCACACGTCTGTCCTGCAGGAAATGAACCTGCTGGGTCGATGCACCCCCTGAGACAGCCCAGGTGTCTCAGGCTTCAGGGACCCCGCCTCTTCCCTCCTGACAAGGGCCCTGGATGGCAGCCTGGTCTGGCCCTAATGGGATTGTTGGAGGCCTCCTGGAATCAGCTCTGAGCGGGTGTCGGCTCTCCTGGAGGGTCCAAGCCCCCATCCCCCTGCATGTTCTCTGGTAGGAGGCAGAGAAAAGACCCCACGTGCCCGGAGAGCTGTGCTAGCTGCTAGGTGGTCCTTGGGAATTCCAGGCTGGGTTTTCTAGGGAGGACTGGTTGCCATGTGCGGTCGCTGTTGACTAGACAGAGTCGGCTGGAGGGTCCTCTGTGTGGGGTTGCCCTGCTGTGGCCTGTCCACCACCCACCACCCCTTTCACTGTTGGTGGGGGCTTTGAGGGGAGGGCCCAGCCGGTGGGAGCTGGCTCAGAACTTTGGCCAAAGGTGAATGGAATTTTTTGGGAGCAGCAGCCTCCTCCTGCCCCGAGGCTGACTGGCACTGGCAGCACTTTCCTGTTGAAGAAATCTTCCTGGCGTGTGGTTTCAAAGTGTGAGCACCTCAGCGATGTACCTTGTCCTGTCTAAGCATTGAGAGGCATGTTTAGTTGTGAATATGAGACCATGCGATTCTGAATGAGAGGAAAGTGCTGTCCCCCACAGCCTTGCAGAGTGGCCTCGGGTAGAGCGGCTGTTAAGAGCAGACAGTGGTCCAGCCTGCTGGGCACCTGGCCTGAGCTGTGGCCCTCCAGCGGGCTGCCCACTGGCCCCAGTGTAGGGCTCCAGGAGAGGCTTAGGGCCTCTGCTTCCTCACAGTTCCCCAGTTTGAGCCATCGAAGGCCTTCCTCCTGCCCACCTGCCCGTCTCAGCCACAGCTGTTCCCAAGCACCAGGGTGGTTCCTGGTGCCAGTGACCTGCCAGGAGGCCCCTTGTGATTATAAAACTGTTCAGTTGGGCTGGGCGCGGTGGCTCACGCCTGTAATCCCAGCACTTTGGGAGGCCAAGGTGGGCAGATCACGAGATCGAGACCATCCTGGCTAACACGGTGAAACCCCATCTCTACTGAAAAAAAAAAAAAATACAAAAAATTGGCCTGGCGTGGTGGTGGGTGTCTGTAGTCCTAGCTACTTGGGAGGCTGAGGCAGGAGAATGGCGTGAACCCGGGAGGCAGAGCTTGCAGTGAGCCGAGATCACACCACTGCGCTCCAGCCTGGGCGACAGAGTGAGACTCCGTCTCAAAAACAGACAAACAAACAAAAAAACGTTCAGTTGGCTGGGCGCGGTGGCTCATGCCTGTAATCCCAGCACTTTGGGAGGCCAAGGTGGGCGGATCATCTGAGGTCAGGAGTTTGAGACCAGCCTGGCCAACATGGTGAAACTAAAATACAAAAATTAGCTGGGCGTGGTGTCAGGCGCCTGTATTCCCAGCTACTTGGGAGGCTGAGACATGAGAATTGCTTGAACCTGGGAGGCGGAGGTTGCAGTGAGCCAAGATTGTGCCATTGCACTCCAACCTGGGCAACAAGTGAAACTCCGTCTCAAAAATAAAAAATAATAAAATAAAGCCGTTCAATAAGGAGAATTCAGAAAAAAGTGGAAGAAGGAAGCGCTGTAGCCACATCCCCACCCTGAAGGCTGTGTCCCTCCAGTGCCTCGCAGATTAGTCAGGATGCCCACTTAGAGCTGACCGCATTGCCTTGCTCTGTCCCGGGTCCCCTTTCACCCCCGTGTGGTGATGGACGTCTCTGGACAAGTGCTTTTTATTTTATTTATTTATTTTTTGAGATGGAGTTTCTCGAAACTCCATGCAGCGGGACAATCTTGGCTCACTGCAACGCCTGCCTCCCGGGTTCAAGCGATTCGCCTGCCTCAGCCTCCGGAGTAGCTGAGATTACAGGTGTGCGCCACCATGCCCGGCTAGTTTTTGTGTTTTTAGTAGAGACCGGGTTTCACAATGTTGGCCATGTTGGTCTCGAACTCCAGACCTCAAGTGATCCTCCTGCCTCGGCCTCCCAAAGTGTTAGGATTACAGGCGTGAGCCACTGCGCCCGGCCTAATTTTTGTGTTTTTAGTAGAGATGGGGTTTCATCATGTTGGCCAGGCTGGTCTTGAACTCCTGACCTCAGGTGATTCACCTGCCTCAGCCTCCCAAAGTGCTGGGATTACAGGCGTGAGCTACCACGCCTCGCTAACAAGTACTTTTTTATTTTTATTTTATTTTTTGGATAGAGTCTCACTCTGTTGCCAGGCTGGAACACAGTGGCACAATCTCGGCTCACTGCAACCTCCGCCTCCTGGGTTCAAGTGATTCTCCTGCCTCAGCCTCCTGAGTAACTGGGACTACAGGTGCATACCACCACACCCAGCTAATTTTTGTATTTTTCCTTTTTTTTTTTTTTTTTTTTGAGATGGAGTCTCGCTCTCTTGGCAGGCTGGGGTGCAGTGGTGCGATCTCGGCTCACTGCAACTTCTGCCTCTGCCTCCCAGATTCAAGCAGTTCTCCTGCCTCAGCCTCCCGAGTAGCTGGGACTACAGGCGCGTGCCACTACGCCCAGCTAATTTTTGTATTTTCAGTAGAGACGGGGTTTCACCATGTTGGCCAGGATGGTCTCGATCTCTTGACCTCATGATCTGCCTGCCTCGGCCTCCCAAAGTGCTGGGATTACAGGCGAGCTCATGTCTTAATGTCCTAGTCCATTTGGGCTCCTATGAGAAAATACTGTAAACTGGCCAGGCACGGTGGCTCACGCCTGTAATCCCAGCACTTTGGGAGGCTGAGGCAGGTGGATCACCTGAGGTCAGGGGTTCGAGACCAGCCTGGCCAAGACGGTGAAACCCTGTCTCTACTAAAAATACAAAAATTAGCCGGGCGTGGTGGTGGGCGCCTGTAATCCCATCTACTTGGGAGGCTGAGGCAGGAGAATCGCTTGAACCAGGAGGCGGAGGTTGCAGTGAGCTGACATCGCGCCACTGCACTCTAGTCTGGGTGACAGAGCAAGACTCTGTCTCAAAAAAAAAAGAAAAAGAAAATACTGTAAACTTAGTGGCTTATAAACAACAGAAATCAGTTTCAGTTTTGGAGGCTGGAAGCCCAAGATGAAAGCACCAGCAGATGCAGCCTCTTTTGTAAGGGTGATGGTCCCATCATGAGGCTGTGCCCCTGCCCTGTGACTGAATGACCCCCCAAATGCCCCACCTAATCCCGTCTCCTTGCAGGTGAGGACTTAAGCAGGTGGGTTTTGGGGGGATGTGCTCAGGCCACAGCAGGGTGGATGAAGAGCCGGTGAGCCTCACTGAGCCCCTCTGGTCAGCCAGATCTGACATTGAGCCCAGCATTGCAGATCAAAGCAGGTGGGGCTTTGGGATGTGAAGTGGGTTCTGACACGGGGCCCCACAGACCTGTCTCCGCCTGAGCTGCCTGCAGGCCCCTGCGTTATTCCTCAGCTGCGTGCAAGGCCTCTGGCTTGGAGAGCCTCCCTGCTGTGCCCAGTTCTCTCTCTGTCAGGGCAGGGCTTGGGGCAGCACCAGGCTGGGGCAGAGGAGGAAAGCAAGAGGACAGGACCTCCGGAAGAGCAGCAGAGGGTGGGTGAGGATTTCCCCATATACCAGTGTGTGTTCATCTACCCACGAGGAATAAAACCATGCAGCTGCATACAAATGGTGTCCTGGTGTTCACAGCAGAACTGCTCATGGTAATGGATAAGTTGTTTTCATACAATGGGTTGTCAATATATTTAATAATCATTGGTATCTATTAATAAGAGCAACATATTCATATGGTGGATTTGGCTATTAAAAAGGAGTGAAATTATTTTTAATAGGATCTTGCTCCATTGCCCTGGCTGGAGTGCGACTATTCACAGGCGCAGTTACTGCTCTTTGCAGCCTTGAACTGGCCTCAAGTGATCCTTCCACCTCAGCCTTCCCAGTAGACGAGACTACAGGGACGCACCACCACGCCCGGCCACTGCGGGGACGCACCGCCACGCCCGGCCACTGCGGGGACGCACCGCCACGCCCGGCTAGGAGTGAAGTTCTTTTACGTTCTATGATGTGGGCGGACCTGGACAGAATGCTGAGTGAGTGAGAGAAGCCTGTCTCAAAAGGCCTTTGCCCTGTGATTCCATTTTTGTGAAATATCCAGAAAATGTAAGCCAGACAGAAAGTAGATTGTTTGAGGCTGGGAATGGAGACAAATAGGTATGAGATTTCATTTTGGGGTGATGGTTTCACAGTTCTAAGATGACTGCATCATAGGGGCAAGTGGGTGAACTTGATGTTTGCAAACAACATTCACAAACTTAGTCACATCCCCAGAGCCCCATTCTGCTGGGTCTCCTTGGAAATAGTGATGCTGTTAATAATTGGGAGCCACAAGACCTTTGATGTCCTCTTAGGACTTAGCCTGTTGACCGGCTCAGAGGCAGAGGCCTGGCCTCCTGTGGGAAGCCTTGAAGGGTGGGAGGGACTCCTCAGCAGTGGGGGTTGGTGTGCGGAGGGCTCTACCCACTCAGCCCTCCACCCCAGGAGCCCTGCACTGGTCTTGATCAAGGGCACTGGCGGCCCAGCTGCCTCCCTGGCCTGCTGCTCTGCCCCAGGGTTGTCCCCTCTGCACCCTGGATGGGCGAGGCATGCCCAATCCAGGCTGGAACTGAGGGGCGGCGGCCAGATGCCTGGTGTAAGGTAGGGTAGCTTGTTTTAGGTTCAGGGCAAGAAGCTGCAGCTCCATCCTACAGTCCAGTGCTGTCCCTGCCCTTGGAGGGGTGGGGGCAGGTCCAGAAGCTGCTCCAGACCCTAGCAAATGGGGGCTCAAGTGACCCTTCTTTTGCAGTGCCTGCCATCCCTGGAGCCAGGAAGGGCTAACCTGCAACCTGCAAAAAGGCATGGGGCACAGGGGCCTAGACCTGGCAGAGGCTTCCAGGGAGGGGAGGAGGAAGGGGCTGCCCTAGAGCCATGGGGAGGTCCCCTGCTGACCTCTGGGTGGGGCCCAGGGCAGTCCTTGGATCACTGCCAAGGCTGGCCTTCCATGTCCACAACCAGGAGGCCGGACAGATGTGGGTCCAGGAGCCCCCTTGCCTTGTTCTCCCTGCAGCCTGACCAGGACTCGGTATGGCACTCACCCTGTAATGTTTCTAGGAACAGAGGGACCACCGCATAGACCACCCATCACTGACCCCACCAAGCCCTTCGTAGTGCAACCCATTGCATTCAAACTCCAGTTGACGAACTATTTGCAGGGCTGATGCTGCTGCACTGGGTTTCAGGTTCGGGTTAGGATCCATAAAGGTGGCCGGGTGCAGTGGCTCAGGCCTGTAATCCCTGCACTTTAGGAGGCCGCAGCAGGAGGATTGCATGAGCCTAGGAGTTTGAGACCAGCCTAGGCAGTGTGGTGAGACCCCATCTCTACAAAAAATAGAAAATTAGCCATGTCTCAACTACAGGTGGGAGGATCACTTGAGCCTGAGAGGTGGAGGCTACAGTGAGCCAAGATTGCACCACTGCACTCCAGCCTGGGCAACAGAGTGAGGCCCTGTATTGAAAAACAGGGAGAGGCCGGGCACGGTGGCTCACGCCTGTAATCCCAACACTTTGGGAGGCCAGGGTGGGTGGATCGCAAGGTCAGGAGTTCAAGACCAGCTTGGCCAAAATGGTGAAACCCCGTCTCTACTAAATATACAAAAATTAGCTAGACTTGGTGGTGGGCGCCTGTAATCCCAGCTACTTGGGAGGCTGAGGCAGGAGAATCGCTTGAATCTGGGAGGCAGAGGTTGCAGTGAGCTGATATCGCACCATTGCACTCCAACCTGGGTGACGGAGTGGGACTGTCTCAAAAAATAAAATAAAATAAAAAACGGGGAGAGCCAGATGCAGTGGTCCCAGCACTTTGGGAGCCCGAAGCAGGCACATCACTTGAGGTCAGGAGTTTGAGACCAGCCTGGCCAACATGGTGAAACCCCGTTTCTACTAAAAATACAAAAATTAGCCGGGTGTTGTGGTGGGTGCCTGTAATCCCAGCTACTCAGGAGGCTGAGGCAGGAGAATCTCTTGAACCCAGGAGACAGAGGTTGCATTGAGCCCAGATCACGCCACTCCAGCCTGGGTGACAGAGCAAGACTCCGTCTCAAAAAAAAAAAAAAAAAAAGGCCGGGCCCGGTGGCTCATGCCTGTAATCCCAACACTTTGGAAGGCGGAGGCAGGTGGATCACTTGAGGTCAGGAGTTCAAGACTAGCCTGGCCAACATGGTGAAACACTGTCTCTACTAAAATACAAAAAATTAGCCGGGTGTGGTGGCAGGCACCTGTAATCCCAGCTACTTGGGGGGGCTGAGGTAAAGAGAATCGCTTGAAACTGGGAGGCGGAGGTTGCAGGGAGCCGAGATCGCACCACTGCCTGGGTGCATTCCAGCCTGGGCAAGAGTGAGATTCCATCTCAAACAACAAAAAAAATAGGGGTGGCGACTTCAAGGCCAGTGGCTGGTGCGTGTCGTGCTGCCCCCACAAGGTGGCACCATGACCCCATGCAGGAAGCTGGCATCCCATGCAGGGTCTCAGCCACAACGGGACAGGAGGGGGGCAGGGGGCATGGGCAGGGCAGCCTTGACAGGGAACAGGAGGCCCAGGCCCTCAAAAGCAGGAGGGAGGGTCCGGCTGGGACTGCTCCTCTGGGAGGCATCCAAATCTGCCCACGCTTGGAGGCTTGAGACTGTTTCAGAGTTCATCTGTGACCCACCTGGGACAACACCTTGGGAGCCCCTGGCATCAGAAGCCTGCCCTTCGCCTAACTCCACCAGTGGCCTCCCAGCAACAACCCTGACCTGGGTTCCCAGGTGGTGGCCCAGGCGGTGGGTTGTGTCTGGGGTACCCTGACCCCATCTCTGAGTCCTGACCTAGGTTACAGCCCATCACAGCTGGGGCAGGTGATGCTTAGGGGACAAAGGGGACGGAGACAGTGAATGAAACAGCACAGGAAAAGTGACTCCTTTAATGTATTAGGCAAAATTTTACATAAAATCAGAAATCTATGATCTGTCCCTGCCCTGCTCTAATTTGTAAAAAACACAAGATTCATCAGAAGCCATGTGTAGTCAGACCCCAGCTGGCCGGCGGTGCAGATCTGGAGTCCAGCCTCAGGGATGCGCTACTTTCCATTCTCTGCATTGAACATTTGTTCCTAGAAACAAACAGAGCAGGAGCTGCGCCTCCCCACCCTGCCTTCTGCACCATGAAGCCTCACAAGGCACCATGTGGAAGAAGGGAGGCCCTTGTGGGGTGTGCACTCTGTGTGGGGGCCACGGCCACAGGGTGGCCAACACCACAGTCACCACACAGGCCAGAGAGGAGCCAGGACCCACCAAGCATCCTGGGGGCACCCCTGGGTGCCACACACCCTCCACCCTGGGATGGCCTCAACAGGCCCCACTCGCTGGACAGCACGTGAATGAGACCTGGGGTCTCACTGAAGTTTTAACTCTGCCCAGCTTGAACCCCGAGGCCCAGGCCCGGTCTCTCATGGGACTTGGCATATGTGGCCACCCACACACAACACTCACTGTCAGCATCCGCTCCAGCTTCACTGCATCAGCGGCAAACTTGCGGATCCCATCAGAGAGCTTCTCCACAGCCATCTGGTCCTCGTTGTGCAACCAACGGAAAGACTTCTCATCCAGGTGGGTTTTTTCCAGGTCACTGGCTTGGGCTGGGGGACAAGAACCAGCCTTCCATGCCTGCTCCATGTCCCTGCCCACCTTGGCCCCCTGGGCTCAGGGCCTGAACCGCTGCACCCAAGTATCTCCCACCAGGCCCAGGCCTTGGCCCCAGCAAGACTCACACTGGAAGTGGGGTTCAGCCCACAGAGCCTTGGCTGACGACTTGAGTGAGATGTGTTAGGAAAGCCAAGCCCTCTGTTGAGGTCTCCTTCACCCTCATGTCTCCCGAGATGAGCTCGCCCCACAGGTGGGAGGGATCACCCACGGGGCGCCGCGGCAGGGCAGTGCTGGCCTTGCCCGAGCAGCAGCCACAGCTGGGCAATGGGGCCTCACCCGCCTTGGCTGAGAGCACAGGCACCAGCTTGGCGTTGTCCTGGAGCAGCTCTCCCAGGAGCTTGGGTGAGATGGTGAGGAAGTCACAGCCGGCCAGTGCTTTGATCTCGCCCGTGTTGCGGAAGGAGGCGCCCATGACAATGGTTTTGTAGCCAAACTTTTTATAGTAGTTGTAGATTTTAGTGACACTCTTTACCCCTGGAAAGAGACGAAGCTGTGACCAGGAATGCTTCAGCAGAGGTACCACCCCATCTGCCCTCCCAGTGCCTGCTGGCTGCACTGCCTTGAGCCGCCACCCCTGCCTGCCCCGCGCCAACCTGTGCACCTCACTGCTTGTTGATACGGCAGCTCCGTCTTGGGCTCTTCCTGCCTGAGGAGCTGCTGAGGCTGCTCCCCTTACCCCATTACCACAGAGGGACCCTCACCAGGGTCTTCCAGGGGCTCGTAGGATTTCTTGTCGGTGTTTGCCACATGCCAATCAAGGATGCGCCCAACAAATGGGGAGATGAGGGTCACACCCGCCTCGGCACAGGCCACAGCCTGGGCGAAGGAGAAGAGTAACGTCATGTTGCAGTGGATGCCGTGCTGCTCCTCGAGCTCCCTGCAGGGTGGGGACAGGTGAGGGCGGGGCAGGTGAATGCACGCCAGGTGCCCACCCAGAGCCACGGGCTGCCAAAGATGCTCACGGGCCTTAAACTAAAAAGGCAGGAACAGGCTCATGCCATTGTTAAGAACAAATCTGTAACACTCAAGAGGGTTCTAAGTGGATAGTGGGTTATGGGTGACCAGAATTTTCTCCAACCCACATTACACAATAGACAAAGGCAAGGGAGGCCTTCTGGGTGGCTGTGCTCTTGCGCCAGGCCATCACCTCATCCCAGAACTCACCACGGCTCAGCTCCCAGGCTAGAACCACTCAGTCATCTCTGACCACATTCCAGTCCTCACCGTGTTCCACCCTAGCCATTCCTGGGGCCACCCTGCAGCAGGCCCATAGCACCCTGGTTTCTGCTGAGAGGAGCCCCTTGGCCACACTATGCCCCTTGCCCAAATCCCAGTACACTTTGGACATCCTGGGGTTGATCCCCAAGGACAGGGCAGTGCCCATACTTTGCCATGTGGCTGGGGCATGGGATGAGACAGCCAAGGCTCTGCTCAGGCACCTTCAGACACAAGTTCCCTCCCCAGGCGCCTCTGCCACATGGCCACACAGGGGTGTTCGAGGGGGACAGCAGATGGCACAGCTGAGTTGGGAAACAGCGTGCAGTTCCTCCAGCAGTCACTCAGACTCCACTCCTAGGCGTATGCCCACGAGAAACAAAAACACGTGTCCGGGACAAAACTTGCACATCTGTGTTCATAGCTGCAGATGTGTTCATAGCAGCAAATGTGTTCATATCAGCAGATGTGTTCATAGCAGCAGTATACATCACAGCCTGAGAAATGGAAACCGACCACAGCAATATACATCACAGCTCAAGAGGTGGAAACTCACCAGGTGTCCATCAACAGATGAATAACTGTAGCCTATCCATAAAATGGAGTATTTTTCAACATATAAAAACAAATGGGCCGGCCAGGTGCAGTGGCTCACACCTGTAATCCCAACACTTTGGGAGGCCGAGGCGGCCGGATCACCCAAGGTTGGGAGTTCGAGACCAGCCTGACTAACATGGAGAAACCCCATCTCTACTAAAAATATAAAATTAGGCGGGAGTGGTGGCGCCTGCCTGTAATCCCAGCTACTCCGGAGGCTGAGGCAGGAGAATCTCTTGAACCCCGAAGGTGGAGGTTGCAGTAAGCTGAGATAGCACCACTGCACTCCAGCCTGGACAAAAGCGAAACTCCGTCTCAAAAAAAAAAAAAACACACAAATGAGGCCAGGCACAATGGCTCATGCCTATAATCCCAGCACTTTGGGAGGCCAAGATGGGTAGAGATCTCTTGAGCCCAGGGGTTGGAGACCAGCCTGGGGAACATGGTGAAATTACCCAGGAGTGGTGTGCGTGCTTGTCATCCCAGCCACTTGGGGGACTGAGGTGGAAAGATCGCTTGAGCCTA